>NW_020622381.1:19006203-19322963 GCF_003573695.1 Papaver somniferum
TAGCTCTTCCACCGTGCCATCTCTTCGTCGTGGTGAGGGTTCAGCAGTCGTGCCCCTTGTTCGTGTTCAAGAAAACGAGGGAGTTGCCGCTGAATCTAGCCAAGGTAGGTTGCCGGAGAGCTTGAGCTTGGGTATTTATGATGACGCTATTCTTGAGGCCATCCTGCGGGATCCCAATGGTCCCTTTTTTGTTGGAGTTGATCATCATCATCTTGGTAGTTCTTTCGAGATAGCTTCACAGCTGGACGTGTTATCTACCCAGTATCGTGCTGCCAAAGATTTGTTCTTTGACCCTGATTGTCTCCGCTCCAGTCAAAGATTTGGTGAGATTCGTAGGGGTATCATCCAAGAGATGAAGGCTTTCATGGATACCTACGCTAACTTCCTCCCCCGTCTTTCAGTGTTCTCAGTAAGTGATTCTTACCTTATCATTTTTCTTCTTAATATGATCCTTCGTCCGTCCTTATACTCCTTTGTTTGCAGCTTTGCAAGAAGATCGATGTTGGTTATACCTATTTCAAGGTTTATAGGGCTAAATGCACTCATTTGAGTGCCATGCTGGAACGTGCTCGTCAAGAGTATGCTCTTGTCGTTGCTCAGCAGCCTTCGTCAAGTGATGCTACTTCTTCTGCTAAGATATCTTCGTTGGAGGATGATCTTAGGAAAACCCAGAGATCTCTGGAAGCTTGTTTATTGGCTCTTGAGAGAGCTAATAATGCTGCTAAGGTTGCCGAGGATGGTCGCAAATCTGCTGATGTTGTCTTAGCTGCCGAGTCTTCTAAAGCCATAGGTTTGTTTCTTCTTCTCCTTAGATTTTTTCTTTACTTTATGGTTGCATAGTCCTAAGACAACCTTCGTCTGCCAGCCGACAGCTCTAGTGAACTTAGATGTCTTCGAGATCAAGTGGCCAAGTTAACCTCCGATGTTTGGTATTATCAAAAGAAGTCTGATAGGCTAATGAACCTAACTGTTCATTATGAGGCCCATCTTTCCCTTGAGTCCGCTGATAATGCAGACTTAGTGAAGCAGATGGCTTCGCTTCGTGAGGAGTGTGACGAAGCCCTTTGCTGGAAGGAGAGTCTCATTTTAAAGCAAAAGGAGGATATTGCCTTAGTCGAGAAGCGTCTCTCTGCCCAAGAAATTATTCGCAAGAAATATCATGCCGATTTTGAAGCTGCTTGTGCTTCTTTAGCTAAGGTTACTGCAGAGCGTAATGTTTTAACTTCTGAGGTCTCTGTTCTCTAAGAACAAACTTATTGATGCCAGCTCTGTGCCTTCTTCCATGTCTCATGCATCCTTAGTAAAAAGGTTTGAAGAGTTAGAGAATGTGTACCAAGTTTTATCCTCTGAGAATGCTTCGCTCCGGATAGATGTTGATGATCTTCGGACGGAGAGGGATACCCTTGTGGAAGACCTTGATGCGGCTGAGGTAGACCTTGCTGAGGCTCAACATAGTTTAGAAGAGTCCCTTAGTCATGCCGAAGGTAGCTTAGGACAATTATTTTTTCCGTAGCATCCTTTGTATCTTTAGCTCCTTGTTCTTGTTGTTGATACCCTTTGTGTCTGCAGGCCTCCAAGAGCAGTTGGTGGGTGCTAACGCCAAGATTAACCGCCTTGAGGGCCAGATATCTCAGCTGGAGATATCTCGCCAGTTTGATGTTGCTGCTAAGTTTAAAGCTGAGGCGCTTCAGCAAGCTAATGATCAGCTTAGCGCTCAGATTAGGGAGCTTCGTCAGAAATCGGCTTCGGACCTAGCGGCGCAAGCTTCCCAAATGGAGGCGCAGTTCAAGCGTTCTGCCATTGACTATATTAACAATGCTTTTGCGGAGGCTGAGCTCCAAGCTGAGGGTGTTGTCTTCCCTCGCCTTCCTTACCCTTGATTGTGCTATGCTGACCTTGTTTTCAACCGAACTCCTTTGATGTATTGTGCCCCCAGCTGAGGGGCCTTTGTTGTCTCCCCTTGAAACAATGCTTCGTTATTTTCTGAACCTTCGTCATCTGCAACTTTGAGATGTGTTAGTTTTATTTTGGTAGTACTTATTTTAGTACCTTTATTATATATATATATAGACGTATTATGTCTAATTGTTTGCACATTCGAGTCATCACAAGGTGCTAAGGTGTTTTTAACCTTTGGTGGAACATTCATCATCCTACCCAAGTATCCTTTGGCCAGAAGGTACCGTGGTGGCGAGGGCTCCTACGTGGGTAATAATTTTCCTGTAACCCTACGCGTTCAGCGCGATTGCTGCTTTACTTCGACAAGGTATCTCTCTTTGTGGGATATATTGCTTATTATTTGCCTTTCAGTGGGATTCATTTCCCTTAGGATCCGAGATTGACATATGCGCAGTTATGTCGTGCCTTGCCTCATCGTCAATTCTGACGGAGGGTGTCTTTTCTAACCCAATTTGTATTTAATCAACATGCACTCTTTCTTAGCAAAAAGTTTCTTTCATTGATTAATTTGGTTTGTAATACCTTTGATCAGGGATAGAACATGGCGGGCTATTGCCCCTTCCCTTCTCCTGAGTGATAACCATTCTCTTACGGGTAATACTTCTTTAGGTACATTGCATTCCAAGGGTGTTGCAATACTTCCCCTTTGAGATTTCTTAAGTAGTATGAACCCTTTCCCGCAATATCGTATAATGTAGGGTCCGTCCCATGTCGGAGCTAGCTTCCCCCACTCTTTCTTCCTTTGATATGGTGGTATTTGACGTAGTACGTATTCTTCGACCACAAAGTTTCTAGGAATTACCCGTTTGTTGTATTCACGAGCCAGCCTTCGTTGGTAGTTTACCATCCTTTGCAGAGCTACTTCCCGCCTTTCTTCAAGGTCATCAAGCTTTTCCAGCATAAGATCTGTTGTCAGATTCTTTTCCCATGCCTCTGTCTTCGTTTGGCAGTATTATCTCCGTTGGGATGACTGCTTCGGCTCCGTAGGTTAGTAAGAACGGAGTTTCTCCCGTGGCTCCCTTCTAGTAGTACGGTAGGCCCAAAGGACATTGTGCAGCTGCTCGCACCATTTTCTTGTATGCCCCAGCTTCTTTTTTAAGTTCATTGCTATCGTCTTATTAGTGGCCTCCGCTTGTCCATTGCTCTTAGGATATATCGGAGTAGACTTGTTTTTCTGAATATTGAAGGTGTTGAAGAGCATGTCTATGTTCTTTCCTTCCAACTGTTTGCCATTGTCAGAGACTATGGCGGCTGGTATCCCGAACCTGCAGATGATTTGCTCGAACAAGAATTTAAAGACATCTGTGTCCCTAATCCTTGCCAAAGCCCTTGCTTCCACCCATTTGGTGAAATAATCCGTAGCTACGATAAGGTATCTTCTTTTTGATGTCCCCTCTATCAAGGGTCCAACAATGTCAACTCCCCATTTGGCGAATGGCCACGGGCTGATGACCGAGTTAAGCTCCGTCGCTGGCGCTTTAATCTTCCTAGCATAGCGTTGGCATCTTTCACAACGCCTTGCTACATTCTTCGCATCTTCGTCCATGCTTAGCCAATAGTATCCTTGCATTTTGGCTTTGATTGCCAAAGACCTTCTTCCGCTATGATTGCCAGCTTCTCCGCTGTGTATATCATGCAGTATCCTTTTACCTTCGGTTTGTGAGAGACATCGCATCAAAGGTCCAAGAAATGACCTTCTATACAGTATCCCGTCTCGTAGGTTGTACATTGCTGCCTTTGATTCGAGTTTTCGAGCTTCTTTGACGTCTGCGGGTAAGGTACCTTTATCAAGGTACTGGTGAATTGGGATTCTCCAATCGTCCTCAGCTTCGTCTTCGTTGCTTTCATCTGACGTGGGTTGATCTTTATCAGACTCACCAGCTTCGTTATCTGGCTCTCCCATCGCTTCATCTTCTTTTTTTTTCTGCTTCCCTCATGGCCCTTGTTTGGACGGCTAAGGTTTCTTCAGTGTCGGAGGTTAGTCCTTCTATCGAAGGTTCATAAATTCTCCCAATTTGGACTGAGGTAGTGTTTCTGTCTCTCAGCATTGATGATAAATGCCAAGGCATCTGCGTGTCTGTTATCTTTTCGGCAGACATGTCTGAATGTGACCTTGTTGATCTTTGACATGCTCTGTGCTATTTAGATACGAAGATAGTATCGGATCCAGAGTTTGGTATTTGAGCTCTATTTGTCTAATGACCAATTGCGAATCACTAGTCAAACACATCTGATAAGCCCAGCTCCTGTGCTAAGCGTAGGCCGTGTATGACTGCCTCATACTCCGTGATGTTGTTAGTGTATTGTTCGAATTCTAACCTGAATGCATAGATGAGTCGGTCTCCAGTAGGGGTTGTTATCACGATCCCTATACCTGCGCCTTCTCCGTTGGAGGAGCCATCTACGAATATCTCCCACCTTCGTGAGTTCCGTGGTTCCAAGAGATCCTCTGGTTCCGGCTTGTCTCCTCCATTCCTGGGATGTCGTCTATCTCAGCTTCGTCATTCAGAGGTAGGTCTGCCAAGAAGTCTGCTAAGATTTGTGATTTCTCCGCTTTCCTGGTTTCGAAGATTATGTGAAATTGTTTGATCATGGCATTCCATTTTGCCACTCTTCCAATCTTCTCCGTGCTGTCGAGGATTTGACTTATTTGAGCCTTCGTGAAAACTCGGATGGTGTGTGCATCGAAATATATTCTTAGCTTTTGTGTTGCCACTACTAAGGCATATATGAGTTGTTCCACCTTGGTGTAGTTACGCTCCGCTGCACTGAGTGTCTTGCTGATGTAGTATACGGGCTTTTCTCCTTGCCCTTGGTCTCGTACCAACACTGCGCTCACAGCGTAGCTTGTTGCTGCTAGGTATAGTGTGAGTATTTCGCCTGGCTCCGGTTTCTGCAAGATGGGTACTGATACTAAGTACTCTTTGATCTTGCGAAAAGCTTGTTCGCACTCTTCGGTCCATGTGAACCTGCTTCCTTTCCTTAGTGTGTCAAAAAATGCTTTGCATTTATCTGATGATGATGAATCTTCCCATGGAAGCTAAAATTCCATTTAGCTTTTGCACTCCTTTTAGGGTTTGCGGAGATGGCATCTCCATTATTGCTCTGACCCTTTCAGGGTCTACTTCGATTCCTCGCTTGGTGACCAAGTAACCCAAGAATTTTCCTGAGGTAACTCCGAACGTACATTTTCCGGGTTCACCTTCATGTGGTAGCTCCTCATGGCTTCAAATATCTCCCTTAGGTCCGAGAGATGGTTTTTTGCTTCTTTGCTCTTGACGAGCATGTCGTCTACGTAGACCTCCAGTTTTTCCTATCCATGGCTTGAAGATTTTGTCTACTAATCGTTGGTATGTTGCCCCCGCGTTTTTTAGTCCAAAAGGCATCCTTGTATAGCAATACAGGCCTCGTGGGGTAAAGAACGCAGTATGCTCCTGATCTTCTTCCGCAAGGGCTATTTGGTTATAGCCTGAGTATCCATCCATGAAGGATAGCCTTTGGTGGCCTTCGGTTGCATTGACCAGCTGGTCAATATTTGGCAGTGGGTAGCTGTCCTTGGGGCACGCCTTGTTGAGATTGCTAAAGTCGATGCAAATGCGTACACCTCCGTTCTTCTTAGGAACAATGACCATGTTTGATATCCAAGTGGGATATTTGACTTCTCGTATGAATCCAGCTGCAAGTAACTTTTGCAACTCTTTTTCCACCCCTTCGTGGTAGATGTCTGCCACTTTACGTATGCGTTGTTTGAACGGTGGTATCTCCGGTCTGAGCCGAAGGTGGTGTGAGACCAAATTCGGATCGATTCCCGGCATGTCTTCCATTGACCATGCGAAGACATCTGCGTATTCTTTTAGTAGCCTTTGTAGTTGCATCTCCTCTTCTTCATCAAGCAAAGTTCCGATGTTGAGCATCTTTGGTTCTGCCTCCGTCCCGATGTTGATTTTCTTTGTTGGTTCTACCGGTGAGCAGATTTGAGGAGTGCTTTTCTGTAATTGTCATTTGGCGGAGACATCTGCGCCTGGAGTGGCGGAGGTGCTTGTCTCCGGGTCTGAGACGGCTTTGGGTACTGAGGAGGATGCGTCCTGTACTTCCTTGGTATTTTCCTTACGTCTCTTTCTTTTATGTTGTTGAGTAGCAGTTCTTTCTTCGTTGAGTCTGATTTCCGCTAGATTGCAAAGCCTTGCGTCTTGCTGGTCGCCTTTGATTTCCATTTCACCCATAGGTGTAGGAAAGCGTAGGTACTGGTGATACGTCGAAGCTGTTCCTCGCAGTCGATGGACCCATAGTCTGCCCGTGATTACGTTGTAGAGTGAAGGTGCATCCATCACACAGAAGCGTGTACTGGTTACTAAGGGTCCTGCGTGTACCTGCAAGACGATTTCTCCCTTCGGTCTTGAGACTGCTCCATTAAAACCATATATTGTACAAGTGGAAGAATCCATTTGTTCTGATGTCAAACCCATGCGTAGGTAGGGTTCGTAAAATAACACATTTAACGAATTGTCCCCATCCACAAGGACCTTCGTAACGTTCCATCCATGTATTGGAAGAGTGATCACTAGTGGATCGTTGTGCATTTCAACCTCCTGGTTGACGTCCTTTGTTGAAAAGGTTAATGGCGTGGCCATCCAGTCTTCCCAAGTGCTAGTGGGTGGTCCACTTAGCTTGAACACTTCATGGGATTCAACCTTCTTTCTGTTTCGAGCTAACTCGAGGATATCTTCGAGCATTTCTTCTTGATCTCCGCTGGAGAAGGTGATCATGTTGATGTATTTTCCATCCTGAGGTAGTTCTACCCTTTTCTTTGGGATCTCCTCAGTATCCGCTGGCTGCAGTTGTATGTACTCCATGAATTTGCCTTCGTCGATGAATCTTTGGATCACGTTGCGCAGGTGGTATCATGTATCAGTAGTATGTTCGTAGTATTGGTGGTACGCACAATACTCCTTAGACTCCTTTGTCTTTTCTGGATGCTTTCCCCTAGTATTAGGGTAAGGAAAGCCTGGCTTTTATCCCTCCTTGCTTAGGATGTGAGAGAAAGTTGTATTTAACTTCGTGTAAACCTTATCCATAAATTCTTCTCTTTCTTTGCCTCGTTTTCCATCTTCTTGCTTGGATCGCTTGTCTCGAGAATTGGTTCTGCCCCTGGCTTCGTTTTGTCGCTTAGATACCTCCGGAATTGGTTCCAGAGAGTTAGTTCGTTGCGGAGCCATTGTTGCCTTTGCTTGTGCCCCGGGGTTGTCATTCTGGATTTCTTCGAGTCTGATGTAACAGTCCTGGACAACCCTGAGATCGCCTTCGGAATCGAGGGCTCTATTGTGAAGCTCCACGAAGATGGCTGAGGTTCTATCAAGTCCGTACTTATAGCAATTTATGCTAATTTCTGGATTGACTTTTCCAATTGCTTGGCATGTCTTTTGCCACCTGTCTGTGTATTACATCAGTGTCTCCCGGGGACCGATATCTAAAGAAAATAGTCTATCTAACCCTGCCTTTGTTGATTTGTTGTACATGTATGTCTCCAAAAACATCGTAGATAATTGCTCGAAGGAGTCAATTGAGTTTGCTGGTAAGTTGTCATACCAGGCCAGTGCTGATCCCGTCAATCTTGCTGGGAAGTACCTACAAAGTACCACCTATTTTCTTTCTCAATAGGCAAGGACACGAGTGTAATACCGTAGGTGGGCTGCGGGATCTGAAGTATCGTTGTATGCTTGGAACGTAGGTACCGGGCATTTCGGAGGGATGGTTTCCCTCAAAATGCGAAAGGATAGTGGTGACGTGGTTGCCTCCTGTAGTACTTCTTCTATTCTTGCGCCTACGTGGCCAGTTTTTAGGCCTTGGATCTCCTTCCGCATTTTCTCCATTTGTTCCATGACCATGTTCACATTGTGAGCATCTTTGGAAAATGCTTCGTCGTAGTAGGTTTGAGAAGGCTTGTATGTTGAATCCGTTTCATCTGGATCATGGTGCGCTCTCCTTTGTCCCTTAGGTTGATTCTCCTTTGGTGGGTTGAGATCCACCCTTCGTCTTCCCGAGATAGCCCCATTTTCACGCCTCGGTTGTGGAGGGTGAGTTGGGGAACCTTCGACTTGTATGTCTAACATACCTTTGAGGTTATGGTTCTCTTGGGCCATCTCGTGCATTGCATCTTCGTTTTTCTTGTTAAAGAGTAACAAAGCTGCTATTTGTGCCGCCATTTGGTCTTCGTTGTGGGTTCCACCCCCTGAGGAGTGATGTCTGCTGGATCTTCAGAGTTTTCCACTCCTTCCTCTATAATTGGTGTGTATGGATCTATCTGAATTGGAGTTAGGTTTCCCAACCCTCGCCCCGTAGGAGCTCAGGTTCTGGGTAACCCTGCGTTGGCCGCAGGTGGCTTCGTAGCTGTAGCATGCTCCGGTAATGGCATGTCGTAGATTGGTTGAGCTCCTGATGTTTGCCCCATCCCTTCAGCAGGAATAGGCGATTTGTTAGCAACTATTCTTCTTGTTATTTCGCTTTGTCCGTCCTCCGATTCATTCCTTTGGTTTGCTTGAGACGGCTATTGGGATCTCCCTCTTGTGATAGCTGGTCGTGAGCTTGTTGAACATCAGTTGGTTTCTGCATGCCTTCGGCTTTGGTTATCCTGCGGCTACAGAAAAATCGAAGAAGTCTGCTACTTGGGTACCTTCGTTAAAATTAGCGATTAATGCTCTGACACAGAAGACTGTTAAGCACCTTTTTCAGAAAAAGGACTGAAATAATGTTTTTGACAGACGGGTATTAAATGCTTATGACATCCTTGGAAAATACAACCTTAAAATGTCGAAAACCAATGAATAAGGGGGGTGTCAGATCTTGCGAAAAACAAGGCTATTAAATGCGTTGGAAGATCTTTTATCCTTAAAATTTAACTGAGATTCCTCTGTCAGTCAAAGGTTCTCAGATCTAAGATGCGCTTTGTTTAAGAAAGGTTGTTTTAGTATAAAACAAACATTTTGCCGTTTTGTGAGTATGTTTTTTGAAAGAATTGTTGTGGATCTGTAATGAGGCACGTTTTTAGAGGCTATGAACTCAAAAACATACACAAATAATGGATGAACGAATCACTAGAGAGTGAGATTCATCGGTGAAACAAAGATCCCTTCGTTTCAGAAGATGTATAAGTAAAATGTAAAACTGTGCCTAAACTCAGGTTCATGAGGAAAACACGGTGAGCGCCAAACTGTGACTACTCGTTTTCCCGTAGTCTACGTAATGTATACAACTCTGAGGATTTGATACTAAATAGTATTGATACCTCCGTTGAACCGATATTTCCAAGTAATAAATGATATCTAAGATCACAATAACAACGAAGATGTAGTTGCAGGAAATCCTACACTACACCCCTCACAAGATTTCGTTAACATTCAACTCATTTTAGATTAACAATCTTAATTTTATTGATCAATCTTTGAACAATCTTACAAGAAAAGATAAGGGAATTAAGAATAACCACGGCTCTAGATTTTCTCTCTCCTATTTACTTGCTTCTCACTCAGAAAAAGATCTCTCCCTTTTCCTTTACAATGGAACGGCTATTTATAGGTAATTACATAGTGGATGACAGCTAATCCGTCCTTTATTTTCGGACATGACTTGCGACATTCTCGCATCCTTACAAATGTTAATCTCGCAAAATCTCTAATTTTCGCAGGACCATCACATTTTTCTCATGATTTTAGCTGACGTCGTTTATCATGTCATTTCAGAAATTATTATGCGACACTATTGTGTTGTGTTGTTGATAATTTCGCTGAGGCATTATTGTTGTGAGATTCTGATCCTACAGAAGAACACAAGTATAATGTAAAAGCTTCTAATTTATCATGAGACACAAGAGGTTTACGTGGTTCGACATTTGTCTACATCCACAGGGTAATGAATGCTTGTTTTTGTATTGAGTTGTGGTGGTTACAAGGATCTTAAATGCTTCCCAAAGTAATAGAGAGAACTCAAGTGAAAGTAAATACTTAAGTTCTAAACATTAAAGAGGTATAAGCTTAAGACTAGATCTTCTCTCCTAGATATTGAATGCCTTTAGTTTGTTGGTGAAGCTTGATATTTATAGCCCCTCTTGCTCCAGGTATATCTTTGCTGCCTCTGGGTCCATCATCTGTTGATATACCATTCATACTAATGGTACCTTCGTCCACCGCGTACTTTATCTAGTTATATTTCGCCACCTCAGCTGGCTCACGTTCCTTCGGGAACTACCCAACATTAGTACAGGTTGTACCTTCGTTCACCGCCAGGTTCCGCCAATCGGGTTCTGCCACGCTTTCTCTCTCCACGTGCCTAGATTCATGCGTGTAGATAAGAGATTTGAGCATTTAATGCTGATTGGATGCGTCATCTACCTCTGTCCCCTCGCCAGCTGACTCTATATATACTAGGCTTTTTCCTTCCTTATCTTAACCGTTCACGCCTTCTTTCTTGGGATGAGATAAAGTAGATCTGCGGAGGTATCCCTTGTTACTCAGGCTTCTCTGTTTAGCGAAGGCTACACAGTTAGGTATATATGCGGCCACTAAGATCCTGACACGTGCTCCACAGAATATTGGTATTCACAGTTTTCCCCTTTTCTTTCATCTTCTACCGTTTGGTAGAAGTGGAAGAAAACTTTCGTTACGCCGCCAATTATGAACGTACCGATCGGGTGGTCCCTTCATGTCCTTTCATGCAATAACTTCCCCTTGAATTTCGGGACATCCAAAATTTTTTTGATTTTCTAGCCGCCTACAAGAGGGGAACAAAGAGGAGGGAATTTTATTAACTCCCTTTCCTCTTCTTCTTCGAACTGTCGCTCTCTATCCCTTTTATTGAGATACTCTTTTGCTGCTAACTGCTCCCCTTTTTCCTTCGATTCTCCGCGTGCTTTGGGTCCACTGTGTCGATCATACAAGTAAGTGATACCCGTACTTGGTCTTGATTTTCTCCATGCTTGCCCCTGTTGTATCGTTGTCGGACTAGGAGATTTATTGATGTTGCTTATTATGCTTGCATGTGATAATACCGCATGTGTTCAAAAATCTCCCTCAAATCTTGTACATGATCTTTAGCTTCTTTACTCTTCACTAACTTGTCATCCACGTACACCTCTAATGTTTCGTGTATCTATTTCGCAAACACCTTCTCTACCATTCTTTGATACGTTGCTCCTGCATTTCGCAAACCAAACGACATTTTTGTATAACAGTATAAACCTCTTGGAGCGAAAAAAAAGCAGTATGTTCTTGATCTTCTTCAGCGAGGGGTATTTGGTTATAACCTTTGTACCCATCTAAAGAAGATACTCTATCATTTCCCGCTGCTGATTCAACCATTTGAGGAATATCCGGCAATGTAAAACTATCTTTAGGGCAAGCCTTGTTTAAATCAGTGAAATCTATGCAAATTCTTATCCCTTTATTTTTCTTTGGAACAACAACCATGTTTTCTATCCACTCTGGGTATTTAGCTTCTCTTATAATTCCCGCCTCAAGCATTTTCTGTAATTCTTCTTCTATTTGAGGATGGTAGGTTGTTACGATTTTTCTTATTCTCTGTTTAAATGGTCTCAAATTCTTGTTAATCTCCAACTTATGACATGCAATTGACGGATCTATTCCAGGTATCTCATCCATGCTCCCCGCGAAAATATCTTTATATTCCCGCGAAAGATTGACAGTTCTTTCTTCCTCTTATGCATCCATCTTGGTTCCAATCCTCAATATTAGGGGTTCTTCTATAGTTCCAACATTTACTTCTTTTGTTGGTTCCGCCGCAGTGTAACTGGCCTTGGATTCTCCCATTGGTGTTGGCTCTTTTATCATCTTCGCAGGTCCATCTCCTTCCTCCGAAATTTCGCTGGGTATTCCTTTACCTTCTTTTGCTCTTATCATGTACACTCTAAATTCTTCTTCTTACTTTGCCTCCTTTGCTATTTTTCTGCGAAATTGTCGCCTTTTTGCTCGTCCTTCATAATGCTTTACTTCAATTTGATAACATAATTTCGCATTGTCAATATCTCCTCTAATCTCACCTACTCCATTTGGCATGGGGAACTTGATGCATTGATGCAATGTTGATGCTACAACTTTAATTGCGTGTATCCATGGCCTCCCCAATAGCATGTTATATGGTGATTCCATATCCACTACGCATAGTGTCACTTGTGTTTCGATCTCTCCTAGTGGAATTCGCACCACTATTTCTCCTTTAAGTTTTGTTGTGGATTTCCCAAAGCCATGAACAAGATATGTTGAACAAGACATTTCTTCATCTTTGAATCCCATTCCTTTGAACGCATGATAAAATATTATATCCACTGAACTCCCTGTATCGACTAAAGTTCTGTTCAATATCCATTCTTCCGTGGATTTTGTTATTGTCCCCTTCTCTTTTCGTGTAATAGGTACTGTAATAACCAATGGAGATGTGTGGTTCGAATTTTCTTTTGGTATTTCTGCCGCCATGAATGTGATTCTTTGCTTTTCCCAATCTTTCAAGGGTGATGTATTTTCTACCGCCATAACCTTCCTTCCTTCAAAATCTCGTTTGTGTATCCTTCCTTTGATTTTTTCATGGAATTCAATAACCATTGTTTTTGTTATCATATTACACTCCAATATTTTGTCATCTTCATTGACTCTAATCATTTTTCTTTTAACTGGTTCACTGATTTGTTTAATCACTTTCTTGATTTGAACAATCTCAACAACAATCTTCAACTTTCAATCTTCAGCGTCCCTGTTTCTAGCGCCATTATGTAGTTGCAGGAAATCCTACGCTACACCCCTCACAAGATTTCATTAACATTCAACTCATTTTAGATTAACAATCTTAATTTTATTGATGAATCTTTGAACAATCTTACAAGAAAAGATAAAGGAATTAAGAATAGCTACTGCTTTAGATTTTCTCTCTCCTATTTACTTGCTTCTCACTCAGAAAAGATCTCTCTCCTTTCCTTTACAACTGAACGGCTATTTATAGGGAATTACATAGTGGATGACAACTAATCTGTCCTTTATTTTCGGATATGGCTTGCGACATTCTCGCAACCTTACAAATGTTAATCTCGCAAACTCTCTAATTTTCGCAGGACCATCACATTTTTCTCATAATTTAGCTGACGTCGTTTATTATGTCATTTCTGAAATTGTTCTGCGACACTGTTGTGTTGTGTTGTTAATAATTTCGCTGAGGCATTATTGTTGCGAGATTCTGATCCTAAACTAACGGTGATTATTGAATGCTTTGTTACCAAGGTATCTTGGATTGCAAACCCTGATTTGAAAAATATATAAAGAAGAACTCTAGCAATTGGGAAAACTAATCCCCACACCTCCTGTGTGTTACTAGTTGCATAACTAGAGTCGATTCTCCTTTAATCTTAGGTTTCTTCTCGAGACCCTGTAGGTTAGCGACTTGAAGACTTCATTGGGATTGTGAAGCCAGACCCAACTATTCTCTTTGTAGTTGCGTGATCTAATCTTGTTGTTTTTATCGTGTTGAGTGCAATTGAAATAATTGACTCGAGATTTTATATCTCCGATAGGCAAGATAGAAAAGTAATCACAAAAAAACTTCGTCTCATCGTTTGTGATGCCACAATAACTTGTTTCTCTAGTCGATTAAGTTTATTGTGAGGTGATTGATAATACTAGGTTGTTCTTCGGGAATATAATTTCGATTTATCAATTGGTTCCTGTTCACCTTGATTTATCAAAAGACGGAACAAAAACTCTTGGGTATTTCAGTGGGAGACAGATTTATTCAATCCTATAGACTTTTCTGTGTGAGACAGATTTATCAATCAAGTCTTCGACTTTGGGTCGTAGCAACTCATAGTTGTGTGTGACTACTCGTTTTCCCGTAGTCTACGTAATGTATACAACTCTGAGGATCTGATACTAAATAGTATTGATACCTCCGTTGAACCGATATTTCCAAGTAATAAGTGATATCTAAGATCACAATAACAACGAAGAACACAAGTATAATGTAAAAGCTTCTAAGTTATCATGAGACACAAGAGGTTTACGTGGTTCGACATTTGTCTACATCCACGGGGTAATGAGTGCTTGTTTTTGTATTAAGTTGTGGTTGTTACAAAGATCTTAAATGCTTCCCAAAGTAATAGAGAGAACTCAAGTGGAAGTTATTACTTAAGTTCTAAACATTAAAGAGGTATAAGCTTAAGACTAGATCTTCTCTCCTAGATAATGAATTCCTTTAGTTTGTTGGTGAAGCTTGATATTTATAGCCCCTATTGCTCCAAGTATATCTTTGCTTCCTCTGGGTCCATCATCTGCTACTTTCGTACCAATGGTACCTTCGTCCACCGCGTACTTTCTCTAGTTATATTTTGCCACCTCAGCTGGACCACGTTCCTTCGGGAACTACCCAACCTTAGTACAGGTTGTACCTTCGTTCACCGCCAGGTTCCGCCAATCGGGTTCTGCCACGCTTTCTCTCTCCACGTGCCTAGATTCATGCGTGTAGATAAGAGATTTGAGCATTTAATGCTGATTGGATGCGTCATCTACCTCTGTCCCCTCGCCAGCTGACTCTATATAGACTAGGCTTTTTCCTTCCTTATCTTGACCGTTCACGCCTTCTTTCTTGGGATGAGATAAAGTAGATCTGCGGAGGTATCCCTTGTTACTCAGGCTTCTCTGTTTAGCGAAGGCGACACAGTTAGGTATATATGCGGCAACTAAGATCGTGACACGTGCTCCACAGAATATTGGTATTCACATTGTGGGTGAGATCAGCTAAGGGAATCAAGTGTGTAGTATCCTGCTGGGATCAGAGACGTAAGGAGCGCAACTGTACCTTGAATCAGTGTGAGATTGATTAGGGTTCAACTACAGTCCAGTCCAAAGTTAATTGGTAGTAGGATAGTGTCTGTAGCGGATTAATACAGTATGGTGTTCAATCTGGACTAGGTCCCGGGGTTTTTCTGCATTTGCGGTTTCCTCGTTAACAAAATTCTGGTGTCTGTGTTATTTCTTTTCTGCATTATATTTTGTTATATAATTGAAATATCACAGGTTGTGCGTTAAGATTAATCAATTAGAATATCCAACCTTTGGTTGTTGATTTACATTAATTGACACTTGAACATTGGTCTTTGGTACCGTTCAAGTTACTCCTCTTATATTCAATCGGGCCCGCAGATTTCTATTTGCTGATTGCGGATTGAATTAAGAGTTAGAGATATTAAACTCTTTGATATACTTTAATCTAGATTGAGTCTGACTGTCTAGTTGATTCTCTGGAAAGTGTATTGGAGTAAGTCCTCTCAGATTGCCAAACTAATTCTTGGGTTTGGTTGTTAGACCCTCGCATTTTCAATTGGTATCAGAGCAGGCAAACACATTAAAGACCTTACAAGTCTGTGTTTATAGCGATCTGAGGATATGGACAGAAATGCTATCTCAATAAATGCACCACTAGATCCTGGGATTTCAGAATTCTCTTCCATGACTGATTTAATAAAATCTGTAGAAGAAATTATATCTAAACCTCCTTCAGGTTTAAAATCCCTTGAAGTGTTTTTAGGGATCGAAAAGAAACTTGAAAGCTTATCTCTTGATGTTGAGTTATACCTCCAGAAAGAACAAGAATCTCTTGAAAAGATAAATCAAGTTATGATGAATAATACTCATGTCGAGGTTGATATTGATTTACTAATTAGTAAGAGCAATGCTCCTCCTCTATGTAATGCACTTGGTTGTAGTAAACTAAACGTATTACAAGAGGAGTTTAAATCTCAATCATCTGACGGTATCACCTCAAAGCATGAATCAGTTCATTGGTCAATTCCTGATACACTGTGTCATGATAATTGTTTTGTTTACTGTTGTAAACATGTCAGGATGTCGTCTTACACCAAAAAAGTTTCCCTGTGCAGTACTAAACATTATCTGCAGACACTATTTTTATTAAGTTTTAAAATGAGACATCAGGGACCAAATTTTTGTGTATCTCTCTAAAGTCTTTTGCAAAACTTGTAAAAAAAGATTGTTGGATGTTTCTCAACTTTGTTGAACGCAAAGGTAGTTGGAAAGAAAATATTTATTGCTTCCATGGTGAGCAAGACATTGTTCACCTCAACACAACTTGATTGTGTTGTAAGTGCATCCTCACCAAGGAATGCCCTGCTATGTATACGGTGAGGGAAGCACGAGAATTGGGGCACACAGATTATGTTCGGTAAGGCTGTAGAATTCGATTGGGTTCTTCAAAAAAGGTATGTCTATAAACTTGAGAAATATTTGTGTTTTTATTTGCTTAGAGTACTTATAATGATCCATGTACCTTGCTTATTGTTCGTTTCTACCTAACTTGATCTGTTTTTTAAGGTTCTTAAATGTTTAGGTTTGAAAATAATAGTTCGGGATGTTTGGACTTCATGGAACACATACCAAGTGTGCATACCATCATTTAAAATCAAAATCCAGGGACTTAAGTACGCATACCCGTTTGCATACTGCTCCAGGTCACGAAAATTCGTTTGCAAACCCGTTTGCATACTGGTATGTAGACGTCGATATTCGACAAAATTGTTTTGGCCGTATCTTCTTCGTCCGAACTCGGAATGATCTCATTCTTTTTGCATTCTCTTCCTCTTTGAATTCTCTTCGAAATGGAGATGAGAATTCTTGAATTTGGATGAGTTAAGACTGGTATTTGTCCTGTCTCTTTTTTTGAGTGTTTTCTCCGTTTCGTCGCACTTGTTCCACTTCTCTTGGACTTGAGCACCTGAATTATTGGAGAAGTACTCTTCCAATCTCATTTGTAGCTTGTACAAGAATGTTGTTGGTGAATCACAAAGATGGAAGTTCAAGAATGGACAGTAGTACGCATTGCTACGGGATTCCTGAATGTTCACAATCATTTTATGTGAACTATGGTGCATGGTCGTTAATGATTTTGTATGTTCTTCCTTGTTAAGAAAATATTTATATACGCCTTTCGTTAATGATTTTGAAAGATTTGTTGTGGATATGTAATGAGGCACGTTTTTAGAGGCTATGAACTCAAAAACATACAAAATTAATGGATGAACGAATCACTAGAGAGTGAGATTCATCGGTGAAACACAAATCCCTTCTTTTCAGAAGATGTATAAGTAAAATGTAAAATTGTGCCTAAACTCAAGTTCGTGAGCAAAACATGGTGGGCGCCAAACTGTGACTACTCGTTTTCCCGTAGTCTACGTAATGTATACAACTCTGAGGATCTGATACTAAATAGTATTGATACCTCCGTTGAACCGATATTTCCAAGTAATAAATGATATCTAAGATCACAATAAAAACGAAGATGTAGTTGCAGGAAATCCTACACTACACCTCACAAGATTTCATTAACATTCAACTCATTTTAGATTAACAATCTTAATTTTATTGATCAATCTTTGAACAATCTTACAAGAAAAGATAAAGGAATTCAGAATAACCACTGCTTTAAATTTTCTCTCTCCTATTTACTTGCTTCTCACTCAGAAAAAGATCTCTCCCTCTTCCTTTACAATGGAACGACTATTTATAGGGAATTACATAGTGGATGACAGCTAATCTGTCCTTTATTTTTGGATATGACTTGCGATATTCTCGCATCCTTACAAATGTTAATCTCGCAAACTCTCTAATTTTCGCAGGACCATCACATTTTTCTCATGATTTTAGCTGACGTCGTTTATTATGTCATTTCAGAAATTATTCTGCGACACTGTTGTGTTGTGTTGTTGATAATTCGTTGAGGCATTATTGTTGCGAGATTCTGATCTTACATCTTGCCTCTTCTCATATCTTCTCTTCGAAGTAGAGAATGATGTGATAAATGTCGCAGCTGTCCATCTCTTCATATTCTGCATATATCACACGTATCCTTTCTTCCATTTATTTCTTGACACGTCTTCTGTAACCGCTGCTTTTCAACCGCTCACGTCTTTTCGCATTAATGGTGTTTATTTCTTCGAGTAAAAAAAATCTTCTTTGTATATTCTTCTTACTCTTCTTTCCGTTCTCTTTTTACTTTCTCTTCTCTTTTTACTTTCTTATCTCTGCAACTCTATTGTTCTTCCGTAAGTTCTGCTACTGTAATTTTTTCTTCTTTAATTTTCTTACTTTTCATCCATTCCCATACTCTATATTCAGATATGCCTCCAAGCAGTTAAAAGCATGAGAAAACTTTTAAAGAAACCCAAAAAGATCTTGCCGAGAAAGGTTTCACACTTTCTACCATTCCTGGTGAAAGTGCTAAATCATCTTTCTATCAAACTTTTCTCTGATCAACATTGTGATGATCAATCAATCATAGTTTCGCTAGGTCAAATTCTCACAGGTCTTCCCATTCCTCTTTATGACCCAGATATTCCTCTGTTCTATGAAATTCTCGCTCACTCGGGATTTTCGCGAGCTATCTTCCAACTGAGTGGGGATTGCATCCTTCTGATGCTGGAGTTTGCTAACCGTGATGCTGGTAAAGGATCTCTTTACTCTAAAGAACTTAGGGATCCTAAATTCGCAGATTTAGAGATAATCGCTGAAAAATACACAGTAGCGAGTTTTTTTGAGAATTGTGAATTGATCTCCATGAAAAAGAGAATACTCGCTGGGGTATTCGTCTGAAAAGGAAAGATAATATTGATGAAGGTAAAATACTCATGCAAGACATTGATTGGCATTCTGGTAAGAACACAACTCCTCGCCAATCCAAAGTTGATAAATGGTGTGTTTTTCCCTTGATGCTGAAAGGACCTTACATTGCTGGGTCAAATGTTCTTCCCGAGAATCTCGCTACCTATCAACCTTGGGTATTCTCTTGGCCCGAGAAGGAGAAAGAGGTATGTTTCTTCAAGTTTCGCTCACTTTACATTTCTTTATTTATATTTATTCTTTTGTTCGCTGACTCTTGCGAAATTCTACAGATCCAAAAACTGAAAGATAGCTATCACAGGACTGGGAAGGCTAGTACCTTGTTAGCTCTTCGCTCATACACAGATGAGGTAAGAAATATTCTCTTATGATTTTAAAAAAGTATACTGTTGCCTCTATTTCTTATTTCTATCTGTGTGTGAAGATTATTGCTAAAATAGAAGAGCCTGCCAATGTTGCGAAGACTGGAGATAAAGGCAAAGGTGCTCTTCGCAGGGAAAAACCAACTGCTCCTCCTTCAAAGAAGAGAAAAATCCGTTCTTCCTCTCCTTCAAATATTCCTTCTCATGAAAATTCCGAGAGTGACGAGGATGATGAGGATAATGATGACCTTGCTGCAAATGAAGATTCTCCATCTGAATCTTCTATGGCTAAGCTCTCTGGCCTCTTTTCTGATTCTTTGTAAGGAATGTGAGATAGTCAATTCGCTAATACCTGCAAAGCTCTCGCTACAATTTTCGATGTTCCTTTATTGGATTGTGATAATTCTCTTCGTGGAGTTTCTAGATCAGTGACACCCAATTTCCTGCATTCTCTTAATAGTATGGTATGCTTTCATCCTTTTACTTCTTCATTATTGTAACTCAAAATCTCTTTCTATTTTAATACTTTTTATATTTTATCCCAGGCTGGAAAAGCTTCTTTCGCTATTGCCTCAGATCTGGAGAGGTGACGCGAAATTATTGAAAAAAAGAATCTTCAATTTCGTACAAAGAATGAGGAACTGGAAGCTGAAGTCAAATGTCTTCGCGAGAAGAACAAACAACTAGAAATTGATTCTTCTTCGTATAAGAACAAAATCTCTAGTCTTCAGCAAGCTAATAATCAACTCTATGGTATGTTACTTTTCTCCTTTCCCTTCATTCATTTATCCTGTTGTTTTATCTTATTTAATTGATCCTTTTTGCAGACATTTATGGTCTTTCTGATGAAGCTACCATTCTTCGTTCATTTCCTAATGCCTTGGATAATGATACCCTTCTTGAGCGTCTTAATAAATCTTTAAATAGTTTCTCAAATGATAAAATTTCATCTCTTTCTCTGAATGAACTAAGATCCAAATTTCGCCTCTTAGAAATTGACCATAGATCTAGTTTAGGCTTAGCTAACTTATTTAAGCATCTCTTTCTTAATTCTTAAGAGAAAATCACTGAGCTAAGAACCAAAATTAGCGGTCTCATAGATGATAAGGATCGCATCTCTGATCAAGGTGTTAATGCTTTGGAAAAATTCCAAGAGAGCCTTCTAGAATTCCAACTTGAACGAGATGAAGCTAACCGCAAGAACATCGAACTCTGCGAAAGAGAAAACCAAATTCGTTCTCGTCTTCTTATAAATAATGAGGATGAATTCGCTTGGGATGCGAAAATCTTAGACGATGCCAGAAAAGATTTAGGTGTAAATGTTAGTCTCCAAGTTGAGCATACAGCCTTGATTAGAAATATGATTTCTGACAGAGAAGGTTATTAACTGTTCTTCTTCACTAATCTTTTGTTTCTTATGAATTTTCGTCAAGTTATTAATTGATTGCCCTTTGCTCGCAGATTCCGAAAGTAGATATCGCGAAAGAATTGAGGAACATGAAGCTGAAAAAGAGGAACTCGCAAAGAATCTTTCTTCTCGCAACGACAAGTATTCGAGATTAAAGAATCAAATCAAGATCACTGTTGCGAACTTTAAGAATGACGCTCTGCATTTTCGCAATCAAACTATTCAAATGGTTTGTGATGACCATAGTATTCCTCACTCTGATAGCGAAGCTGATGATGAAGAATCTGATGGTGATGAAGGTTCTGATGGAGATGAAAGTTCTGATGCAGACGAAGAAGGGAACAAGTCTGATGAAGGATCAACTAAGAAGTAGTCTTTGTTTCTTTCTTTGATCTTCTGTAATACTTGTACATTTATTCCTTCTTTCTGTATATTTACGAATTCTTTTGGTTCCCCATATTCCTTAATATATGAGTTTCTTTCATTTTGACCTGCATTCATTAAAACAATTCTTCCTTGCAATACAGTTAATCAATATAATCATTAATTTTTTAATTTTTGCATAAATCTATCATATGGAGACAAATAACATTTTTTAATTTCATTCATTCCCATACTTGCCTCTGTTATTTGTATCCAAATGAGAGATTTTGCATATTTTTCTTATTTTGTGCCTCAACTTCGCAGTTGTTTATGTATAATTTCGCAATCATATGCAAAGTGAATTTTGATTCTTTTCAAAATCTTATTCTTGTGTGGTCTTATTTTGCCTTCCTAGTTAAAGGTCTTATTATGCCACCTCTTGTCATTGCGACAAAATCACAGGACGTTCTTGCACTTTCATGCAAAAACCCCTTGATCTTGCCTTAACTTTTTCTTTTGTATTATGGCCTCTTCAGGAATGTTGCGACAATATGACAGGCCTAAATATTCTTGCAAAAATAAAGCCCCATGGCATTGCCGTCTTGCGACTTCGCACTTTCATGCGAAAACCCATTGATCTCGTCTTATCTTTTTCTTTTGTATTATTGCCTCTTCAAGATTGTCGCACAAATATGACAAGCCTTAATACCCTTGCGGGTAAAAGCCTAATGACATTTGCGTCTTAAGATACTTATCAGCTCCCTAATGGAGGGTGCACCCTTATCTCCCCCCTGGTTTCCCCTTCAAGGAGGTGTACTGCACCCTAAGTGGGGTTTTCTTCAGGCCGAGTGCAGTATAATCCAAGACTTGTCAAGAATGGCAAGGTACGCTCCAGACGCCCCTGGCACTCTTGACTCAACCGTGTACCTCAGCGCCTTGATTAGATTATGCACTCCTTGGGAGAGTCCTTATTACCTTAGTCTCCCAACCTAAGTCATATGCTTAAGCTGAGAATCCAAGGTGCCTCTCCCGGATGGGCTTTATTGACCCCAAATCTCCATGACTCAGGTTCCGGTGCCGGTGTAGCCTTTCCCTGAGCCATGCAACAGGTACCCCCTTATATGACGTATTTTAGGTCTTACATTTGCCTCTTGCGATATTGTATTCGCGAACTAGGGTGTACGCCATAAAGGTTCGCCCCTTTCTCTTTTGTCATTATTCTCTGATTGTCTTCTGTAGAATTCATTATTTCTGCGAGATCCTCGCACATCATCATATCGTATTTGCATTTCGCAATCTCAATTTTGTCATTCAATAAAATGTATTTTTGAGAATTTTATTTATTGCGAGAGTGTCGCAAAAAATTAATCATTCATACATTTCTTATTTTTATTACCTTTGCCATCCTCTGCTTCTTTGTTATTTTCTGCTACTGCTTCCTAGGTAGTGGTATGTTCATCATTTTTTATTCTGATCTAGCATTAGTTTTGCAACATCTCTTCTTCTTTTCATTCGAATGCATCCACCATCAATTTCTCACTTCTTTATGTCTCTTTCATTTTTTGTCGCCAGCTTGCCTTCTTGTTTGCTCTTCCTTCGCAGGATTCCACCTCAGTTTCGTAACACCTCTTTCCTTCAACCCAATCTACCTTTATGATTCCTACACCGCTGGGGTGAGTGAATTTGATGCACTGATGGAAAGTTGAAGCTACACCTAAAATCCCATGTAACTAAGGTCGACCAATTAATGCATTATAGGGTGATTTTACGTCAACGACACAGAACAGGATTTCAGAAGATATTCCCTTCAATGGAATTCGCATAGTAACCTCCCCTCTAGGCTTGTTGGCAGTACCATTAAAACCATATATCTTATATGTTGATGGTATAAGATCATCATCTCTTCCTCCCATATTTTTATAAGTATGATAAAATAAGATGTTCACAGAGCTTCCAGTATCGATTAGAATCCTATTAATTGCCCATGAATCTTCAGCTTTATCATCCTCATATTCTTTCGGTTTTGGATTAATTTCTAATTTTACTACCAATGGATTATCAT
Source organism: Papaver somniferum (assembly GCF_003573695.1). NCBI lineage: Eukaryota > Viridiplantae > Streptophyta > Magnoliopsida > Ranunculales > Papaveraceae > Papaver > Papaver somniferum. The sequence goes on from NW_020622381.1 coordinate 19,029,037, forward strand.
GTACCTCTTCACCTTCGGGGATTTCTTCTGCGGTAAAAGAAATAATCTGCTTCTGCCATTCCTCTAGTGGCGAGATTTTCGTAATATTCATAATTTCTCTTCCATCGTTATCTCTTGCGAACACTCTACTCAAAAACTTGTCATGAAAATCTTCAATTGTCTTGTATGAATGTACGATAGAGTGACAGAATAAATTATTTGCTTTTGCACCAACTTCTATAAAGAATGTTTCCTACTTTTTCATCGTGTTTACTTTGTGATGCTCTGGTGGTGGTGGCAATGGTTGAGATTGTGGGTGCCCTACCAAAAAGTGGTTTAGTTTTCCTTGATCTATCATTCTCAGAATAATTCTTTTTACATTTCTCCAATCATTTGTAGTATGTCCATGAAAGTGATGATAAGAACAAAACTCATGACTTATGTGGTTTGGAGGTGGTTCCGTTCCCATGTTCCATGGTGTTGGTATATTCTCCATCAAAATTATAGCTTCCAATATTTTCTCCACACTTGCGTTTAGAGGTGGCATCTTGATTTCTTCCCATACTACCTTGTGACCTCCTTGTCCACTATTATAGTTTTGTCTTTGACCTCCATAAGTTTCTTGTGGCTGATCGAGTCTTTGAATCTTGTTATTTCCACCACGATTGTAGGAATTTCTTTCTCTTTCATACTCCTCTTGATCTCGGCTTCCCATAGCCACCAGTTTCTGTTGATTGTTTCCCGTCACCTTCTCTTATTGTACTTGTGAAGTGTTCGCCACTGTGTTTATTAGTTTGGGTAATAATCTTGCATTCGCTGTTTGTGAACTGGTGTTCGCAACTGGGTATGATTCCATTTCATTTGCCTTTCCTCTAGAGCAGTATATTCTTCTTGAAGTTCTCGCAATTCAGTCAATGTGATCGTATTCTTGACTCTGAAAATTTGGATATACAATAGGTTGGTTGCAAACATAGCATTGATAAATGATAAGATAAGATATCTCTCATCCACACGGCCAGCCATTTCGCTACACATAGTCCTCCATCTTTTAGTTAGGTGCTTCAAACTTTCGCCAATCCTTTTTTTTAATCCAAACACGTCTTTAATACCAGGTCGCGAAGAATTATTACTTATATATATGCCCCCAGGAATGTAGTCTGCAAATGATTGAAGGATGTTATTGTATTCTTTGGTAGACCTTCGAACCATTTTAACGCCTCCCCTGTTGAGCTGGATGCAAAATACTTGCATAATACGGCATCATGATTTTCCCATTGCAACATACACCTCACGTAGGCTTTAATGTGTTGAATTGCACAAGTTGTTCCATCAAAAATGCTGGTTAATGCGGGCAAATTTCATTTCGGAGGTATTCCTCCTAGTTGTACTTCCCTTGTAAATGGAGTTTCCGCAGCTTCTTCTATAGCTTCATCTAATTGTCGTCTGCCTACCTCTCCTCTATTATTTAGCATTCCTCTCATTTCTTCTAATTCTTTCAAGATTTGTTTATTTACACCTGAATTTTGATCCATTGGTCTTTTTAATTTCGCCTCTCTTCTTCTGCGTTCATGTCTTTCTTCTCTCGCGAAATTTTGCATTTCGTCTTCATTATCCTCATCTCGTCTTCTTCTGCGATTCTCTTCTTCATCTCTATCTTGAATTCGCATATGATGATGTCTATCATTTTCCCCTTAATGATTTTGTTCATTTCTTATTAATTTCATTCGTTGTCTTTCAGCCATCCTATGTACTCTATCATACTCTTCATTGATATTATCGTTATTCCGGTTTTGTGTACGCCTTCTTTCTCGATTGTCGTGATTGTTCTGGCGAATTGTCTCCTGAAGCTCTTGTTCTTCCATTTCCGCTCTCAATCTTTCACGTTCACAAATTAAACGTGTTCAACATAATGTCTTTCAATTTCTTCTTTAATCTTTTGTTGATTTCTTTGAGCTTCTCTCTCATGTAAAATTCTCCTTCCTTCCTATCGATTCCCTTCGCCATCTTGATCATTTCGTCCCTGACGTTGTCCATTCTCTTGATTTCTATCATTTTGCCTATCATCAAAAGTTTCATTTTGTGGAACGTAACGATCATCAGTTCTTTCTATATTTTCGCGATATTCTTCATTAGGATTTGATATTTCTTCTTGAATATCGTTTCCACCATTAATTGTGGGTCAGTTTCGCCTCATCTCTCTTCTAGTCGATCTTGAATATGATTTTGTAATACTTCTCGATCTTCTACTCTGTAGTCTCATATTTTCCATCCTTAATTCGTGATTTTTCCTTGTTAGATTTGCACGTTTTTCTGCCTCAGCTCTTCTTTATTCATGTATTCTTCGTCTCAGCGTTTCTAACACTCCAATTTCCTCATCTCCATGAATTATTCCTTCATCTTCTTCTTGATTTCTCTCTACCTGTTTATGGTTTCTGGTTTGCTGCTCTTCTTCTACTTCTTCTGCAGAATTTGATTGCCAAGTGTGTATACTCACCCTATCATAATCTATATTCCTTCCTTGTACTAGTGTTTGTTGAACTGGTGGTTGAATTTGATTTTCTCCATTATTTCTCATTCTAGTAGATTCTCCCATTTGACTTCTTTCTCTTCCAGCAATTCTCTTGCTTCTTCTAAGAGTAGTTGGTTGTTCTGATGTATTTCTTCTTCTAGCCATTTTTTCAATGTTAACGAATTGCAAGAGATTATGTAAAATTCTTAATCAATCACTCCAAATCTTCACAAATCTCAATATTAATCTTCAATTTTTTTCTAGAATAATCTTCAATGTTCCCTGTTTCTAGCGCCATTATGTAGTTGCAGGAAATCCTACACTACACCCCTCACAAGATTTCATTAACATTCAACTCATTTTAGATTAACAATCTTAATTTTATTAATCAATCTTTGAACAATCTTACAAGAAAATATAAAGGAATTAAGAATAACCACTGCTCTAGATTTTCTCTCTCCTATTTACTTGCTTCTCACACAGAAAAAGATCTCTCCCTTTTCCTTTACAATGGAACGGCTATTTATAGGGAATTACATAGTGGATGACAGCTAATCTGTCCTTTATTTTCGGATATGACTTGCGACATTCTCGCATCCTTACAAATGTTAATCTCACAAACTCTTAAATTTTCGCAGGACCATCACATTTTTCTCATGATTTTAGCTGACGACGTTTATCATGTCATTTCAGAAATTATTCTGCGACACTGTTGTGTTGTGTTGTTGATAATTTCGCTGAGGAATTATTTTTGCGAGATTCTGATCCTGCAGAAGAACAAAAGTATAATGTAAAATCTTCTAAGTTATCATGAAACACAAGAGGTTTACGTGGTTTGACATTTGTCTACATCCACAGGGTAATGAGTGCTTGTTTTTGTATTAAGTTGTGGTGGTTACAAAGATCTTAAATGCTTCCGAAAGTAATATAGAGAACTCAAGTGAAAGTAAATACTTAAGTTCTAAACATTAAAGAGGTATAAGCTTAAGAATAGATCTTCTCTCCTAGATATTGAATGCCTTTAGTTTGTTGGTGAAGCTTGATATTTATAGCCCCTCTTGCTCCAGGTATATCTTTGCTGCCTCTGGGTCCATCATCTGCTGAAATACCTTTCGTACCAATGGTACCTTCGTCCACCGCGTACTTTCTCCAGTTATACTTCGCCATCTTAGCTGCCCCACGTTCCTTCGGGAACTACCCAACCTTAGTACAGGTTGTACCTTCGTTCACCGCCAGCTTCCGCCAATCGGGTTCTGCCACGCTTTCTCTCTCCATGTGCCTAGATTCATGCGTGTAGATAAGAGATTTGAGCATTTAATTCTGATTGGATGCGTCATCTACCTCTATCCCCTCGCCAGCTGACTCTATATAGACTAGGCTTTTTCCTTCCTTATCTTGACCGTTCACGCCTTCTTTCTTGGGATGAGATAAAGTAGATCTGCGGAGGTATCCCTTGTTACTCAGGCTTCTCTGTTTAGCGAAGGATACACAGTTAGGTATATATGCGGCCACTAAGATCGTGACACGTGCTCCACAGAATATTGGTATTCACATTGTGGGTGAGATCAGCTAAGGAAATCAAGTGTGTAGTATCCTGCTGGGATCAGAGACGCAAGGAGCGCAACTGTACCTTGAATCAGTGTGAGATTGATTAGGGTTCAACTACAGTCCAGTCCAAAGTTAATTGGTAGTAGGATAGTGTCTGTAGCGGCTTAATACAGTGTGGTGTTCAATCTGGACTAGGTCCCGGGGTTTTTCTGCATTTGCGGTTTCCTCGTTAACAAAATTCTGGTGTTTTTGTTATTTCTTTTCCGCATTATATTTTGTTATATAATTGAAATATCACAGGTTGTGCGTTAAGATCAATCAATTATAATATCCAACCTTTGGTTGTTGATTTACATTGATTGACACTTGAACATTGGTCTTTGGTACCGTTCAAGTTACTCCTCTTATATTTAATCGGGCTCGCAGATTTCTATTTGCTGATTGCGGATTGAATTAAGAGTTAGAGATATTAAACTCTTTGATATACTTTAATCTAGATTGAGTCTGACTGTCTAGTTGATTCTCTAGAAAGTGTATTGGAGTAAGTCCTCTCATATTGCCAAACGAATTGTTGGGTTTGGTTGTTAGACCCTCGCATTTTCAATTGGTATCAGAGCAGGCAAACATATTAAAGACCTTACAAGTCTGTGTTTGTAGCGATCTGAGGATATGGACAGAAATGCTACCTCAATAAATGCACCACCAGATCCTGGGATTTCAGAATTCTCTTCCATGACTGACTGAATAAAATCTGTAGAAGAAATTCTATCTAAACCTCCTTCAGGTTTAAAATCCCTTGAAGTGTTTTCAGGGCTCGAAAAGAAACTTGAAAGCTTATCTCTTGATGTTGAGTTATACCTCCAGAAAGAACAAGAATCTCTTGAAAAGCTAAATCAAGTTATGATGAATAATACTCATGTCGAGGTTGATATTGATTTACTAATTAGTAAGAGTAATGATCCTCCTCTATGTAATTCACTTGGTTGTAGTAAACTAAACGTATTACAAGAGGAGTTTAAATCTCAGTCATCTGATGGTATCACCTCAAAGCATGAATCAGTTCATTGGTCATGTGTCATGATAATTGTTTTGTTTACTATTGTAAACATGTCAGGATGTCTTCTTACACCAAAAAAGTTTCCCTGTGCAGTACTAAACATTATCTGCAGACACTATTTTTATTAAGTTTTAAAATGAGACATCAGGGACCAAACTTTTGTGTATCTCTCTAAAGTCTTTTGCAAAACTTGTAAAAACAGATTGTTGGATGTTTCTCAACTTTGTTGAATGCAAAAGTAGTTGGAAAGAAACTCTTTATTGGTGCCATGGTGAGAAAGACATTGTTCACATCAACACAACTTGATTGTGTTGTAAGTGCATCCTCACCAAGGAATGCCCTGCTATGTATACGGTGAGGGAAGCACGAGAATTGGGGCACACAGATTATGTTCGGTAAGGCTGTAAAATTCGATTGGGTTCTTCAAAAAAGGTATGTCTATAAACTTGAGCAATATTTGTGTTTTTATTTGCTTAGAGTACTTATAATGATCCATGTACCTTGCTTATTGTTCGTTTCTACCTAACTTGATCTGTTTTTTAAGGTTCTTAAATGTTTAGGTTTGAAAATAGTAGTTCGGGATGTTTGGACTTCATGGAACACATACCAAGTGTGCATACCATCATTTAAAATCAAAATCCAGGGACTTAAGTACGCATACCCGTTTGCATACTGCTCCAGGTCACGAAAATTCGTTTGCAAACCCGTATGCATACTGGTATGTAGACGTCGATATTCGACAAAATTGTTTTTGCCGTATCTTCTTCGTCCGAACCCAGAATAATCTCATTCTTTTTGCATTTGGATGAGTTAAGATTGGTATTTGTCCTGTCTCTTGTTTTTTGAGTATTTTGCTCCGTTTCGTCGCACTTGTTCCACTTCTCTTGGACTTGGGCACCTGAATTCTTGGAGTAGTACTCTTCCAAGCTCATTTGTAGCTTGTACAAGAATGTTTTTGGTGAATCACAAAGAAGGAAGTTCAAGAATGGACAGTAGTACGCATTTCTATGAGATTCCTGAATGTTCACAATCATTTTATGTGAACTATGGTGCATGGTCGTTAATGATTTTGTATGTTCTTCCTTGGTAAGAAAATATTTTTATACGCCTTTGGTAGCTATTCTTGGTATAAATACGGGAGAAAAAGATTGATTCTACCCTTTAAGGACAAGTCATCTTATATGTGCATTACGAGTTTGTCTTGATGCCTAGGAAACTTCTAATGAGAATTTATTTCTTGTGTTTTTAGAAGGATTACCAGGGTTTGGAGTAGCTATCATTGTGAGTACACATAGCTATGTCCAACAATTTTCATCTTCATTGTTTTCATATTTATTCGTTTAAATTCTAAAGTATTTTGGAAGATGATTTTTGCAATTTTAATCTTTATGATTTTATATATTGCAAATTGTTATGGGATATGTTGTTTACGTCCGTGAACCTATCACTGTCCCATACTTGCTCAAAAATTATCTCTATTATGTCGATATAAATGTATTGATGGAAGATAGAATGAACTTTTTACTTTACAAAAGTTAAAGCCTTTTATGTCATATTTTGATGGAAGAAAGGATAAAACTTTTGTGTACACGGATTAAGTCTATTATATATCATTGTGCAAATAGTGATGGAAATAGAATGAATCCTTGTCTATTCCGCAGTATTTGGTCGACCTCCGATCCACTTTTTTGTGCACATACTGTGTTGTTCCATAAGGTTTTTTATGTTGAGCACAATCGACTAAGTTGATCATTCTCTTATGAATAACTTAGTTGTTGCTCCGTAAGGTTCCCTATGTCGAACATGATCAACTAAATTAATCATTCTTGTGGTTATTTTAGTTGTTGCTCCGTAAGTTCGCTTATGTCGAGCATGACCAATTAAATTGATCGCTTTTTGTGGTTAATTTGGTTGTGTATTCCAATTGAATTAATCGTGGGTTTTTTTGTGATTATTTTGGTTGTTTATTTTCGATTGAATTTTTTTTTTGGATTCAGATTCATGTTTTCATGTGATTTGATTGTCCAAAGAAATCCTTCTTTTCTGGTGAAAGTAAGGTCGCCTTTGTTTTTCCTTCGGGATGACATTTTGAACTTGTGCTTAATTGCCAAATCTTTGTGGGGAGTGCGGCTGTGGAATTTTTAGGGTCATCTTGTATCTTTATTAACTCCTTGATGAATGCATTTAGCTTCGGATTTATGATTGCATCTAAATTTGTTGGTATGTTAATACACCTTTTGGTCATGATGTATCTCTGTGGAAATTTCATTAAGATCCCATTAATTTCCGTACCTTTGCCAATTTTTTTGACAAAAAGGGGGAGAATTATTATGTAGTTCACACTACAAATACATATGGTTTACGGATCATTATGTAAGGGGGAGTGGTTTTCATGTTGAGATATGTATTGACCAAGGGGGAGTGATGCATATCGCCATAGTGTTATTGTCAAAGTTGTGATACAATTGAACTTTGATGCTGTGTAATAATACTATGACACTGTATAACAATGATTGAGAGCATTTTGTTTTCTCATTGTTATAGCTACGGATCTTCAACAACTGTGATGCTGAACTTACAACCTTTAGGATCATGGAGTACTTGGAAGTGACGAAGATTTCGAGTCGCGTTGAAGATGCCATGGAGATCAAGCATGTGGATAAGAAGCTACATTTTTTATCTTTTTTGTAATCTATATGTACTGAAAGTTTTGTCACTAAAATTGACAAAGAGGGAGATTTTTAGATCATTGCTCGGTCAAACTCGCATGCGTTGCTATCTCAAGCATGTTTTTCAATGTTAGTGATCAAAACTATAAGTCTTGATTTCTAGCCTATTTGTAGATGTCTCGGACTAGGACATAAATAGTGTAGTTGAGATTAATCTCTCGACGTTCATCTCTTGAAGACGAATAACTACTAAGGGGATCTTGTGGAACTTCTTCGACAAAAGGTATGTGGAGACTTGAACTTATCTATCACTTAGAAAGTTTATTTCTACTATCTCCTATATTGAGACATAAGTCGTGTTACGATATAGTTTTCTCTATACACATTTGAAATTTCGAGCTGAGTATATCTCGCTTACATATTTCTCGAAATATGTGTTGGTAAGATTTCGCTTCGACCAAGTTCATCTTATATCATGAGAAAATTGCCGAGTAACAACTTACATGGTTTGTGTGATACAATCATTTGATGTAGGCTTGGAATGTTTCGACAATGATTATTTCAATATCTTGAAAATTGCTTTGATGCTGATAGTGTGTGAAAACGACTATTGTCATTGTAGAAGAATGTTTCAATGATTGAAATAAAGAGTTGATGATATAACCATCTTTTGATATAAGCATATATAGTGTGTTTGCACATTAGTGTATAAGTCCATAAACCGGGAGCCAAGATATGCATATGTGTGTATACGAAATTGGTGAAGGAGACAGGTTAAGTATGCGTACCCATACACATACTGGCGGAAGTTCTCGAACCGAGAATTTCTGTTGAGTTTGGTTTTGGCAAAACTCTTAACTAGTCACCTTAAGTACGCGTACCCGTACGCATACTGGTGGAAGCTTTTGAACCGAAAATTTCTGCTGAGTTTGGAAACTTAACAAACTCAAAAACCGGTTGCTTAAGTACGTATACCCATTCGCATACTTAAACTGGTTACTTTGTCAAGTCGGTCAGTTCATGGACTTAAACATTTAAATCATAAGGAATGCAATCTTTGCACACCGTGGCTATAATGTCCATGATTGATTCAAGTGAATCAAACCGATTTGATTTCAATTGTGTTTTCTAAACAATTGAACAACTCTTAACTAGTTTCATTTGAGTCATTTGAACTAGTTATGATTAAGATGAATAAGGTTGATATGAGAGTAATCATATGGCTAACCTCGGTTAACTATTTGTGAACCAACCTGGTGTACATGTTTAGGTAAGGTTACATAAACCTAAATGATGGTACATTTAATTTGTGTGTAACAATCTAAGTTCGATCTAACGGTTGAAAGATATTAGCTTGATTGAATCAGGTTTTTCATCTAACGATGATTATTGAATGCTTTGTTACCAAGGTAACTTGGATTGCAAACCCTGATTTGAAAACTATATAAAGGTGAACTCTAGCAACTGGGAAAACTAATCCCCACACCTCCTGTGTGTTACTAGTTGCATAACTAGAGTCGATTCTCCTTTAACCTTAGGTTTCTTCTCGAGACCTTGTAGGTTAACGACTTGAAAACTTCATTGGTATTGTGAAGCCAGACCCAACTATTCTCTTTGAAGTTACGTGATCTGATCTTGTTGTTTCTATCGTGTTGAGTGCAATTGAAATAATTGGCTCGAGATTTTATATCTCCGATGGGAAAGATAGAAAAGTAATCACAAACAAACTTCGTCTCATCGTTTGTGATTCCACAATAACTTGTTTTGCTAGTCGATTAAGTTTATTGTGAGGTGATTGATAATACTAGGCTGTTCTTCGGGAATATAAATCTGGTTTATCAATTGGTTCATGTTCACCTTGATTTATCAAAAGACGGAAAAAAAACTCTTGAGTATTTATGCGGGAGACAAATTTATTCAATCCTATAGACTTTTCTGCGTGAGACAGATTTGTCTATCAAGTCTTCGACTTTGGGTCGTAGCAACTCTTAGTTGTGGGTGAGATCAGCTAAAGGAATCAAGTGCGTAGTATTTTGCTGGGATCAGAGACGTAAGGAGCGCAACTGTACCTTGAATCAGTGTGAGATTGATTATGGTTCAACTACAGTCCAGTCCGAAGTTAATTGGTAGTAGGCTAGTGTCTGTAGCGGCTTAATACAGTATGGTGTTCAATCTGGACTAGGTCCCGGGGTTTTTCTGCATTTGCGGTTTTCTCGTTAACAAAATTCTGGTGTCTGTATTATTTCTTTTCCGCATTATATTTTGTTATATAAATGAAATATCACAGTTTGTGCGTTAATATCAATCAATTAGAATATCCAACATTTGGTTGTTGATTTACATTGATTGACACTTGAACATTGGTCTTTGGTACCGTCCAAGTTACTCCTCTTATATTCAATCGGGCTCGCAGATTTCTATTTGTTGATTGCGGATTGAATTAAGAGTTAGAGATATTAAACTCTTTGATATACTTTAATCTAGATTGAGTCTGACTGTCTAGTTGATTCTCTAGAAAGTGTATTGGAGTAAGTCCTCTCAGATTGCCAAATGAATTGTTGGGTGTGGTTGTTAGACCCCCGCATTTTCAAGAAGTATACAAGACACAATTGAAACAAAATCGGATTGATTCAAGAGAACTAATTCATGAACATTAAGTCATGGTTTGCAAAGATTGCATTCTTTAATTTATATAAGTATTTTTTTCATGAGTATGAAATCATATTTAACCGATTTTAGAACATTGACCAACTTAGTTTTCAAACGGGTATGCAAACTTAAGTTCCGGACATTGGTCTTGTTCGAAAATTCGCAAACGGGTATGCATATTGTCGTACCGGACCTAACTCAGGTGAAACCGTTTGCATACTGGTATTTATACTTTTTTCCCGGACTTTGACAGTTAAAACCGTTTGCATACTGGTATGCAAACTTGGTTCTCGGACCTGAATCATACTACAACAATTTGCATACTGGTATGCATACTGTACTATATCTAGACGATGGTTAATTGTTTTAAACTCCCATTTCAATCATTGCAACATCCTTGAAAAGGCACATTGAAGCAAATCGGACGAGTCACGCTCTGCAACTCGGGCGACCAACTCGTTTATCTTCCTTCGAAAAATCTTATTTCCAGAAGTCAACAGTCCATTAAAAACAGGTGTTTTCATTACAGTTTCACTAATGATTGGCGTTTCAAATTGTTATTTCTTCCATTTTTAGGTAGCTTTCTGGGTTTTGGTATCTTTTCTTTAATCTGTTTGGTACAAATTTTTCTAGGTCTACAATGAATCCTTTAATTGTAGATCTTTCAAAAACTCCTGAGATTCATCCATCTGTTAATCTGGTAGCAGATATGGATTATTCAAGATATGATGCTTGGAAGTTTTCTTTAATTAGTCGTCTAGATTTTTTCCATCTTAAATTTTCAGATGCTGCTACTAGTTTGAGAAATCAATGGAAGCTGAAGGATAAATACCAACTTATTCCATTGGGTAAAGGTTTTTTTATTATCAGATTATCAAATATTGAAGATAAGAACTATATTACTTCTGGTACATGGGAAGTTCATGATGAAATTCTTAGAGTAAGGAATTGGTGTCCAAACTTCAGACCTGAAAGTCAGAGGACATCCAAAGCCATGGTATGGGTTCAATTTCCTGGTCTCAGTCTGGAATACTAGGATGAAGCTACTTTATTTACTATCAGTAGATCTATTGGAATACCTATTAAGGTTGATGATGCTACACTTCAATATCAAAGTGGTTATTATGCTAAAGTATTGATTGAGATTGATCTTGCAAAAACAATTCCCAACAAACTTTGGATCATTACTTAATTTGGTGCTTTTTCTCAAAGGGTCATTCTTACAAAACTCCCAAAATTTTGTACCAAATGCAAGATAGTTGGAGATCTAACATCTGAATGTAGAGCAACTCAGCAACAAGGTAGCTTTGTTCCAATGGAGAGGGAAATCTTGATTGAGCAGAATCATACTTCTCAAAAATTACAGGCTACTCAACAAACCTCTCAAGGTACTTCTCCAAGCTCTGGTAAGCCTCCCACTCAAAACAATGTGGAAATGGATAAGTATTTTCAAGATAATAATGTTGAGCATATAACTGAAGTGAATACTATCAGCCTAGTTTTAGAAAGCATTAATCATTCTCCTGGTATTAACATTACAATTAATCCTTTTGAAGTATTACAAGAAAATGAAAATGATCTGTCTGACTCTGAAGATGGTGAAATTAAAGAAGTTAGTGCTTAAAATGTTCTTGAATTTGGTACTATTCCTCAACAGGTGACTATTATTCCAAAAAGTGCTCAATCATCTGATGAAGTAAGTTCTAGTAAGACTGCAAAGAAAAAGCCACCTTTAAAACCAGCAGTTACAACTAGAAAAGCTAGTAAGGAATCTCTTAAACATATGATTGATAAGGGGAGTATCTCTCCTCAACCTCCTCCTTTTAAATGAAGACAATATTTTGGAATATTAGAGGCATTCTAAGACAGAAGGCCCAAGATAAGTTGAGAAGTCTAATTCAGTCTAATAATCCTTCTTTGGTTTGGATTGTTGAACCCAAAATTAAAACTAAAAAATTTCATTTCAAGCTCCCAGGTATGCATCATCAAATTATTCACAACTCAAAGGATAATTCCAAAGGTAACATTTGGCTTTTCTGTAATTGTTCTTTAAGTACTCCTTCTATTATCAAAGTTATTAGTCAATGTATTACAGTTGAAATTGGTGAAGTTGTGGTTACTGGTGTTCATGCAAGTTGCTCTTCAATTAACAGAAGATAATTATGGCAAGATATGTGTGATATTAGTCTCATGAATAAACCTTGGTTAATTCTAGGGGATTTTAATACTTTTCTGTCTGTTGATGAAAAAAGAGGTGGTAGACTCCCTAATATATCTGCAATGAATGAATTTCAAGATTGTGTGGATACCTGTGATCTAATTCAAGCTCCTAAAAGTGGCCTGGAATTCTCTTGGTGCAATGGTAGAGTTAGGAACAAAAGAATCATTTGTAATCTTGATAGAGCTCTTTTTAACTTAAAATGGTTAGAGAAATTTAATGTCTGGAGTTACAAGGTTGGAACAAGAGGAATTTTTGACCATGGTCCTATTATTGGTTCAAATGCCATCATCCATAAAGCTCTTAACTCTCTTTTTAGATTTCAGAAAATGTGGCTGAATTTTCCTGGTTTTATTCAAGTTATCCAAGATTCCTGGAATGAAGAAATTATGGTAATCCCATTTACATGTTTATGAATAAGTTGAAAAGATTAAAGAAGTTCTTAAAAGTGTGGAATTGGGAGGTATTTGGGGATGTTAAAGAAACTCTAGGGAAAGCTGAAGAAAAGGTGCTAGAAGAAACTTTGAAATCAAATAATGATCCTTCTAATATTAGTCTTTTGAACAATTTGGTTACTGCTAGAGGGAAATGTGATCTTGCTGCTCAAAATTATAACACTTTCCTAAGAGAGAAAGCTAGAATCAACTAGATTCAAGATGGTGATGTTAATTCTAAATTCTTCCATACAAGTATAAAGCTAAGACAAGCTCAAAATTCCATCTCTGAAATCGAAGACTCATCAGGTAACATTATCACTGATCATAATGGTATTTCAAATGTTCTCATTGATTTCTTTAGCATTAAATTTACTCATCAAGATATCACTATAAGTGATTCCTTCTTTGAAGCTGTTCCAAAAGTTATTAATGATGAAGATAACTCCTTCTTAGAAAACCTGACCACTGAAGATGATATCAAGAATGCTACTTTTTATTTAAACCCAGATGGTGCTCCTGATCCAGATGGATTCACTGGCTCTTTTTACAGATTTGCTTGGGAGGTAATAAAAAATGATCTCATTGCTGCAATCCAGTATTGTTGGAAACATAATATCATCCCTAGTGGTTTGAATTATAATTTCCTGACTTTGATTCCTAAAGTGCAAGGTGCTAAGAATGCAAAGAAATTTAGACCTATTGGCCTTAGCAACTTCTGCTTTAAAATAGTCACTAAAATTATTACCATGAGGATTAGTATATTCCTTCCAAAGATTGTATCCCCTCAGCAAGTGCATTTATTAAAATAGAAACATACATGAACATGTGCTTCTTGCTTTTTCAATGAATTGTCTGTTAAAAGAAGAGGTGGTAATTTGGGGCTTAAATTGGACATTTCTCAAGCTTATGACACTATGAGTTGGGATTTTCTTTATAAAGCTCTAACCAGTTTTGGTTTCTCTAACAAATTCTGTGATTGGATTATGGTGCTGCTCAAGACTACTAAAATTTATATTCTACTCAATGGTGGTCCTATTGGTTTTTTTGGAGTTGGCAGAGGGCTTAAACAAGGTGATCCTCTTTCACCTATTCTTTTTATTATAGCTGAAGATATTTTAAGTAGGAATATCCAAAAATTGGTAATTGATAAGAAAATTTAGCCTATGGTAATTAGAAATGGTATACATCATACACACTTATTCTTTGTTGATGATATATTCTTATTCTGCAATGGAAATATGATGAGTATAACTAATCTAAGAAATCTCTTAATGGAATATCAAGCTGCAACTGGTAAAATTATCAATACTTCTAAAAGTAGATTTTTTTTTTGGGGGGTGGGGACTTCTTCTGTGAGGCAAAGACAAATTGCAATATTTTTAATATGGAAATCTCTCAGTTCCCTGATAAATATCTAGGGGTTAATCTAGTTCAAGGGAAGATTAAATCCACTCATTTATGGCACTTAGTGGAATATATGCAACACAGATTGTCTTCTTGGAGTGGTAAACTGTTAAGCTTTCAAGCTAGACTTACTCTAGTTAAGTCTCTCCTTTGTAGTATTCCAGTGTATAATATGTCTATCTACAAATGGCCTAAGAAGGTGATTAAAGCTTGTGAAAGAATTATAAGGAACTATCTATGGACAGGTAATGCTGAAGAGAAAAAATGTGTGACTTTAAAGTGGAATAAAGTCTGTACTCCTCTTGAAGAAGGAGGTCTAGGAATAAGGAGACTTGAAGATTTCAACAGAGCTTTATTAATGAAATTCCTTTGGAAAATGCTACAATCTAAGGAAGAATGGACCCTTTTCTTCTTAGCTAAATACATTAAAAAAAATGGCAACTGGATTACTTACTATAAAAGATCTTCAATTTGGCCTGGAATCAAGTGGATAATACCAAGTTTCAAAAGTCTTACTAGATGGACTGTTGGAGATGGTTCTTAAATTTCTTTTTGGTATGATAAATGGATCTTTGAAGAGTCTCTAAGTAATATGTTTCCAGACCATTCTCTTATGACTCAATATCCAAATTTAAAAGTTAGCAGTCTGATTATGAATGGTCAATGGAGAATCCCTGAAGATCTTCTCCAATTTTTTCAAATTGAGGAATTACCTGTTATTGGAACTGGTGCAAATACTTTAGTCTGGAGCAGTAATCATACTGGCATATTTTCTGTTGCTGATGCAGTGAAGAATATCAGGAATCCTCTGCCTAAGCTACACTGGTATAAAAAAATATGGAATCATACAATTTTGCCTTCTACTTCTGCTAATATATGGAAAATTACAAGGGAAGCTTGTGCAACTGATGAGAACTTGAAAAAAAAAATGTTTCAATATAGCTGCAAGATGTTACATCTGTCATAATGATATTGATTCCTTAAATCACATTCTGTAGAACTGCAGCTTTAGTAGACAGCTTTGGAATTGGCTGGGAGGTATTTTCCATTTTCTTTCTCCTTTATCCTTTGAAGAAGTTCTTAAAAGGTGTAAGTCCACTATCCCAATGGTAAAAGAGTTATGGTACATTTGCTCTTACACTCTGATGGATGATCTGTGGTTCCTAAGGAATAAAATCTGTTTTGAAGATGAGAAGCCTTATTTACACAAAATTAAAATCAGAATTTCAAGGACTATACAGGAGTGCACAAGAAGATTAAAAGGCTGTATATGGGGCTCTCCATATGAAGACCAGGTTCTCAATCACTTTCAAATACAGTACAGCAAATTCCAGAGATTGAGATTCATTGAAGTCTTCTTTTATTTACCTAACATGGATGAAACCCTTTTGTGCCGTGATGGTGCTTTTAGAGGTAATCCAGGGCAGGCTGGTTATGGATTTATTGTCAGAAATCATATTGGTAACGTTGTGTATGCTGAATCAGGTGGTTTGGGAGTTCTATCTAATTAGGGATAATTAGACTTTAGTACCCAGGTTTTGTCCAATACTAGGCTTTGGTCTAACATTTGTCCAACGTTAGGGCTTGGTACCTGGACCGGACGTTGACTCCAGCTGACCCGTTAAGTCATGATGTGTATGACTTTTCTGTTAGTTATTACATAATTACTAAAAAAAACTGTAACAATGTCTAACTGCGTCCTCAAACCATCAAACACGTGGACGATCCGAATTAAATATCTACACAACTAAGAGATGTTCGGCTAAGATTTCAGTATTTGTTTTATTTACTTATCTCTTGCACCACCAGAAAACCGTTTGCATCTCCTTCTTCTTCTTAGAATCCACACACAGAAACCCCAAGTCCCAATGCCATCTTCATCTCTTTTTTTCTTTCTTATCTGTGATTGAAGACTCGAGATTTCATATCGATATTAATCTTCTACCCTAAAGTTTTCAGATTGAAATTAAGTTTCAGATTTAATTCTCTGTGATTAATCACATATGGGAATTCATTTTCTTCGATTTGTTTCTTTAAACCCTAAATCAGAAACACCATCTCATTATCAGTTCTTCAGATTCATCATCTTCAAAATCCTAACTTCTGAAACTCTCAGATTCTCTCAAATTAATCTGCAATTTTTCTCTCAATTCTTAATTAACCCTTATATTGACAAACCCATATCAATTTCAACCACCATGTTCAGCTGAATCCAGAACCCATCTCAAATCGTACCCTAATTTCTCCTCAATTTCGCTAATTTCTCTACTTTGATCTCAGAGAAGCAATATTCTACTCTCATTAAGAAAACCCGTGACCATCTTCAGAAAGTAATCGAATAGCACCGTTGCTGGTTGCAGTTTTTTAGAATACCCAAAGATTGACACATTGGTTTATGATGTAATTGGGTTGTTGTTCTCTACAGATCCAGAAGATATATGTTTCCTTTGTTTTCCAGTTATCATTTTGGGTTCTTGATTTTTGTTTATAAGATAATTGAATGTATTAATTGAATTTATGAGGTTGAAGGCTAACAATTGAAATAGATGGAAGAAGAGACATTGATTTCTAACTTGGGGAAGAACACGAAATTAGGGTTCTTCTTCGACTATTAATAGTTTTTTTTTTCTGAAGGTGACTATTAGCAGTCATTCAACGGTGTTAAGTAATTCTTTTTATTTTCATTGTTTTTATAATTATGGAACAGAAGTCAAGATTTAACCAGTCCACTCCCGTCAACGTCCAGTCCAGGTACCAATCCCTAACGTTGGACAAATGTTAGACCAAAGCCTAGTGTTGGGCAAAACCTGAGTACTAAAGTCCAATTGTCCCATCTAATTATATTGCAGAATTTATATCCAGTATAAGAGCTCTTGAATGGGCTCTGGAAAATCAGAAGTTTAAGATCATTATGCAAACTGATTCTAAGGCTTGTGCTACAACCTTATTGAATAAGAATATACCATGGTTTTTGATGGCTAGATGGCAAAGAGTTTTAAGTGGACTGCACAGTATTTCTATCAGACATGCTTACAGGGAAGCAAACTTTTCAGCTGATCACTTTGCTAAAAAGGGTGTGCATCTTCCAAAGGATATTATTCAAAACTACAGAGAGAGGCCATCTTCCCTTTCTCAAATGGAATTCCCAGATAGGCCTTATTATAGATTTGAGTAATGGTATATCTTTGCACTCTTAGTTCTGTGTTATGATTTTTTTTTTGTTTCTTTACTTTTTTGTTTTTCTTCTTTGATAATGGGCCTTGTTTGGTCTTGTATTTTTGATCTCTCATTTTTAATAAAGCTGCTTTTTGTTTTATTTTTAAAAAAAAAAAATGGAACATCCTTAGAAGACGGCAATAGCTGTCTCACACAAACTATTAGCTTATAAGTAATTTTCAAGTGATCGAATGATCAATACGAAACATTCCGAGTCTACATCAAATGACTGTCTCACACAAATCATGTAAGATGTTTCAAGGAAATTTTCACATGATCATCTTTTAGCTCATTATTTAGTTTCCAACAAATAATTTGTTTCCAACTAAACTCGTCAACAATAATGATGAATGTAGCTAAAGCAAAAGGCTTCCAACACATATTTTGAGAAATATGTAAGCGAGTTAAACTCAGCTCGAAATATCAAATGTGTATTACTAGAAATAACCCGTGTCGTAACGGCACAGCATGAGGTTAACAGAGAGTTCTAATAAATATCTAGAGATAACTCGTGTCGTAAGGCACGTAACGACACTGCTTTAATATATATGATATCTGACTGGTGTAATTTTTTTTTTCCGGAATTTAAATTGCGTTCCTTTGCAAGATAGTTTCTATTTTGTTTTAAGTGAATATATATAATGTATATAGATACATTGTAAAATTATTCGTATACATTATCCAAAAACAAACACAAAATCATTTAAGTAATAGTGTGTATGCATATCTCACTTATGAGTTATGAATAGAGATAAACAAATAAATCTCATTTCCCATTAAATTCATCATGTCACCACTAAATCCAACTAATGCATGTATGATATATTATGATTTCATTTAATGTTTCTTTGAATATCTTGAGTTAAGAGTTTATGCAATAATTAAAGATTAATAAATTTTGATTCATAATGATAGGGGTTACAGAAACGACGACCGTCGAATGTCTTTCGCTGGGATGAGACTGGGATTGTCGGATGCAATGTTTGTCTCTCAAAATGTTATCCGACCATCCAAGCTCAAAAACCCATTCTGTTTTGTATTATAGATGTAAAGTCTACATATCTATACGACTTAGTCTCAATAGAAGATAGAATTGAATAGACTTTTGAGTGATAGGTAAGTTTTAGTCTCCACGTACCATTTGTTGATGAAGTTCCTCCAAGCTCTCCTCAATAGATCTTCGTCTTTAATCGATGAACACCATGAAATCTAAAGCTCAACTAAACATTTTATCCTAGTCCGAGACATAGCTATAAGTAGACTAGAAATCAAGACTTATAGTTTTGATCACCTAAACTTGACAAACAAGCTTGAGGTAGCAACGCTTGCGAGTTCGACTGAGCAGTGCTCTAACAGTCATCTTCTTGACAGTCTATGTCTATATTAGATCACACAAGGTATCAGAGTTATATGTTGATATCGAAAATACTGTGGTGTACTTGATACCCTCGTCATTTCAATTGGTATCAGAGTAGACAAACATGAAAAGATCTAAAAATCTGTGTTTGGTGCGATCCAACCAATAAGACATGAGTCGTAATAAAGGTAATGGAAGACCTAAAGGTTTAATTAGCGTATTAGAAGATTTTGGTGAATAACTATTTGGTTTTGATTTTAGGAAATGTTTAGAAGGGGATTCTTCTTCAAGTTCTACTTGCTCTTTTGAAAATATGTATCAATATTCTCAAGATGGGATTAAGTTAAGCCATGTATTCGTGATCAGTGATTTGGACTCTGAAAAATCTCTTCTAGAAGATTAAAGATCCATTGATTATATAAGTATAAAAATATCATAACTAAAATAATTAAGCGAACAATTCCTTTCATGTGCGAAAGAACTCAATCTTGCACTTGAAAGAAAAAGTAAACTTTTAACCTGCTTAGATTCAAAGCAAGTGGAAAATGATCCACTCACTCTTGATCTATCTTCCTTAAAAGTAGAACTTCTTTCTCTCAAGAATGTTTCTTCCTCAAAGACCAATCTCTTGAAGAAAAACTAAGACAAAGTATTCACCAGGAAAAAAGACTGATCGTTTGAGATTCTCAGTAACTAATAAATACAACACCTTAAAAATCTCATCTGATTCTGAGATTAAGATTGTTTCCGAACATGTCAAAAGGTTGGAAGATGAGAATCATATACTTATGTCACGAATCATTTAGTGTAGTTCCTTTCGGATAAACCTAAGGTTTTGTCAAAATATGATAATATTATTACTTACTCAAAAAGGAAAAATATTGACATTATACCAAGAAAAAGATTTTCACCTTCAAAAGAGGTTCTAGTTCCACTTGCTCGTATCAAGAAAAACTACACACATCAGAGTATTCCACAATATCATATGTCTCATCACAAAAGATATTTTCATTGTGGAATTAAATGTCATGTTCTAAGAGAATATAACAACTAACCAAGAAATTTTCTAGTTGTTCAAACTCTAAGAAGACAACATCTAATCAATCTTGTTATAATAGACACGTCATGAGTAACGTCACTCATAACTCTGGTTTGGCCAGATCTGATGTTTCAAATTGGAGAAGATACTTTAAAGTAAGAAATCAAAGGGATGATTCTCACAAAAGACAGGATGTCATCAAATATCACAATTCAAACAGGGGATGGAAGTGGGTACCGAAGAAGCTTGTAGAATCAAAAAACAAGGAATATTTTCAAAACCCTGGTTCATCTGTACACAAGGTACTACCCTCATATCTTGATGATGGTATTTTTATAATAAGTTTGGCAGTTCATAGAATAAAACTAAGGTTTCTAAAAGTATTAAATGTGTAGGATCAGAATCTCGCAGAAATAATATTTCAGCGAAATTATCAACAACACAACACAACAACGTCACAGAAAAATTTCAGAAATGATATAATAAACGACATCAGCTAAAATCATGATAAAGATGTGATGATCCTGCGAAAATTAGAGAGTTTGCGAGATTAACATTTGTAAGGTTCCGAGAATGTCGCAAGCCATATCCGAAAATAAAGGACAGATTAGCTGTCATCCACTATGTATTTCCCTATAAATAGTCGTTCAACTGGGAAGAAAAAATAGAGATATTTTTTGAGTAAGAAACAAGTAAATAGGAGAAAGAAAGTCTAGGGCAGAGGTTATTCTTGATTCCTTTATCTTTTCTTGTAAGAATATTCAAAGATTTATCAATAAAATTAAGATTATAAATCTAAAATGAGTTGAGTATTAATGAAATCATATGAGGGGTATAGTGTAGGATTTCCTGCAACTACATAATGGTGCTAGAAACAGGGAACATTGAAGATTATTCTAGAAAAAAATTGAAGATTGATATTGAGATTTGTGAAGATTTGGATAAATTGATTAAGAATTTTACATAATTTCTTGCAATTCGTTAACATTGAAGAAATGGCTAGAAGAAGAAATACATCAGAATAACCAACTAATGTTAGAAGAAGCAAGAGAATTGCTGGAAGAGAAAGAAGTGAAATGGGAGAATCTACTAGAATGAGAAGTAATAGAGAAAATCAAATTCAACCACCAATTCAACAAACACTAGTACAAGGGAGGAATACAGACTGTGATAGAGTGAGTATACACACTTGGCAATCAAATTCAGCAGAAGAAGTAGAAGAAGAGCAACAAACCAGAAACCATAGATAGGTAGAGAGAAATCAAGAAGCAGATGAAGGAATAATTCATGGAGATGAGGAAATTGGAGCGTTAGAAACGTTGAGACAAAGAATACATGAAGAAAGTAGAGCTGAGGCAGAAGAACGTGCAAATCTAACAAGGCAAAAAATCACGAATTGAGGATGGAAAATATGAGACTACAGAGTAGAAGATCGAGAAGTATTACAAAATCATATTCAAGATCGAATAGAAGAGAAATGAGGCGAAACTCACCCACAATTAATGTTGGAAACAATATTCAAGAAGAAATATCAAATCTTAATGAAGAATATCGCGAAAATAGAGAAAGAACTAATGATCGTTACGTTCCACAAAATGAAACTTTTGATGATGGGAAAAATGGTAGAAATCAAGAGAACGGACAACGTCAGGGATGAAATGACCAAGATGGCGAAGGAAATCGAGAGGAAGGAAGAAGAATTTTACATGAAAGAGAAACTCAAAGAAATCAACAGACGATTGAAGAAGAAATTGAAAGACATTATGCTGAACAAGCACGTTTAATTTGCGAACGTGAAAGATTGAGAGCGGAAATGGAAGAACAAGAGCTTCAGGAGACAATTCGCCAGAACAATCACGACAATCGAGAAAGAAGGCGTACGCAAAACCGGAATAACGGTAATATCAATGAAGAGTACGATAGAATAAAGAGGATGGCTGAAAGACATCGAATGGAATTAATAAGAAATGAAAAAAATCATGAAGGGAAAAAGAGAGACATAATCATTTGCGAATTCAAGATAGAGATGAAGAAGAAACTCGCAGAAGAAGACGAGATGAGGATAATGCAGAAGAAATGCAAAATTTCGCGAGAGAAGAAAGACATGAACGCAGAAGAACAGAGGCGAAATTAAAAAGAACAATGGATCAAAATTCAGGTGTAAATAAACAAATCTTGAAAGAGTTAGAAGAAATGAGAGGAATGCTAAATAATAGAGGAGAAGTAGGCAGAAGACAATTGGATGAAGCTATAGAAGAAGCTGCGAAAACTCCATTTACAAGGGAAGTAAAATTAGGAGGAATACCACCGAAATGCAATTTACCCGCATTAACCAGCATTTTTGATGGAACAACTTGTGTAATTCAACACATTAAAGCCTACGTGAGGTG
Organism: Papaver somniferum; assembly: GCF_003573695.1. NCBI lineage: Eukaryota > Viridiplantae > Streptophyta > Magnoliopsida > Ranunculales > Papaveraceae > Papaver > Papaver somniferum. Next base: position 19,051,509 of record NW_020622381.1, read on the forward strand.
CATGTTGCAATGGGAAAATCATGATGCTGTATTATGCAAGTATTTCGCATCCAGCTTAACAGGGGAGGCGTTAAAATTGTTCGAAGGTCTACCAAAGAATACATTAACATCCTTCAATCATTTGCAGACTACATTCCTAGGGGCATATATAAGTAATAACTCTTCGTGACCTGGTATAGAAGACGTGTTTGGATTAAAACAGAGGATTGGCGAAAGTTTGAAACACCTGACTAAAATATGGAGAACTATGTGTAGCGAAATGGCTGGCCGTGTAGATGAGAGATATCTTATATTATCATTTATCAATGCTATGTTTGCAACAAACCTATTGTATGTCCAAATTTTCAGAGTCAAGAATACGATCATAATGACTGAATTGCGAGAACTTCAAGAAGAATACATTGCTCTAGAGGAAAGGCAAAATGAAATGGAATCATATCCAGTTGCGAACACCAGCTCACAAACAGCGAATGCAAGCTTATTACCCAAGCTAATAAACACAGTAGAGAATACTTCGCAAGTATAATAAGAGAAGGTGACGGGTAACAATCAATAGAAACTGGTGGCTATGGGAAGCCGAGATCAAGAGGAGTATGAAATAGAAAGAAATTTCTACAATCGTGGTGGAAATAATAAGATTCAAATACTCGATCAACCACAAGAAACTTATGGAGGTCAAAAACAAAACTATAATAGAGGACAAGGAGGTCACAAGGTAGTATGGGAAGAAATCAAGATGCCACCTCTAAATGCAAGTGTGGAGAAAATATGGGAAGCTATAATTTTGGTGGAGAATATACCAACACCATGGAACATGGGAACGGAACCACCTCCAAACCACAGAAGCCATGAGTTTTGTTCATATCATCATTTTCATGGACATACAACAAATGATTGCAGAAATGTAAAAAGAATTATTCTAAGAATGATAGATCAAGGAAAACTAAACCACTTTTTGGTAGGACACCCACAATCTCAACCATTGCCACCACCACCAGAGCATCACAAAGTAAACACGATGAAAAAGAAGGAAACATTCTTCATAGAAGTTGGTGTAAAAGCAAAGAATCTATTCTGTCACTCTATCGCACATTCATACAAGACAATTGAAAATTTTCATGACAATGTTTTAAGTAGAGTGTTCGCAAGAGATAATGATGGAAGAGAAGTTATGAATATTGCAAAAATCTCGCCACTAGAGGAATGGAAGAAACATATCATTTCTTTTACCGCAGAAGAAATTCCCGAAGGTGAAGAAGTGCATGATAATCCATTGGTAGTAAAATTAGAAATTAATCCAAAACCGAAAGAAGATGAGGATGATGAAGCTGAAGATTCATGGGAAATTAATAGAATTCTAATCGATACTGGAAGCTCTGTGAACATCTTATTTTATCATACTTATAAAACTATGGGAGGAAGAGATGATGATCTTATACCATCAACATATAAGATATATGGTTTTAATGGTACTGCTAACAAGCCTAAAGGGGAGGTTACCATGCGAATTCCATTGAAGGGAATATCTTCTGAAATCTTATCTGTGTCGTTGATGTAGAATCACCCTACAATGCATTAATTGGTCGACCTTGGCTACATGGGATTCTATGTGTAGCTTCAACTTTCCACCAGTGCATCAAATTCCCTCACCCCAGCGGGGTAAGAATCATAAAGGGAGATTGGGTTGAAGGAAAGAGGTGTTACGAAACTGAGATAGAATCTTGCGAAGGAAGAACAAACAAGAAGAAAAATTGGCGACACAAAATTAAAGAGACACAAAGAAGTGAGAGGTTGATTGGTGGATGCAATCGAAAGAAAAGAAAAAGAGATGTTGCGAAATTAATGCTAGCTCAAAATAAAAATGATGAAACCATACCAAGCAGAGAAGCGTAGTGTAGAAAATAATAAAGAAGCAGAGGATGGCAAAAGGTAATAAAAAAAAATGTATGAATGATTAAGTTGTTGCGAACTCTCGCAATAAGTAAAATTCTCAAAAAACACATTTTATGAATGAAAAAATGAGAGCGGCGAATTCAAATACAATATGATGGGACGAGACTCGCAGAGATAATGAATTTTACAGAAGACAATCAGAGAAAAATGACAAAAGGGAAAGGGGCGAACCTTTATGGCACACCATAGTTCGCCGAGACAATTCGCTAGAGGCAAATGTAAGACCTAAAGTACGTCATATAAGGGGTCCTGTTGCATGGCTCAGTAAAGGCTACACCGCCACCGGAACCTGAGTCATGGAGATTTGGGGTCAATAAGCCCATCGGGAGAGGCACCTTGGATTCTCAGCTTAAGCATATGACTTAGGTTGGAAAATAAGGTAATAAGGACTCTCCCCAAGGAGTGCAGATGATCAAGGCACCGAGGTACACGGTTGAGTCAAGAGTGCCAGGGACGTTTGAAGCGTACTTTGCCATTCTGTACAAGTCTTGGCTTATACTACACTCGGCCTGAAGAAAACCCCACTTAGGTGCAGTCTCGTAACCATAAGCCCTATAGGTAAAAGGGATAAGAGGCTGCGAAAACAACTGGTTGTTGTTAAGACTGGATGGGAGGAGCTAACCTTGTATGGTAGAAGTACGCCTCCTTGAAGGGGCAACCAGGGGGAGATAAGGGCGGCACCCTCCATTAGGGAGCTGATAAGTGTCTTAAGACGCAAATTTCATGAGGCTTTTTATTCGCAAGGGTATTAAGGCTTGTCATATTTGTTCAGCAATCCTGAAGAGGCAATAATACAAAAGAAAATGATAAGACGAGATCAATGGGTCTGCGCATGAAAATGCGAAGACGTCCTGCGATTTCGTCGCAAGACGGCAATGTCATGGGGGTTTATTTTCACAAGAATATTTAGGCATGTCATATTGTCGCAATATTCCTGAAGGGTCCACAATACAAAAGAAAAAGTTAAGGAAAGATCAATGGGTTTTTGCATGAAAGTGCAAGGACGTCCTGCGATTTTGTCGCAATGACAAGAGGTGGCATAATAAGACCTTTAATTAGGAAGGCAAAATAAGACCACACAGGAATGAGATTTTAAAAAGAATCAAAATTCACTTCACATAAGATTGCGAAATTATGCATAATTAACTGCGAAATTGAGGCATAAAATAAGAAAAATTTATAAAATCTCTCATTTGGATACAAATAACAGAGGCAAGTATGGGAATCAATGAAATTAGAAAATGTTGTTTGTCTCCAGATGATAGATTTACACAAAAATTCAAAAATTAATGATTATATTGATTAACTGTATTGCAAGGAAGAATTGTTTTAATGAATGCAGGTCAAAATGAAAGAAACAAAAATATACAGAAAGAAGGAATAAATGTACAAGTATTACAGAGAATCAAAGAAAGAAACAAAGACTACTTCTTAGTTGATCCTTCATTATCTTCATCATACTTGTTCCCTTCTTCGTCAGCGTCAGAATCTTCATCACCGTCAGAGCCTTCATCACCATCATATTCTTCATCATCAGCTTCGCTATCAGAAATAATCAGACTGGGAGTATTCTGCGGGATCTCTTCCAAGAGACAAGGATAATCAGAGTGAGGGATACTATGATCTTCATAAACCATTTGGATAGTTTGATTGTGAAAATGCATAGCATCATTCTTAAAATTCGCAACAGTGATCTTGATTTGATTCTTTAATCTAGAATACTTGTCGTTGCGAGAAGAAAGAGTCTTTGCGAGTTCCTCCTTTTCAGTTTCAAGTTCCTCAATCTTTTCACGATATCTACTTTCAGAATCTGCGAACAAAAGAAAATCAATTATTAACTTGATGAAAATTCATAAGAAACAAAAGAGTAGTAAAGAAAAGCAGTTAATAACCTTCTCTGTCAGAAATCATATCTCTAATCAAGGCTGTATGCTCAACTTGGAGACTAACATTTACACCTAAATCTTTTCTTGCATCATCTAAGATTTTCGCAGCCCAAACAAATTCATCCTCATTACTTATAAGAAGACGAGAACGAATTTGATTTTCCCTTTCGCAGAGCTCGATGTTCTTGCAGTTAGCCTCATCTCGTTCAAGTTGAACTTCAAGAAGAGTCTCTTGTGTAGGATCAGAATCTCGCAACGCAATATTTCAGCGAAATTATCAATGACACGGCACAACAGCGTCGCAGAACAATTTCAAGAATGATAAAATAAATGACGTCAGCAAAGATCATGAGAAAGATATGATAGTTCTGCGAAAATTAGAGAGTTTGCGAAATTAACATTTGTAAGGTTGCGAGAATGTCGCAAACCATACCCAAAAATAAAGGATAGATTAGCTGTCGTCCACTATGTATTTCTTTATAAATAGTCGTTCAAGTTTTAAAGAAAGGGGGAGAGATCTTTTTGAGTAAGAAACAAGTAAATAGGAGAGAGAAAGTTCAGAGCAGAGATCATTCTTGAATTCTTTATCTTTCTTGTAAGAACATTCAAAGATTTATCAATAAAATTAAGAGTGTAAACCTAAAAATGAGTTGATCAACAATGAAATCATATGAGGGTGTAGTGTAGGATTTCCTGCAATTACATAATGGCGCTAGAAACAAGGATTTGAAGATCGAAAGTTGAAGATTGTTAATTGAGAATATTCAAGTCAAGAAAGTGATTAAACAAATCAATGAATCAATTAGAAGAAAGATGAACAAAATTAGTGAAAATGGCAAAAGATTGGAGTGTAACATGATAACAAAAACGATGATTAATGAATTCCATGAAAACATCAAAGGAAGAATACATAAACGAAATTTTGAAGGAAGGAAAGTTATGGCGGTAGAAAAAACATCACCCTTGAAAGATTGGGAAAAGCAAAAAATTGCATTCATGGAGGAAGAAATACCAAAAGAAAATTTAAACCACGCATCTCCGTTGGTCATCACAGTGCCTATTACACGAAAAGAGAAGGAGACAACAATAAAATCCACAGGAGAGTGGATGTTGAACAGAACTTTAATCGATACAGGAAGTTCAGTTGATATAATATTTTATCATGCATTCCGGGGAATGGGATTTAAAGATGAAGAAATGTCCAGTTCAACATATTTTGTTCACGGCTTTGGAAAATCCACAACAAAACCTAAAGGAATTCCACTTGGAGAAATCGAAACACATGTAACATTGTGCGTGGTGGATATGGAATCGCCATATAATATGTTATTAGGAAGATCATGGATACATGCGATAAAAGTTGTGGTGTCAACGTTGCATCAATGTGTTAAATTCCCCACTCCAAATGGAATAGGTGAAATCAGAGGAGATGTTGACAATGCAAAATTATGTCATCAAATTGAAGTCAAACATTATGAAGGACAAGCAAAAAAGAAACAATTTCGCAGAAAATTGGCAAAGGAAGCAAAGAAGGAAGAAGAATTTAGAGTATATATGATAAGGGCGAAAGAAGGCAAAGGAATACCCAGCGAAATTTCGGAAGAAGGAGAGGGACCTATGAAAATAATAAAAGAACCAACACCAATGGGAGAACCTAAACCCACTTACACTGCCGCAGAACCAACAAAACAAATAAACGTTGGGACTATAGAAGAACCTCTAATATTGAGAATTGGAACCAAAATGGATATGGAAGAAGAAGAAAGAACTGTTAACTTGTTGCGAGAATATAAAGATGTTTTCGCAGGAAACATGGATGAGATACCGGGAATAGATCCATCAATTGCATGCCACAGGTTGGAGATTAACAAAAATGTGAGACCATTTAAACAGAGAATAAGAAAAATTGCAACAACTTATCATTCCCAAATAGAAGAAGAATTACAGAAAATGCTTGAGGCGGGAATTATAAGAGAAGCTAAATACCCAGAATGGTTAGCGAATATGGTCATTGTCCCAAAGAAAAATAAAGGAATCAGAATTTGCATAGATTTCACTGATTTAAACAAAGCTTGCACCAAAGACAGTTTTTCGTTACCAGATATTCCTCAAATGGTGGAATCCGCAGCGTGAAATTATAGGGTATCATCTTTAGATGGATACAAAGGGTATAACCAAATCCCTCTCGTTGAAGAAGATCAAGAACATATTGCTTTCTTTGCTCCTAGAGGTTTATATTGTTACACGAAAATGCCATTTGGTCTGCGAAACGCGGGAGCGACATATCAAAGAATGGTAGAGAAGGTGTTCGCAAAATGGATACAAAAAACATTAGAAGTATACGTGGACGACATGTTAGTAAAGAGTAAAGAAGCTAAAGACCATGTACAAGACCTGAGGGAGATTTTTGAACAAATGCGGCAGTATAACATTAAATTGAATCCAGAGAAGTGTACTATTGGAGTTGCATCGGGAAAATTTTTAGGCTACATTGTATCAAAAGAAGGAATACAGGTTGATCCAGAACAAGTGCAAGCAGTTCGTGATATGCCAACACCAGCAACAATAAAAGATGTACAGAAGTTGAATGGGATTCTAGCTTCGCTGGGGAGATTCATTTCGCGATCATCAGAAAAATGCAAATATTTTTTCGATATACTCAAGAAGGGTACGAAATTTAAATGGACTGATGAATGTGAAAAATCTTTTCAAGGAATGAAAGAACATCTTATGAATACGACTATTTTACAAAAGACAGAATCAGGAGAAGAATTATTGATCTATCTTGCGACGACGTCGCATGCATTAAGTGTTGTGTTACTGCGAGTAGACGCAGGAGTGGAGAAACCCATTTATTACATTAGAAAAAATTTAATACTGCTGAGAAGAATTACTCAAAGATTGAAAAGTTAATATTAGCATTAGTTTATGCATCGTTTAAGCTCCGCATATACTTTCAAGCACACAAGATAAAGGTATTAACAAAAGTACCAATTGAATCAGTGATGAAGAATTCTAAAAGATCAGGGAGAGTGGAGAGATGGAATGCACAAGTAGGCCACTTTGATATTAAATATGAAATTTTGTCTTCACCAAAATCACAAGTTGTTGCAGATTTCTTGGCAGAATTTCCTTTAGAAGAAGATGAAGCAGTAGAAGAAATGATAGATGTAGAAGAAGAACATGGAGATCCAAAAGATTTATTAACAGAACCAAATAGATGGGAGATATTGGTAGATGGATCATCAAATGGAGAAGGAAATGGAGTTGGAATTGTTTTAATTTCGCCAGAAGGAATAAAAATGGCTTTTTCATTCAGACTGGAATTTGCATCCACTAATAATGAAACAGAATATGAAGCTATGGTACATGCTTTAAGATTCGCAATAGAAATGAAACTAGAAAATACCAGGATCACTATTGATTCGCAGCTAGTTATTCGCCAAATAAAGGGAGAGTATAATACAAATGAACCATTCTTGAAGAAATACAAGAAGCTGGTTGAAGAATTGTCAGCGAAAATCCCAAAAATAAAATGGAGGCACATTTCAAGAAAGGATAACAGACTCGCAGACGCTTTTGCTTTCATCTCAAGCATGATGACAGATCCAACTGCGAAATGTATAAAAATACAAACACTTCTGTCACCATCAATCAATAAAGAAGAAGAAGACGTGGACGTGATGATGATAATAGACAATGAAAAAGAAGAACAAATGAACAATATCGCAGACTTGAGAATGGAACTTCATGCATATTTGGCCAAAGGAGAAACACCAAGAAATAGATTGGAAATACACAAGTTAGAAAGCCATGCAAAGAATTATAAATTAAGAGATGAGTTGTTATACCGAAAGTCCTTTAATGGAAAATCACTCAGATGTTTGACACGAGAGGAAGGAGAAAAGGTGTTAAAAATGTTACATAGTGGGGATGCTGGCAATCATAGTGGAGGAAGGTATTTGGCACATAGAGCAAAAACGCAAGGTTATTATGATAGACGCATTTATGTGCCTAATTTGTCCTCAATGTTTCGTTTTGTTGGTACTCGTTTTCGTCCTTATTATGGTGTTTTGTGTATTTTTAGGTATTTTTGGAAAAAATAAATATTGTCGGAAAAATCGGCTCGAAAAATCACTCGGAACACCCCCCGGAGGACACTTGCTATACGGAGCCCAGATTTGGTTAAGGGGCACCTCAATTACTAAGGGGCACCCCAAAAAGGCAGCTGCTATTCGCACCCCACAGCTGGTTAGGGGGACACTATCTTCTTCATTTGAAACTGAAAAATTGGCAGGAAAAATGTGGCAGCTCTCTGAGAATGTTTCGATCGAAATTTGAAGATGTTCTAGGTGGACTAAAGGGCTGAAACTTCATGGGTAGTTGTGATATGTCATAAAAGAGCTGGTATGGGTGTTTGTTTCGATCAAATTTGGCTGGAAAATCCGTGACAAGGAATCAGGGCAGCCCGTGCATGAGAAGAATAGTTCACGGGTTTTGGAAGATTTATGCGTGTTCTGCTCGTGTATGATGACTCTAGCAACACTCTGTACCGTGAAGAAGATAAATGAGGAGATTTTGCAGCTTTAGAAACACGTGAGAAGCTAAAACAGCGAAGAAAATATTCCCAGAATATTTTTCTTCACTGCCGAGTTTAATTAAAATTTGTGAGAGTTATGGCGTGATATTTTGCTGCTGTTGAGTATATCTAGGGTGAGGGGATCATAGAGAAGGGGGGCGGAGAGATTGGGAGAGAAAAAGAGCACCACAGAGCGAAAAATCAAATTTGCAGAGCTGCCATTTCTGCTGCTGCAAAACTGAAGAACACAAAGAACGGACCTGCACCAGCAGTCGTTTTTGAACAGTGACAGCAACTCATTTTGTGGGTCGCAGTTTACAGCCAGACTTAAAAACGCAACAGCAACAGTAACGGCTCTTTGTAACGGTTTTTGCAACAGTTATAAGCGTTGCAAACCCGATTTTTATTATAATTCTCCCTTATTCATCATTTGTAACCCTTTGAGCATAAATGAAATCAACTTTTGAGCGTGTTTCCAACATGATGAGCGGCTAATTCTCTCGTAACCAAGGAAATGGATGAAGCTATTCACACATGAACAATGGGTAACTATTTCATTTTCTCTAATATTTAATTACAATTCACTCAATCAATGCTTTTGCAGAGTTCTTAAAAGTTTACATAATTTTCTTCATTAGTTGTGATTCAATTAGATAGGTTATGCTTTGGTTAGATAACCTATACTTAGGGGATACAATTAATTTTTGAGAATATGTTTGATTATTTATGGATTAAGAAATAAAGGATTAAAAGGATAATTAGAGTTATGAAATATTTGACGTCATTCATGTGTAATAGTGGATTCTAGTGTCTTGGTTATTTTCCAATCACTTGAAATCAATTTTAAGTTAAGTTTTCTATATTTTTAAGTTCTATTAAGTCTAGAATTCATTGCCTTCACAAGCCTCAACGAACTCTTTACTACAACATCATTGAAAATACCATCAATTTTTGGCGCCGCCGACGCGGGCTTGTCTTTAGGATAGAGTTTTTAGATTTATTTATTTTTTTAGTTTTTTTTTGTTCTTCTTTACGGTTTTGAGTTTTTGTCTTTTCCTTTCAGATTTTGGGAATTTGGAGCGAAAGAAATTTTTGCCAAAGCTTTTGGCGAATATTTAAAAACTTGAAGTAAAAGGCAAAGCGAAAGGAGCTAAAGAAGAAGATTTTTTTTTAATTTTATAGAAAAAGAGAGAAAAAAAAAGAGTGTGTTATTTTATTAGATTGTATTAGGAATTCTTTTTATTTTGTATTTTTCTTTTTTTTTGCACTTTATTTTTTGGACCTTTCTTTTGGACTTTGGACATTTGGACATTAATTTTTTTAAACCCTACGGAAGGGTAGATTAAATATTAAACTGTTTGCAGAGAAGGACGGTGATTACGATATCACCTCGGCCCCTCGGGTTCGTACACAACATAGGAGTTGTGGCCCGAGTCGACGACAACGGTTCATCCCCCGTCTGGAACGGGAGGTAAGTTTGTCGAAACACTCGCGAATCCCCTGTCAGCGAGTTACTGTATTCCTTCGTTTGCATATATGCTGAGGAACTGAAAACGGCTGTTTTAAATTCCTAGTAAAGGGCAAGGACTGGCCATACAAGATAAGGGTTCGGATTTCATCACCGTTCTCTTCTTGCCCGCCTTAGGAAAACGAAACCAAACGCGAACCTAAGCTTTAAAATTTGGAATAGAACGAGACCTATAGGGTAACGAGCTTAGTAGGAAAGTCGTTCGAAAAATATTGGTTACTCTTTTAGCATACTTCGAAGTTCATGATGGTTTCTGTGAGTTGAATGCGTGACTGCGCCGCCTTGTGATAGCGGTGAGGCCTTGGGTATCAAAGCTCCACTGAGCTTCCCTCGCCTCAATTCAACTTACTTTGACTCGGATTGATTCCAGAGGGGTTTGCTTAAATTGTAACGAATTCCCTTTCGAAGGATTAGAAGCTGGTCTAGAAACAATCTAAGTGGAGCCATCATGCTTTTTGTTTGCTAGAATTCAGTAGGTTTGCTGTGGTGGAGTCAGCCTTGTTTGTGTTTGCATAGAACTTCCCTTCCCTTTTAGGGCTTTTCGTTTTAGTTTTGTTTTTCTAGTGTATGCCCGAGGTCATTAGAGAACGGGCTTGGAAAAGAAACACTCTAGGTCGTCTGATTAGTGATAAACCTAGTAGTTCTTCTTGTGAAGGCGGGGAGCTCGAAGACTCTTCTTTAGAGAGCCCCGTTTTTGGAAACTTCAGTTTTGAGAATCTGCTTCTTTGTGAAGAAAGTACTCCTAGTCCTTTGGTAGTGCCAGAAATGGCAACTTTAAAAGCTTTATTGAACCCAACTAGGACCTCTCGTCCGTCTTGTATCAAGTTAGCTGAAACCGAGGCAAATTATGAACTCAAACCTGGGACTTTACAGATGCTCCCAACCTTTTTAGGAAAAGAGAATGAGAACCCCTATTTTCATGTTAGGGAATTTGAGGAAGTATGTAGTACTCTGAAAATTAAAAACCTTAGTGATGATGCACTGAAACTTAGGTTATTCCCCTTTTCCTTAAAAGATAAAGCCAAATCTTGGCTGTATAGTTTGGATTCTGAGTCAATTGAAACCTATGAACAACTTACATCTGCCTTTATACATAAGTTTTTCCCAAGGCACAAAACATCGTCTATTAGGACACAAATTTGTACTTTTGCTCAACAAGAGGGAATCTTTATATAGGTATTTAGAAAGGTTCAATGACTTAATATCTCAATGTCCTCATCATGGTTTAGAGAAGGTTAGGTTAGTTCAGATCCTCTACGAGGGTTTAGATTATTCAACAACAACCATGGTTGAGTCCTTATGCACAGGTGGGTTTGAGAATAAAACTGTTGATGAGGCGATGACATTTTTGAATGAAATCGCCAATAAGACCCAACAATGGGAAAATAATAGGGAACCCCAGAAAACAATTCTTCTAAGTAGAGGAAATGTCAATAGGGTAGAAGGATCCTATGAGTCAGATGCTAAAATAGCAGCCATAGCCAAAAGGTTAGAAGCGTTGGAATTAGGTCATTCTAGTGGTACTAGTGGTAGAATAGAGCCTTTTTGGGAAGACCATACTGTTGAAGAGCAAGCCAATGCTCTTTATAACAACACTAGATTCGATAACCGTCAGAAGTTTGACCCTTATTCAGAAACCTATAACCCTGGCTGGAGAAACCATCCCAACCTTTCTTGGTCTAAGGGCCAGAATCAAGGTCAGTCTAGTAACTCTCAAGCTCCCCCAGGTTTTGGCTATCCTAAGAATCCTTCAGCCCCGACAGTTTCAGAACCCTTCGGATAAGAAGATTATGAGTTTAGAAGAGTCTCTTGCTTTGTTAACTCGTAACACTATGCAGTTTCAGCAATCTGTTGCTCAAGGTTTAGAAGAAAATAAGAGAATAGGTCAGGCTAACTCTCAGGCTATTTCCGAGTTGAAAACCCAGGTTAGTCATATAAATGAGTCTTTAAGAGAAAGGTAAGTTTCCTAGTCAAACTCAACCAAACCCTAGAGGAATTAATGAAATAGGTGAAAGACCATCCGATCATGTAAATGCTATTAAAACCCTTAGGAGCGGTAGAGAGATAGACAACAAGGTTTCCATGCCTAATAGTGAACATGCTGTAGTTCACCCTTCTGAGCCAGAGAATGAGAAGACTGATAGAGTCTCCAAAGAGACCAATGAGGGTCCTGCTGAGCCCGGCTTTGTTCCCAGAGCCCCGTTTCCCCAGCTGCTAGTTCCGACTAAGAGGGAGTCCAACTTTAATGATATATTAGAGGTTTTTAAGCAGGTTACTATCAACCTACCATTGTTGGATGCGATTAAGCAGATTCCGGCTTATGCCAAGTTCCTTAAGGACTTGTGTACACGAAAGCGTAAGCTTAGTGTCCAAAAGAAAGCCTTCCTAGCTAGTCACGTGAGTTCCATTATTCAGAATACCACTACTCCTAAGTATAAAGACCCAGGGTCCCCTACCATTTCTTGCACAATAGGTAAACACCGTGTTGAGAAAGCTTTGCTTGACTTAGGAGCCAGTGTGAATTTACTTCCATACCATGTGTACCTTAAGCTAGGACTTGGTGAGATGAAACCTACCCAGATGACACTCCAGTTAGCTGATAGGTCCGTTAAAATTCCTCGTGGTGTGATCGAGGATGTTCTTATTGAGGTCGACAAGTTTATTTATCCAGTGGATTTTGTTATCCTAGATACCCAACCTGTCCCTGACCCAGAGAACCAGATACCGGTGATTTTAGGTCATCCATTTTTAGCAACATCCAATGCGATCATTAACTGTCGAACTGGTATTATGAATTTGTATTTTGGTAATATGACTATTGAGCTGAACATCTTTCACATTAGTAAGCTACCCCAGGAACTGGACGACTCGAGCGTAGAAGAGGTGAACATGATAGGCACCTTAGTAGAGGAGTCATTACCAAACACTTTGATAGAAGATCCATTAGAGAAATGCCTAGCTCACTTTGGGATTGATTTTGATGATGATGATGTGATTAATGAGGTGAATGCTTTGTTAGATTCAACCCCTTTGTTAGACACTAGTAATGGATGGAAACCTAAGTTCGAACCTTTACCCGTTCCCGAGTCTACCCTAGTTCCTTCATTGGAAAAGCCTCCCAAGTTGGACCTTAAACCATTACAAGATACCCTGAAGTATGTGTTTTAGGCCCCTCTGAAACTTTACCTGTGATTATAGCATCCGACTTGGATAGTGATCAGGAAAGTAGGCTAGTGACTGTCCTTCAGAATAACAAGGAAGCTTTAGGGTGGACCATAGAAGACATTAAGGGTATAAGTCCTATTGATTGTATGTATCATATCTATTTAGAGAGTGACACCAAACCTTCTAGGGAGATGCAACATCGACTGAACCCTAATATGAAAGAAGTTGTTCGAACCGAGGTTCTGAAGCTGTTAGATGCAGGCATTATCTACCCCATTTCAGACAGTAAGTGGGTCATCCCCGTTCAGGTTGTTCCCAAGAAATCCGGTATTACTGTAGTCCAGAATGATAACAATGAGTTGATCCCAACCCGAATGACCACGAGTTGGCGTGTCTGTATTGACTATAGAAAATTGAACAAGGTCACTAGGAAGGACCACTTTACCCTTCCCTTCATCGACCAAATGCTAGAGAGATTAGCTGGACGTAGCCATTATTGCTTTTTAGATGGATATTGCGGTTATAATCAGGTTCCTATTGCCCTATAGATCAAGAGAAAACCACTTTTACCTATCCCTTTGGTACCTTTGCGTATAGACGCATGCCTTTCGGCCTATGTAATGCCCCTGCGACCTTTCAGCGTTGTATGATGAGCATATTTTCTGACATGGTAGAACGGTTCTTAGAGGTCTTTATGGATGATTTTTCAGTGTTTGGTTCGTCTTTCAATGAGTGCTTGCATCATTTGTCATTATTTTTGACTAGGTGTAAGGAAAATAATTTAGTGCTTAAATGGGAGAAATGTCACTTCATGGTTTGTTCAGGAATTGTTCTAGGGCATATCGTATCTTCAAATGGTATAGAGGTAGATAGAGCCAAAGTTGACCTTATTAAAACTTTACCGGCCCCAAAAACCGTAAAAGGTATTAGGTCATTCTTAGGGCATGCTGGTTTTTATCGTCGATTCATTAAGGATTTTAGCTTGATTTCTAGACCTCTTTGCAATTTGCTTGCAAAAGATGTTAAGTTTGTCTTTGATGATGCTTGTTTAGAGGCTTTCGAGAAGCTTAGAACTTTACTCACTACCTCCCCCATAGTCCAGGCACCCAACTGGAACCTACCCTTTGAAATCATGTGCGATGCTTCAGATTATGATATTGGTGTTGTGCTAGGTTAGCGAGAAAACAAGTTACTTCATGTAATTTACTATGCTAGCAAAACTCTGAATGATGCCCAGTTGAACTATACCACTACGGAGAAGGAACTGTTAGCCATTGTGTTTGCCTTAGACAAGTTTAGACCCTCTCTCTTAGGTGCTAAGATCGTAATGTATACTGATCATGCTGCTTTGAAATATCTTTTGTCTAAGAAGGATATGAAACCTAGATTGATTAGGTGGATCCTGTTGTTACAAGAGTTTTCTCCGGACATTAGAGACAAAAAGGGTGCAGAAAATGTAGCAGCAGACCACTTGTCTAGACTTGTTGTGGATACCCTTAATGATTCCCTTCCTATAAGGGACAACTTTCATGATGAACAATTGTTCTTTGTTACCCAATTACCTTGGTATGCGAATATAGTGAACTATCTTGTTACTGGTCGAATGCCCCAACATTGGGGTAAACAAGAGCGTTCTAGATTTTTAGCTGAGGTTAAGCACTTCTTTTGGGATGATCCTCATTTGTTTAAGTATTTTCCAGACCAGATTATTAGGAGATGTATACCTGAGAGTGGCCAGCCAGTATTATTTCCTTTTGTCATGATCATGTGTGTGGGGGTCACTTTAGTGATAAGAAGACTGCTGCTAAGATATTGCAGTGTGGATTCTATTGGCCTTCGTTGTTTAAAGACTCCCACAGTTACTGTGTTACTTGTGAACGTTGCCAGAAATTATGGACCATTTCTCGTAGGAACATGATTCCCTTGAAACCTATTTTAGTTGTCGAAGTCTTTGATGTGTGGGGTATTGACTTTATGGGTCCGTTTCCTAATTCTTTTGGTAACCTATACATCCTTGTCGCTGTAGACTATGTCTCTAAGTGGATTGAGGCGGTTGCGTGTAAAACCAATGACCATAGGGTTGTGATTGATTTCTTGAAAAATAATATTCTTACACGTTTTGGTACACCGCGAACTATAATTAGTGATGGTGGGTCGCGCTTTTGTAATGGACCTTTTAGGCTTTTGATGAAGAAATATGGTATTGCACATAAGGTAGCTACCATGTATCATCCACAGACTAGTGGTTAGGTTGAGGTTTCTAATAGGGAGATAAAACGTATATTAGAGAAAACAGTTAATCCTAATCGGAAAGACTGGTCGTCTAGGCTTACTGATGCCTTATGGACTTACCGTACTGCGTTTAAGACCCCCATTGGAATGTCGCCTTATCGGCTTGTGTATGGAAAGGCATGTCATTTACCTGTCGAGTTAGAACATAGAGCTTATTGGGCTGTTAAGCAGCTAAACTTTTCTCTTGACAAGGCAGGAGCCCATAGGAAACTCCAGCTCAATGAGTTGGACGAGATTCGTATTGATGCTTACGATAGTGCGAAGGAGTATAAGAACAAAATGAAACTTGTGCATGATAGAAATATTTTAAGGAAGTCATTTTCTCCACGTCAAAAAGTTCTTCTGTATGATACCCGCTTGCATCTTTTCCCTGGGAAGTTAGTTCTCGGTGGACGGGTCCTTTTATTGTTCGCACTGTCTTTCCTCATGGAGCTGTTGAGATCGAGACACCGGATGGTAGTAATTCTTTGAAGGTTAACGGTCAGAGATTGAAACCCTTTTTAGATCCCTTTCCAACAGGTGATGTTGAGGAGGTCCCTCTGGAGGACCCTGTTTACCCTTGATTGACCATCGAGGCGATTGTATGTTATATATTAGTTTTTGATTTCTCTCTTCACCCAGGTACTATCTTTACGACTTCTCTCTTTACTGATTCCTCATGCTACTTTACTTTTTGGTATTTCTCTTTCATTGGGGGTGGGGAAGAAACTTTTTGTTAGCTTTTAGTTGCAATAAATAAACTCCAGAGCCTAGAAATTTATGTTTATTAAGGTTGGCACTAACCGATCTAAGTGGATGGGAACATTTTGATTGTAGGAGTTGAGGAACCAATCTGATTAGATGGAAACATCTAGAAGAGTCTATTCATAAAAGCACTGAGCTCAAGTGTTAGAAAAGAAAACATGGTAGTTTCACCATATCCTCGTGATGGAAACATCGAAAGAATCCTGATCACTTCTTTTTTTTTCTTTTTACCATTACTAGGGTGAAATAGAGTGACTGAGATGAAAAAAAATAATTGAGACCAGACCACCAGACCAACCGGAATAAATACAATAAAGTCGACCATTGGTACCCTTGTATATGCCAGCTGAGTTGACCTAGAGTTAGGATTATCGACCACTGGTTCCCTTGTATTTGCCAGTGTGTTGATATTAGTCCAGACCAGTATCTCAGTCCATTAGGATAGGTTCACCTTAGTCAACATCATCCACATTTTTCTCTACATCCATCTTCTTAATCTATCCATGTGATTGGTTGACTCCGGTTTATGATATCCAGAAACTATCTGAGTAGAGGTCTATCACTTTATATGAATTTTAGTATGCTTGAGTGCAAAATCGTGTACAGCAATTGGAATTTCACATCAGGGTACTTCCTCTTGTAGTCAATAAGTATGCCAACCAAGGATATTCTTTAGTGCCTTCCAAGGTTCTGCATATATAGCTAGGGTCTGGAGTAATGGTTTTGTGGGCACACCTCTGGTAAACCCTCCCGAGATTAACTCGGTTTTATTTATTTTTTATTAGTTTTGCTCGAGGACTAGCAAATAATAAGTTTGGGGGTATTTGATAGACGCATTTATGTGTCTAATTTTTCCTCAATGTTTCGTTTTGTTGGTACTCGTTTTCGTCCTTATTATGGTGTTTTGTGTATTTTTAGGTATTTTTGGAAAATAAATATTATTGGAAAAATCGGCTCGAAAAATCACTCGGAACACCCCCCGGAGGACACTTGCTATACGGAGCCCAGATTTGGTTAAGGGGCACCTCAATTACTAAGGGGCACCCCAAAAAGGCAGCTGCTATTCGCACCCCACAGCTGGTTAGGGGGACACCATCTTCTTCATTTGAAACTGAAAAATTGGCAGGAAAAATGTGGCAGCTCTCTGAGAATGTTTCGATCGAAATTTGAAGATGTTCTAGGTGGACTAAAGGGCTGAAACTTCATGGGTAGTTGTGATATGTCATAAAAGAGCTGGTATGGGTGTTTGTTTCGATCAAATTTGGTTGCTCGTGACAAGGAATCAGGGCAGCCCGTGCATGAGAAGAATAGTTCACGGGTTTTGGAAGATTTATGCGTGTTCTGCTCGTGTATGATGACTCTAGCAACACTCTGGACCGTGAAGAAGATAAATGAGGAGATTTTGCAGCTGTAGAAACACGTGAGAAGCTAAAACATGGAAGAAAATATTCCCAGAATATTTTTCTTCACTGCCGAGTTTAATTAAAATTTGTGAGAGTTATGGCGTGATATTTTGCTGCTGTTGAGTATATATAGGGTGAGGGGATCATAAAGAAGGGGGACGGAGAGATTGGGAGAGAAAAATAGCACCACAGAGCGAAAAATCAAATTTGCAGAGCTGTCATTTCTGCTGCTGCAAAACTGAAGAACACGAAGAACGGACCTGCACCAGCAGTCGTTTTTGAACAGTGACAACAACTCATTATGTGGGTCGCAGTTTACAGGCAGACTTAAAAACGCAACAACAACAATAACGGCTCTTTGTAACGGTTTTTGCAACAGTTATAAGCGTTGCAAACCCGATTTTTATTATAATTCTCCCTTATTCATCATTTGTAACCCTTTGAGCATAAATGAAATCAACTTTTGAGCGTGTTTCCAACATGATGAGCGGCGAATTCTCTCGTAACCAAGGCAATGGATGAAGCTATTCACACATGAACAATAGGTAACTATTTCATTTTCTCTAATATTTAATTATAATTCACTCAATCACTGCTTTTGCATAGTTCTTAAAAGTTTACATAATTTTCTTCATTAGTTGTGATTCAATTAGATAGGTTATACTGTGGTTAGATAATCCATGCTTAGGGGATACAATTAATTTTTGAGAATATGTTTGATTATTTGTGGATTAAGAAATAAAGGATTAAAAGGATAATTAGAGTTATGAAATATTTGACGTTATTCATGTGTAATAGTGGATTCTAGTGTCTTGGTTATTTTCCAATCACTTGAAATCAATTTTGAGTTAGTTTTCTATATTTTAAAGTTCTATTAAGTCTAGAATTCATTGCCTTCACAAGCCTCAACGAACTCTTTACTACAACATCATTGAAAATACCATCATATTACTGGCCATACATGCATGAAGATGCCAAACAAATATCAAGACGTTGCGAATATTGTCAGCGGCATGGAAAGAAAATACATGCACCTGGAGCACCATTGTCATCTTCAACTAGTGTATGGCCTTTTGGAAAGTGGGGCTTAGATATTGTGGGGCCATTTTTACCAGAATTTGTACAAAGAAGATACTTAATAGTCGCAACAGATTATTTCACAAAATGGACAGAAGTGAAGGCAGTATATCATATTCGCGACAAAAATATCTTTACATTCATATTCGAAAATATCATTTGCAGATTCGGAATTCCTGCACAGTTAGTATCTGATAATGGGAAACAATTTGAAGGACAAAATATAGAAATGCTACTTAATGCATTCAAGATAAAATGTGGAAAATCTACTCCTTTGTATCCACAAGCTAATGGGCAAGTAGAAGCAACAAACAAAACAATTGCAGATATATTAAAGAAGAAATTGGAAGGACATCACAGAGCATGGTGCGAACAAGTACATAATGCAGTATGGGCTTATAATACAACTAGAAGAGAAGCTACTGGAATGTCACCCTTTTGTTTAACATACGGAGTTGAAGCGGTGCTACCAACAGAAGTTTTTATTCCGACAACAAAAAGAGAAGCTTGGGAGAAAAATCTTAGTGCGGGCTTGATTTTAAATAAACTTGATGAGTTAGAAGAAACAAAAGAAAAAGCTTTACAACATATAGTGAATTATCAGCGAAGACTAGCCCGAGAATATAATAAACGTGTCAAAATACGCGAATTTCAACCAGGAGATTTAGTTCTGCGAGAAACACCTATATATCAGCGAGAAAATGGTGGAAAATTAGCGAAAAAATGGGATGGACCTTACATCATTAAGGAGATAGTTGGAACAGGAGCTTATAGATTAATGGATCCAGAAGGAAGAGATGTTGGTCATAGATTAGATAGACCATGGAACAGGTTGTACTTAAAAAAATATTATCCGTAAGAAGCTTTGAGAAGTTATGGATTTTGAAAGAATAATTGCAAGATTACTCATATCAAAACAAGATCATGATGTGCGAAATTTTCGCAGAGATAATTACAGAACAATGACATAAAAGAAAGGGGCGAACCTTTATGGCGTACACCTTAGTTCGCGAATAAAATTTCGCAAGAGGCAAATGTAAGACCTAAAGTACATCATATTAGGGGGTACTTGTTGCATGCCTCAGGGAAAGGCTACACCGCCACCGTAACCTGATTCATGGAGATTTGGGGTCAATAAAACCCATCCCGGAGAGGCACCTTGGATTCTCAGCTTAAACATATGACTTGGGTTGGGTGACTAAGGTAATAAGGACTCTCCAAAGGAGTGCAGATTTGATCAAGGCGCCGAGGTACACGGTTGATTCAAGAATTCCAGGGACGTTTAAAGCGTACCTTTCCATTCTTGACAAGTCTTGTCTTATACTGCACTCGGACTGAAGAAAACCTCACTTAGGGTGCAGTCCTGTAACCATAAACCCTATAGGTAAAAGGGATAAGAGGCTGCGAAAAAAACTGGTTGTTGTTAAGACTGGATGGGAGGAGCTAACCTTGTATGGTAGAAGTACGCCTCCTTGAAGGGGCAACCAGGGGGAGATAAGGGCGGCACCCTCCATTAGGGAGCTGATAAGTGTCTTAAGACGCAAATTTCATGAGGCTTTTTATTCGCAAGGATATTAAGGCTTGTCATATTTGTGCAACAATCCTGAAGAGGCAATAATACAAAAGAAAAGGATAAGATGAGATCAATGGGTTTTCGCATGAAAGTGCAAAGACGTCCTGCGATTTCGTCGCAAGACGGCAATGTCATGGGACTTTATTTTCGCAAGAATATTTAGGCATGTCATATTGTCGCAACATTCTTGAAGAGGCCATAATACAAAAGAAAAAGTTAAGGCAAGATCAATGGGTTTTTGCATGAAAGTGCAAGGACGTCCTGCGATTTTGTCGCAATGACAAGAGGTGGCATAATAAGACCTTTAATTAGGAAGGAAAAATAAGACCATATGATCAAACAAAATATTTATAAGTATTCGTAACAGATTATTTTTTGCAAGAAATATAATGAGAGGCAAGTATGGTCAACAAAATATTAAAGGGAAAAGTTGACTCCAAAGTTGGTTGAAAAATGTAACTCGCAAAAGTAATAAAAATAAGACAGTTCAAGAAGACAGAGCTAAATAAGAAGCTTAAACTTCAGTATTAATTTCAGTAGCAGGAGATAACAGAAATTCTTCGCCAACATTCTCGCAAGCCTCTCCTTCATTTCGGTTTTGGTCTTCGCCTTGACTAGCATCTTGATTATCGCCAGCAGTTACTTCTTCAGGAGAAATTTCTTTCACATTCTAATTAACACCAGCAGATGCTTCTTGAGAAGAACCCTCTTCTTCATCTCCTAAGAAATTATCCTCTGCACCGCTTTCGTAATCATAATCACTATCAGAAGGACAAGGAACTTCATCATCATCTACTTCTAAAGGATCAATTGATGTAGGAGGAAGAGAGTTGGACAATAAAATGTCATTTACAAGGACTTCAGCCCGGAGATGAACTTGGCGAAGAAGTGCTCTCTGATGATTCCTATCTTGGATATCCTTAAAATAAGCAAGATAATCAAGTCTTCTTTCTGCTCGGTCGCGAGAACCAGTAAGGGTAGAGATGAGCAATGCATTTTCTTTGCGAATTTTGGCATATTTAGCCTCCAAAACAGAAATAGAAGAATGAAGATTCTTCTCAGACTCTGCGAAAAATAAAATACAAAACTTTATTAAGATAAGGAATTCAGAGAGATATGACAAAGAAAGGATAATTAAGGCAGTCAAACTATTATGACTACCTTCCTTTTGCGAAATAAGGTGTTGAATCAAGGACAAACAACTATTCTCCTAACAGTACATTGCGTCATCAAATTTATCTCCAACTAAACCTTTAAGTCGAGACTGAAGATTTTTCTCTTTAGAAATAAGAAAGGAATTTTTCTTCGCAAGAGAAGAATAAGATTCTTCTAATTTGGAATATTGTTCTTTAAGCTGATTCGCCTTTACACTTAAAGCTATTCTACTTTGAATGAGTGTATCTCTTTCAGCGATAGATGACTCTGTTACTTCTTTAAGTTCATTTCTCAAAGAGCGAAGAGATTGCTCTTGGTCATCACATACTTTTTGAAGAATACTAAGTTGTTGTGAAGATATCGCCATCTTGTTTAAATAAGTTCTCTTCTCTTGGGGAAAGGTTTTATTCTCATCTGATAAAGTTTCCATCCCTAAATTAGCTTTAGTTAAAGAATAAGAAAGACGAGATATTTCATTACTTAATAAATCTTGTCTTTGAATTAATTGGGTATCTTCATTAGTAAGGTTATATGATCAAGAGAATATGAATAGAGGTTATCTAATTGGTTATATTGATCCATCAATATTTCTTTATCAACACGAGCTTCTTCAACAGCAGATTCAAATTGATATCTCTCCATTTTTCGTTTCTGGTTTAAAGCTTAACATGCAAAGAAGGATTTCAAGGATAATTAAATAGGGGAAGGATAAAATCATTCAAAAGGAAAATTAAAGACACAAATAAGAAAATTATACCTCTCAGTTCATCATTCTTCTTGCGAAGATTATCACGATCCAGTAAAACATTCTGAAGTTTCTGATTTTCGAGACGAAGAGCATTACATTCTTTTTCCAAAGCTGTCTGCGAAGCAGCTCTATCAGAACCCAAATGCTTGCTCAGAATTTCGCAAACGTTAGACTTGATGGGATCAGTATAAGACTTCTTGACATCATCCGGAACTTCATATAAAACTTTGAAGGCAATATCTATCCCTTCCACGGTTTCTTTCAAAAGAGGAAGAGACTTAGGTAAAGAACTGGTAGAGATAGAAGGCTGAGAAACATTCTCAATGGGGAGAGAAGAGGTTTCATTTACAGCAGAATCAACAAGGGGAGTTTCAATCATTGAGAGGTCAGCTGAAGAAATGAAGTCTGAGGCATCTTTTTTGCGAATTGGAGACAAAGGTTTATCTTGTGAAGATGTCGCAGAAGATTTAGAAGAAATGAGTAAGTGGAAGGGAACAGAAGTTGGAACAGTTTTAAGGTGGCGAGATTCCTTGTTTGGTTTATTAACATCTTTATCACCTTGCGAATTACAATCCAGCTAAGAAACAGAGGCAACAATATTGTTATTATAAAAGGATAGTGTTTCTTACTACCTTCTCATTCGCAGACTTTCTTTTATGTGCAACAACCTTATGCTGCGACTTGGGAATGTTAGGGTTCTGAACTATAAATCTAGTGTTGGAAGCGCTTTTGCTGAAATAACAAGAGTATGGGAATCACATAAACAACATCAAATAAGGCAATAAACAAGTTCAATTTCAGCAAAACTCATAAAGAAGAAAAAAGAAAACTAACCTGGATGAATCTATGGAAGATAATAGCAGGGAGATTGTTTCGAAGAAAATTATGAACTTTGAAGATTTGCAGAAGAAATAGTATGAAGATGAAGAAGAAATTAAAAATATTGAAGAAGAAAGAAGAAAAGTTGCAATAATGGAATTTGCAGAAGAACGATGAAGTTGCAGAGAAGATAAAAAGAAAGAAAAAGAAAGTGAAAAGGAATATATATAGAGGGAATTTATCCTTGATAGAATAAACAAGGTTAATACGAAAAGATATAAGCGGTTAAAAAGTAACGGTTACAAAAGACGTGTCGAAAAATAAATGGAAGAAAGAATACGTGTAATAAATGCAGAACATGAAAAGATAAGCAGCTGCGACATTTCTCACATCATTCTCTACTTTGCAGAGAAGATATGAGAAGAGGCAAGATGTAGGATCAGAATCTCGCAACGACAATGTTTCAGCGAAATTATCAATGAACAACACAACAGCGTCGCAGAACAATTTCAAGAATGATAAAATAAATGACGTCAGCAAAAATCATGAGAAAGATATGATAGTTCTGCGAAAATTAGAGAGTTTGCGAAATTAACATTTGTAAGGTTACGAGAATGTCGCAAACCATACCCGAAAATAAATGATAGATTAGCTGTCATCCACTATGTATTTCTTTATAAATAGTCGTTCGAGTTGTAAAGAAAGGGGGAGAGATCTTTTTGAGCAAGAAACAAGTAAATAGGAGAGAGAAAGTTCAGAGCAGAGATCATTCTTGAATTCTTTATCTTTCTTGTAAGAACATTCAAAGATTTATCAATAAAATAAAGAGTGTAAACCTAAAAATGAGTTGATCAACAATGAAATCATATGAGTGGTGTAGTGTATGATTTCCTGCAACTACATCTTGGAATTTCGCCAAAGCCTTAGCACCTTGATCAGAGATATGATCCTTATCATCTATAAAACCGCTAAT
Source organism: Papaver somniferum (assembly GCF_003573695.1). NCBI lineage: Eukaryota > Viridiplantae > Streptophyta > Magnoliopsida > Ranunculales > Papaveraceae > Papaver > Papaver somniferum. The sequence goes on from NW_020622381.1 coordinate 19,075,404, forward strand.
TTTGGTTCTCAACTCATTGATTTTCTCTTTAGAATTAAGAAGGAGACGCTTAAATCGGTTGGCCAAGCCTAAACTATATCTATGGTCAATTTCTAAGAGGCAAACTTTGGATCTAAGTTCATCTAGAGAAAGAGATGAAATTCTATCATTTGAGAAACTATTTAAAGAATTATCAAGACGCTCAAGAAGGGTATCATTATCCAAGGCATTAGGAAATGAACGAAGAAGGGTAGCTTCATCAGAAAGACCATAAATGTCTGCAAAAAGGATCATTTAAATAAGATAAAACAACATGATGAATGAATGAAGGGAAAGGAGAAAAGTAACATATCATAGAGTTGATTATTAGCTTGTTGAAGACTAGAGATTTTGTTCTTGTATGAAGAAGAATCAATTTCTAGTTGTCTATTTTTCTCGCGAAGACATTTGACTTCAGCTTCCAATTCTTCATTCTTTGTGCGAAATTAAAGATTCTTCTTTTCAAGATTTTTGCGTCTCCTCTCTAGATCTGAGGCAACAACGAAAGAAGCTTTTACAGCCTGCAAGAAAATATAAGAAATATTAATACAGAAAAAGAGTTTGAGTTACAACAATGAAGAAGTAAAAAGATGAAAGTATACCAGACTATTAAGAGAATGCAAGAAGTAGGGAATCACTGATCTAGAAACTCCGCGAAGAGAACTATCACCATCCAGTAAAGGGACATCGCAAATTGTAGCGAGAGCATTGCAGGTATTAGCGAATTGGTTATCTCCCATTCCTTGCAAAGAATCAGAAAAGAGGCCAGAGAGTTTAGCCATAGAAGATTCAGGTGGAGAATCTTCACTTGCGGCAAGGTCATCATTATCCTCTTCATCCTTGTCACTTTCGGAATTTTCATGAGAAGAAATATTTGAAGGAGAAGAAGAACAAACTTTTCTTTTCTTTGAAGGAGGGGCAGTTGATTTTTCCCTGCGAAGAGCACCTTTGCCTTTATCACCAGTCTTCGCAACATCGGCAGGTTCTTCTATTTCAGCAATAATCTTCACACACAGATAGAAATAAGAAATGAAAGCAACAGTATACTGTTTAAAATCATAAGAGAAAATTTCTTACCTCATCTGTGTATGAGCAAAGAGCTAACAAGGTACTAGTCCTCCCAGTCCTGTTATAACTATCTTTCAGTTTTTGGATCTGTAGAATATCGCAAGGGTCAGCGAACAAAAGAATAAAGACAAATAAAAAAAAAGTGAGCAAAAATGGAAGAAACATACCTCTTTCTCCTTCTCGGGCCAAGAGAATACCCAAGGTTGATAGGTAGCGAGATTCTCAGGAGGAATATTTGATCCAACAATATAAGGCCCTCTTAACATCAAGGGAAAAACACACCATTTATCATCTTTGGATTGGCGAGGAGTTGTGTTCTTACCAGAATGCCAATCAATATCTTGCATAAGTATTTTCGCTTCATCAATATTATCTTTCCTTTTCAAACGAATACCCCAGCGAGTATTCTCTTTCTTCATGGAGATCAGTTCAAAATTTTCAATGAAGCTCGCTACTGTATATTTCTCAGCAATTATTTCTAAGTCAGCGAATTTAGGATCCCTAAGTTTTGTTGAGTATAGAGATCCTTTACCAGCACCACGATTAGCGAACTCTAGCATCAGACGGATGCAATCCCCACTCCACTGGAAAATAGCTCGCGAAAATCCCGAATGAGCGAGAATTTCATAGAACAGAGGGATATCTAGGTCGTAAAGAGGAATGGGGAGACCTGCGAGAATTTGACCTAGCGGAATTATGATTGATTGATCATCACAATATTGATCAGAAAAAAGTTTGATAGAAAGAATTGATTTGGCACTTTCACCAGGAATGGTAGAAAGTGTGAAACCTTTCTCTGCAAGATCTTTTTGGACGTCTTTTAAGTTTTTCTCATGTTTATGGCCACTTGGAGGCATATTTGAATATAAAGTATGGTAATGAATAAAAAGTAAGAACTACAGTAGCGGAATTTACGGAAGAACAATAGAGTTGCAGAGATGAGAGAATTAAAAGAGAAGAGAAAGTAAAAAGAAAGTGAAAAGAAGAGTAAGAAGAATATATAAGGAATATTTTTTACTCGAAGAAATAAACACCATTAAGACGAAAAGACATGAGCGGTTGAAAAGCAGCGGTTACAGAAGACGTGTCAAGAAACGGATGGAAGAAAGAATACGTGTGATAAATGCAGAATATGAAGAGAGGAACAGCTGCGGCATTTCTCACATCATTCTCTACTTTGCAGAGAAGATATGAGAAGAGGAAAGATGTAGGATCAGAATCTCGCAGCAATAATATTTCAGCGAAATTATCAACAACACAACACAACAGCGTCACAGAACAATTTCAGAAATGATATAATAAACGACATCAGCTAAAATCATGAGAAAGATGTGATGATCCTGCAAAAATTAAAGAGTTTGCGAGATTAACATTTGTAAGGTTGCGAGAATGTCGCCAGCCATATCCGAAAATAAAGGACAGATTAGCTGTCATCCACTATGTATTTCCCTATAAATAGTCATTCAACTGGGAAGAAAAAAGAGAGATCTTTTTTGAGTAAGAAACAAGTAAATAGGAGAGAGAAAGTCTAGGGCAGAGGTTATTCTTGATTCCTTTATCTTTTCTTGTAAGAATATTCAAAGATTTATCAATAAAATTAAGACTGTAAATCTAAAATGAGTTGAGTATTAATGAAATCATATGAGGGGTGTAGTGTAGGATTTCCTGCAACTAAAAAATTCCTACATAATATAACGGTTGGTGAGACTAATATGTCTCTAAATGTTACTTAGCTCCCGAAGAATTGACACTATCTCACTTTGTGCTCAAAATTTTATTTTCGTGAGATCAGTGTCTATATCACAGTAAGAAAATTTTGCGAGTTATGGAATAAATTATTTAAAAAAAAACATATTTTTTTAAAGATTCGGTTAGATTTAGATTTCGGTTCCTAATAATTTTGACCAAGGAATATACTCTCCTTCCAAATCAATGACCAAAGTTTCGCAGAACTATTATTGTCTTGATTCTTTTAAAGAGTCTCTCATGGCTCTTATGAATCTCGTCCTTTTCTGAGCAGAATTATGTATAATTCGGATTATCATGTAAAACTCGCTGCTAGATTTTCTGAAAGGTACGAAGAAAAAATGTCTTTCAACTCCTCTTTTAACTTTAATGGAAACAGAGTTACTTACTGTAACAATTTTGGTCATCTAAAATCTATGATCGATTGTGAAAAGTGGTTTCAAAAGATGACTCGTGCATGTGCAGAAACAATGTTAGAAGACATGGTGTTGGAACGTTCTCTCGTGATGGGATATTTTATATGCCGCAAGTGCACGGCTGTCGATAAGACAGTATACAAATGCGGGTTCGTTCCTCAGGGACTAAATTTGTTAACTTCAATTTCTAATTAAATAAAGTGAGAAAGATAATAATTAATTAAAGCTAATAAGATAAATAAATAAGAAAAGAAAAACCTAGGGTTCCAACAATCCACCACTATTATGCGTAAATCATTCATCATTTCTCTATAATACTTTTCTCATTAGCACAAGACGATTTAGGACACGGTACGTCTCGGATGATAAAGCTTTATAATCAATAAAATTCTCAAAATACTAATAATTCAACCCATTTAGATGCTGGTCTCTAATTAGAAAATAATTACAAAGAAAGCAAGCATGAGGACGTATGAATAAAACTATTATCATTAACGCACGAGAATATAAGACCAAGATAAAGTATTATTAAAAATGAATTGAAATCTCTAACACATAATAGGGTCTCATGAGTTACCCTAGTGAAGAGATTACTCCATTACAAAAGAAAAGAAGAAGAAAAGAAGAAGAAAAGAAAAAGAAAAGAAAAATGAAAACTCTATTATTTTTGCTCTGGACTACGGACCTTGGACCTCCCTTTTCCATATGCTTCAACCAGTATTTATAGTTTTCAAGGTAAACCACTTTCCTTTTTCATATCCACTACCACATCATCATCCAATGAAAATATGCCACGTGTCAAATAATATAAAAATCCTCCAATCAGAATGCGCCATGCGTGAAATACTATAATCAATATCTTAATTATTATTTCCAACCATAAAGAGTAATATTCTTTCCCAAATCTTCATATATTCCATTAATCCACATCATAAAGAAATATTTTCTTCATATCTTCAAATATCCTTTATCATAATATCTTGCACATGGTCTCCACACGTCGTGGAACATTTCTACACACGCCCATATCCAAATAAGTCTTCATGTTTCCTTTTGGGATTAACCCAGTAGAATTCCGCATTTTAGTCCATAGAGCTTTATTTTCTAAAAACTGCAAAACTAAATAAAATCATCAAATATGTACAAAATAAAGAACTAAATAAATGTAAATTTGAGTAGTAAATATGTAAGAATTAAGCACTTATCACACCCCCAAACCAACATTTTGCTAGTCCTCGAGTAAAACTAAAGAAAAATAAGAATCCTAACTCACTATCGCAGACATCGCGATTGCACTTAGCGTGTGCAACAAGCCTTTAAACCCTAGGTGGCCCTAGTGGCCGAGTTATAGTCTCGGGAGGGTTTACCAGAGGTGTACCCACAAAACCTTTACTCCAAATTGGTCACAAGTATTCAAAGATCTATGAGGACATACACATTCTCAACTTATCGCCAAGTAAGTAGAATGCAAGGGAAATCAAACGTATCCGCTCTACAGCTGAATAAAGAATTGGGGAGACACATCCGCTCTACAGCTGGATAAAGAGATATCCGCTCTACAGCTGGATAAACATTAGAAGATGCATCCGCTTTACATCTGGATAAGATTAGGAGAGAGATAAAAATGAGAGGGACATCCGCTCTACAGCTAGATAAATTACGTGTGATGAGTTGAACCAGTGCTAAAAAGATCTTGTGTCAGATGAAAAGCGGACTAACAAAGCAACCAATATGCATTTCTCCTAGGCTCTCTCATAATGCTATTAGAAACAACGTCTTCTTCGGCTTCAACTATTGATGATAAACTCTCGAACCTCAACCTTGACAATTAACTCTTCTCCTCAATTTCTTCTTACTTGAAACTTCTTTATAGATTTATATTCTTCCCCGTGACCTTATTGAACAAAAAAGGTAACTACAAAATGTAACTTTTTTTTTTGTTGAAACACAATAATAACAAGATTAATATTTACATGGCCATGAGAGAAGCACTTGGATCTTCGCAACTTATAATGTCTTGGTATCATGAACTTCAACAACTTACATTGTTTTCTTTGTTCTTGTACCTAAGTCTTCAAATTTGATTTTGAATTCTGCTTTTCTTTCTATTGTTGCTTATAAACCTTAAGCGTCTTCAATTTTCTTCTTAGATTTTGATGGCGCTTCGCTTGTTGACGATAAGTTTCTTCTGAGAGAGAGTCGTAATCCAGTAACTAAAACTTCATGGGAGGTTGCTTTGTCTTTCTGGAAATTCCTTCTGATCTAATTGTCTTTCCATCATGGATGGTTAGGTCCATCACGATTACCCTCTAAAAGGTATATTTTCTCTCCTGAGTGTCAATGATCTCAATGTCTTTTTCTCTAATGTCTCAATAGAATGTTATCCCTAGCAATTCGAATTTCCATATTTTCGGTGAGAAACGGTATGTAAACTTAGCTAACTGAATACTTTGCGACACTAGAAGTTTTAATAATGTAACTAAAAGTTTCTCCCATACTCCCAAACTTAAATCTAACATTGTCCTCAATGTTCTAAAGATGAAATAAAAAACATGAACAAGGAAAAAATATTACCACTTGAAGCAAAGAAAATAAGGAAGGATATTACCGTGTCACATGAGCATGGATTACCTCCCAAGAAGTGCTAAGTTTAAAGTCTTCAGCTAGACATTGGAAGAATTAGTGACCACATAAAATCATATAGAAACAACCGGAACAACTATGGATCATCTGCATCAAAAAGTGTTATCACAGATAAAAGGAAACAAACCAAGAAGGTGAACCAACCGAGAACGCCCTTATCTAGTTTTCTATTTAAGACAACTATATCTAATTATGGTTCAGGTTCAGGCACTATAAAAGGGTCTAGATAAAATATTTTCATGGGATGGATTTCCTCGTAGCTAAGATTCAAAAGTTCAGGTTTAAGAGTCTGGAAAAACTCAATTAAAAAACCTAGAAGCACATAATAATAACATGAATAATTGTGGATCTTTAAAGTCAATCAGATTTGACTCACACAGTTGACCATAATGAAAGTGGTGGTCATTCTTAAGAAAATGTGTCGACGATTCTAATTTCCTAAAATACTATAATTAGGTTTAGCTCCAAAAACTATATAATGACACATTTTAAATTGAGATACTCCCACGTTTGGTAAATAAAATCTTGGTGGGACAACAAAGTCAATTATGGTATCATGGACTGGGTTAACCACATCAACCAGAGGATGGGTTGCTATCAACTGAGTTTCTTTTTGGACATAACTAGGTTCAGGAAAACGTGTATGAAGATAGTCTCTTATGATGGTAGAGGCACATATGTCAAGTCCCAAGTTAGAGACATTTACAAGAGTCAAAGTTAAACCAAGGGGAGAATGATATTCACCCCCAAACCTAGGGTTGTCAATATCCTTGGATAAACTATTCACAATTTTCTTAATTTCTAAATCATCAGATTTAGGAAAATGGTCTTTATTTCTTCTAGGTTGTAATCACGTGGTTCTACATTTCTATAATCCTCAGCAGAGACTGTTGTTTCCAAATCGGTAGACTCTAAAACATTAGTCTCAGGATAAACTCTTTCCTCTATGCCATCCTCGGCTTCATAATCCCAATGATATACTACACCATCTAAAACAATGGTATCCCTAGTCAAATCCTCATCTTTTTGAATAGGTGAATAATCAACAATATTATTAGGATTTGAACTAAAAATGTCATTATCAGTATAAGGCTCAGTTGATGTAAAAATTTCATCATCATTATGACTACATATTTCAAATTCTTCATTAACACTATCCTCCTCATCATCATCATAACATGAACATGCTTGGACCCTATCAAATTGGAAATTAAGTTCGTTGAGAGCAATACTTAAAGATGAAATTCTTGCATTCGTATCTAAGAAATTCTTCTGCTCAGTTTCAATTAATTGATCCATTAATATTTGTGTCCTATGAGAAATTTCAATCAACTGCTTGAGTGAATTTCGAGAGAAAGAATTCTGTTATAAGAAGAATTATGTTGCAACTGTTTAACTAGATCCTCCAAAGATGAAGAACTCTCATTCTTTTCATTATAATATTGCTCATTCGCCCGTTCGTATAACTGGTGGGCATGCGAATAGTAATTGGGGTCACCGTGGTAAGAACCATAACCTTCAGAAGGTCGGTAATGGTCCCAAGTACTATCCACACAATGGTCAAAGCACGAATATTGTCCATTTTGAAATTCGGGTCGATATTCATTATATTGGTCCTTATAATACCGGTTCGACCCTTTTTTTGTGCACGTGCAAATACAGGATTGACTAAATTGGGTAGGCTCAGGTTACCTTAAGCAGAATATATATCTACAGTCAAAGACTGGTCAACGGTACTGGGCTAAGGTTTGTGGTGTTTCGGATGATAACGCCAGAGGGTTCACCTTACTAAACCACGTGTTTTCCTAATAATCGGTGCCAGACGAGAATGAAATTAGTATGTGCACGTGTATATTTTTTTAATAAGAAAATAAAAGGAAAGAATAAAAATATTTACAAAATTAAAAAGAATTCTAAACTAATTATGTACAAAGAGAATAAAATCTAAAGAATCGAAACACTTCCTAATATAATTATTTACAAAAACAAAATACAATAAAAATTCGGATACTTACCTGTTTAGTGCGCAAATTTTATTTTCACTTTAAATCTCCAATTATCCTGCACACCAAAAATAAAAAGATACTCAAGTAAAATCTAGAAAAAAAATAAGTAATAATAAATAAATAAAAAATAAAAACAATATAAACTATCCTAATATTTACAAATTTACAAAAATTAAAAATAACAACTTTTAGTCCCTGGTGGCGGCGCCAAAAACTTGATGGGATATTTTATATGCCGCAAGTGCACGACTGTCGATAAGACAATATACAAATGCGGGTTCGTTTCTCAGGGACTAAATTTGTTACCTTCAATTTCTAATTAAATAAAGTGAGAAAGATAATAATTAACTAAAACTAATAAGATAAATAAATAAGAAAAGAAAAACCTAGGGTTCCAACAATCCACCACTATTATGCGTAAATCATTCAACATTTCTCTATAATACTTTTATCATTAGCACAAGACAATTTAGGACACGGGTACGTCTCAGATGATAAAGCTTTATAATCAATAAAATTCTCAAAATACTAATAACTCTACTCATTTAGATGCTAGTCTCTAATTAGAAAATTATTACAAAGAAAGCAAGCATGAGGACTGATAGACACATTTTTGTGTCTAAGTTGTCCTCAATTTTCTCTATGTTGGTACTCGATTTTGTACTTATTATGGTGTTTTGTGTGTTTGTAGGTATTTTTGGGAAATAAACATTTTTGGAAAATTCGGCTCGAAAAACTGTTAAAGGCATCCCGGAGGACATTTACTATAAGGACCCTAGATTTGGCTAAGGGACGCCCAAGGTTATGCGTAGCCCAAATTCATCCTTAGCACCCATCTTCTTCTTTTGAATTTCATTTTGGCGGGAAAATGAAGAACAGAACTGTGTGATTTTCGATCGAAGTTTGAAGGAGTTCTAGGTAGACTAAAGGGCTGAAATTTGTTGGGTAGTTGTGATATGTCCCAAAAAAACTATCATGAGTGATTTGATCGATTAAAATTGGTTGCATTCTCGCGTGGAAGGAAACCGAGTGCCACGGGTTATAGTTAGTCCATTCTGAGTTATAAGTGTGTGATCGAGAGGTTTGCATGTGCCTGATCCGCGTTATACAACTTCTGGATGATGACTCGACGTGTTGGGATTCTTATGTCATGAGAAAACAACGTGTGAAGTTAAATCTGGGAAGAAAATATTCCGGAGAATATTTTTATTCAATGTCGAGTAATGGAAGATTATATGCAGTTATGATGGGAGATTTGGGGGCAGTGAAGCTATATAAGTCGTTGAGGGTCAGTAGAGTGCGGACGGAGAGAATTGGGAGGATTTAGAACATCTCAGAGGCGAGAAATTGAAAGTTGCAGAGAGTCACCATTTCTACTGCTGCATAGCTGAAGAACACGAAGAACAGACCAGCAAAGTCAGTCATTTTTCTACAGTGATAACGACTCACAGCCGAGGGTCGTACATCAGAGGCAGACTTATTTGCTACAGTATCAGTGACACATACTGTGTATCGTTCTGGTTTGTAACACATATAACTGTTACAAACCCGGTTTTCATTAGATTTCTCCCTTTTCGTCATTTGTAAACCATTTTTGAGCAATAATAATGAATTTCGAGCGTGTTTCCAACATGATGATGTGCTAATTCTCTCACAACCAAGGCAATGAGGAAGCTATTCACGCATCAATAATTTGGTAACTATTATATTTTCTCTAATATTTAATTATAATTCACTCAATCACTGCTTTTGCAGAGTTTTAAATTGTTTGCATAATTTTCTTCATTAGTTGTGATTCAATTAGATAAGTTATGCTTTGATTAGATAATCTATGCTTAGGGGATACAATTAATTTTTGAGAATTCGCCTGATTATTTGTGAGTTAAGAAAATAAGGGACTTAAAGATAATTAGAGTTTTGGGTTATTTACCATCATTCATTCATGTGTAATAGTGGAATCAGTGTCTTGGTTATTTTCTCATATCTTGAAATCAAATTTTGAGTTAAGTTTTCTTTATTTTAAGTTTTATTAAGTCTAGAATCTTTTTCTTTCACAAGCCTCAACGAACCTATTACTACAACTTAATTGAAAATCCCATCAATTTTTGGCGCCGCCGACGCGGACTTGTATTTAGGTAGAGTTTTTAGATTTTCTTAGGTTTTTATTTGTTTTTATTTTATTTGTTCTTCTTTACGTTTTTGGGTTTTTGTCTTTTCCTTACAGATTTTGGAATTTGGAGCGAAAGAAAATTTTGCCAAAGCTTTTGGTGAATACTTAAGGACTGGGAGTAAAAGGGAAAGCCAAAGGAGCAAAAGAAGAAGATTCTTTTTATTTGATAAAAAGAGAGAGAGAAAAAAAAAGAGACATTTTTAATTGTTTTTATTTAATTTTTTAGACTTTCCTTTTCCCTTGTATTTTATTTTTTGGACTTTGGACTGTAAACTTTGGGACATTATTTTTAAACCATACGGAAGGGTAGTTTAAATATTAAACTGTTTGCAGAGAAGGACGGTGATTATGATATCACCTCGGCCCCTCGGGTTCGTACATGACATATGAGTCGTGGACCGAGTCGACTACAACGGTTCATCCCCTGTCTGGAACGGGAGGTAGGTTTGTCGAAACACTCGTGAATCCCCTGTCAGCGAGTTACTGTCTTCCTTCGTGTGAATATATGTCGAGGAACTGAAAACGGCTGCTTTAATTTCCTAGTAAAGGGCAAGGACTGGCCATACAAGATAAGGGTTCGGCTTTCATCACCGTTCTCTTCTTGCCCGCCTTAGAAAAACGATACTTAACGCGAACCTAAGATTTAAAATTTGGAATAGAACGAGACCTATAGGGTAACGAGCTTAGTAGGAAAGTCGTTCGAAAAATATTGGTTACTCTTTTAAGCATACTTCGAAGTTCATGATGGTTTCTGTGAGTTGAATGCGTGACTGCGCCGCCTTGTAATGCCGGTGAGGCCTTGGTATCAAAGCTCCACTGAGATTCCCTCGCCTATATTCAACTTACTTTGACTCGGATTGATTCCAGAGGGGTTTGCTTAAATTGTAACGAATTCCCTTTCGAAGGATTAGAAGCTGGTCTAGAAACAATCTAAGTGGAGCCATCATGCTTTTTGTTTGCTAGAAATTTTTAGGTTTGTTTTGGTGGAGTCAGCCTGCTTTGTGTTTGCTTAGAACTTCCCTTCCTTTTAGGATTTTTTTCTTTATCTTTTGTTTTTCTAGTGTATGCCCGAGGTCATTAGAGAACGGGCTTGGAAAAGAGACACTTTAGGTCGTTTGATTAGTGAAAAACCTAGTAGTTCTTCTTGTGAAGACAGGGAGCTCGAAAACTCTTCTTTTGAGAGCCCCGTTTTTGGAAACTTCAGTTTTGAAAATCTTTCTCTTCGTGAGGAAAGTACCCCTAGTACTTCAGCTGTGCCAGCGATGGCAACTTTGAAAGATTACATGTTCCCAACTAGGACCAACCGAGCCTCGTGCATTAAATTGCCAGCCACTACGGCTAATTTCGAGATAAAACCTAGTATTCTTTAGATGATCCCTATATTCTTAGGGAAAGATGATGAGAACCCTTATTATCATATTAGGGACTTTGAGGAAATCTGTGGGACAATTAGAATAAAAGACCTTACTGATGAAGTTTTAAAACTTAAGATGTTTCCCTTTTCCTTGAAAGATAAAGCCAAGACCTGGCTGAACAACCTACCACCTGAGTCCATTGAAACATGGCAGGAACTTGTTGCTGCTTTCTATATGAAATTTTACCCTAAGCATAAAACTGCAACTGTTAGGTAGAAAATTAGTGCTAGTGTGCAACAAAAGGGAGAGTCTCTTTATAGGTTTTTAAAGAGATTCAATGATCTCCTATCCCAGTGTCCTCACCATGGATTTGATAAGATGAAACTCGTAGAGATTATTTATGATGGTTTAGACTATTCGACCAAAGCCATGGTCGAGTCTATTTGCGCTGGTGAGTTCACTAGTAAAAGTGCTGAAGATGCCTTTACCTTCTTAGGAGTTGTTGCTGAGAAATCCCAACAGTGGGAGTCTTGTGTTGAACCCCCTAAAAGACTTTTGGTCAATAGAAGTAGCACCAGTGTGGTAGACACAAGCTTTGGGTCAGATGCTAAGTTTCCTGCTTTTTCTAGAAGATTAGAAGCTTTGGAAATGGGTCAATCTAAAAATAGGTCCCTTGTTGAACCTAATAGAGACCTCTCAAGTCTCTAGTTGTGGAATAGAGCCCGATAACTCGTTTTGGGAAGGTCAGGTTAGTGAAGAGCAAGCCCATGCTGTCTATAACAATGCTAGGTTTGAGAACCGTCAGAAGTTTGACCCATACTCAGAGACCTACAACCTGGTTGGAGAAACCATCCTAATTTCTTGGTCTAAGGCCAGAATCAAGGTCAACCTAGTAATTCTCAGCCTCCCCCAGGTTTTGGTTATAAGAATCTTCAGGTCAAGCCCAGTTCCAGAACCCTTCTGAGAATAGAATGACTAGCTTAGAGGAATCTCTTAGTATATAAAAAAGAGCCAGGATATGCTATCACAAAGTCAGGAAATGTTAGTAAAGAGCCAGGTTAATTTTCAAGAGGAAACCAAGCAGAATTTTAAGAATAATTCCCAGTCTCTTGCTAAATTAGAACTTCAAGTCGGCCAAATAGCTAAGTTCCTTACTGAGAGAGAAGATGGAAGGTTCCCTAGTCATACTGATCCTAATCCAAAGGAGAGAAATCGTACAATCATGTGAATTCTGTTACAACCCTTAGGAGTGGAAAGAAAGTTGACAACAAGGTCCATGCCTGAATGAACATGCTGTAGTTCACCCTTCTGAGCCAGAAAATGAGGAGACTGATAGAGTCTCTAAAGAGACCAATGAGGGTCCTAATGAGTCCGGCTTTGTTCCCAGAGCCCCATTCCCACAGCTGCTAGTTCCAACTAAGAGGGAGTCCAACTTTAATGATATATTGGAGGTTTTTAAGCAGGTTACTATCAACCTCCATTGTTGATGCGATTAAGCAGATTCCCGCTTATGCCAAGTTTCTTAAGGACTTGTGTACACGAAAGCGTAAGCTTAGTGTCCAAAAGAAAGCCTTCCTAGCTAGTCACGTGAGTTCCATTATTCAGAATACCACTACTCCTAAGTATAAAGACCCAGGGTCCCCTACCATTTCTTGCACAATAGGTAAATACCGTGTTGAGAAAGCTTTGCTTGACTTAGGAGCCAGTGTGAATTTACTTCCATACCATGTGTACCTTAAGCTAGGACTTGGTGAGATGAAACCTACCCAGATGACACTTCAGTTAGCTGATAGGTCCGTTAAAATTCCTCGTGGTGTGATCGAGGATGTTCTTATTGAGGTCGACAAGTTTATTTATCCAGTGGATTTTGTTATCCTAGATACCCAACCTGTCCCTGACCCAGAGAACCAGATACCAGTGATTTTAGGTCGCCCATTTTTAGCAACATCCAATGCGATCATTAATTGTCGAACTGGTATTATGAATTTGTCTTTTGGTAATATGACTATTGAGCTGAACGTTTTCATATTAGTAAGCTACCCTCTGAACTAGATGACTCGAGCATAGAAGAGGTAACATGATAGGAACATTAGTCGAGGAGTCATTACCAAACACTTTGTTAGAAGATCCGTTAGAGAAATGCCTAGCTCACTTTGGGATTGATTTCGATGATGATAATGTGATTAATGAGGTGAATGCTTTGTTAGATTCAACCCCTTTGTTAGACACTAGTAACGGATGGAAACCTAAGTTCGAACCACTACCAGTTTCTAAGTCTACCCTAGTTCCTTCGTTAGAAGAGCCTCCTAAGTTGGACCTAAAACCATTGCCAGATACCCTGAAGTATGTGTTTTTAGGCCCGTCTGACTTTACCTGTGATTGTTGCTTCCGACTTGGATAGTGATCAGGAAAGTAGGCTAGTGACCGTCCTTCAAAACAACAAGGAAGCTTTAGGGTGGACCATAGCAGACATTAAGGGTATAAGTCCTACTGTTTGTATGCATCAGATCTATTTAGAGGAAGATACCAAACCTTCTAGGGAGATGCAACGAAGACTAAACCCTAATATGAAAGAAAGTAGTTCGAACCGAGGTTCTTAAGCTGTTAGATGCAGGCATTATCTACCCCATTTCAGACAGTAAGTGGGTCAGCCCCGTTCAGGTTGTTCCCAAGAAATCCGGTATTACTGTAGTCCAGAATGATAACAATGTTAATCCCGACCCGAGTGACCACGGGTTGGCGTGTTTGTATTGACTATAGGAAATTGAACAAGGTCACTAGGAAGGACCACTTTCCCCTTCCCTTTATCGACCAAATGCTAGAGAGATTAGCTGGACATAGTCATTACTGTTTTCTAGATGGCTACTCAGGCTACAATCAGATCGTTATTGCCCCAGAAGACCAAGAAAAAACTACTTTTACCTGTCCCTTTGGTACCTTTGCGTATAGACGCATGCCTTTCGGGCTATGTAACGCCCCTGCGACTTTTCAGCGTTGCATGATGAGCATATTTTCCGATATGGTAGAAAAGTTTTTAGAGGTCTTTATGGATGATTTTTCAGTGTTTGGTTCGTCTTTCGATGAGTGCTTGCATCATTTGTCATTAGTGTTGACTAGGTGTAAGGAAAAGAATCTAGTGCTTAATTGGGAGAAATGTCATTTCATGGTTCGATCAGGAATTGTTTTAGGGCATATCGTATCTTCTAAGGGTATAAGGTAGATAAAGCCAAAGTTGACCTTATCAAGACTTTACAGGTCCCAAAAACCGTAAGAGATATTAGGTCATTCTTAGGGCATGCAGGTTTTTATCGTCGATTCATTAAGGATTTTAGCTTGATTTCTAGACCTCTTTGCAATTTGCTTGAAAAGATGTTAAGTTTGTCTTTGATGATGCTTGTTTAGAGGCTTTTGAGAAGCTTAAGACTTTACTCACTACCCCCCATAGTCCAGGCACCCAACTGGAACCTACCCTTTGAGATCATGTGTGATGCTTCAGATTATGCTATTGGTGTTGTGCTAGGTCAGCGAGAAAACAAATTACTTCATGTGATTTACTATGCTAGCAAAACTCTGAATGATCCCAGTTGAACTATACCACTACCGAGAAGGAACTTAGCCATTGTGTTTGCCTTAGACAAGTTTAGACCCTATCTCTTAGGTTCTAAGATCGTCATATATACTGATCATGCTGCTTTGAAATATCTTTTGTCTAAGAAGGATACGAAACCTAGATTGATTAGGTGGATCCTTTTGTTGCAAGAGTTTCTCCAGACATTAGAGACAAAAAGGGTGCCGAAAATGTAGTAGCAGACCACTTGTCTAGGCTGTTGTGATTCCCTGATGATTCCCTTCCTATAAGGGATAGTTTTCCTGATGAACAATTTTCTTTGTTACCCAATTACCTTGGTATGCGAATATAGTGAACTATCTTGTTACTGGTCGAATGCCCCAACATTGGGGTAAACAAGATCGTTCTAGGTTTTTAGCCGAGGTTAAGCACTTATTTTGGGATGATCCTTATTTGTTTAAGTATTGTCCAGACCAGATTATTAGGAGATGTATACCTGAGAGTGACCAGTCCAGTATTATTTCCTTTTGTCATGATCATGCTTGTGGGGTCACTTTAGTGCTAAGAAGACTGCTGCTAAGATATTGCAGTGTGGATTCTATTGGCCTTCGTTGTTTAAAGACTCCCATAGTTACTGTGTTACTTGTGAACGTTGCCAGAAATTAGGAACCATTTCCCGTAGGAACATGATGCCCTTGAACCCGATTCTAATTGTTGAGGTCTTTGATGTGGGGGTATTGACTTTATGGGTCCGTTTCCTAATTCTTTTGGTAACCTATACATCCTTGTCCTGTAGACTATATTCTAAGTGGATTGAGGCGGTTGCGTGTAAAACCAATGACCATAGGGTTGTGATTGAGTTCTTGAAAAATAATATACTTACACGTTTTGGTACACCGCGAGCTATAATTAGTGATGGAGGGTCGCACTTTTGTAATGGGCCTTTTAGGCTTCTGATGAAGAAATATGGTATTACACATAAGGTAGCTACCCCGTATCATCCACAGACTAGTGGTCAGGTAGAGGTTTCCAATAGGGAGATAAAACATATTAGAGAAAACAGTTAATCCTAATCGGAAAGACTGGTCGTCTAGGCTTACTGATGCCTTATGGGCTTACCGTACTGCGTTTAAGACCCCCATTGGAATGTCGCCTTATCGGCTTGTGTATGGCAAGGCATGTCATTTACCTTTGAGTTAGAACATAGAGCTTATTGGGCTGTTAAGCAGCTAAATTTTTCCTTGACAAGGAGGAGCCCATAGGAAACTCCAGCTCAATGAGTTGGAAGAGATTCGTAGAGATGCATACGATAGTGCTAAGGAGTATAAGAACAATGAAACTTGTGCATGATAGAAATATCTTAAGAAAGTCATTTTCTCCAGGTCAAAAAGTTCTTTGTATGATACTCGTTTGCATCTATTCCCGGGAAGTTACGCTCTCGGTGGACCGGTCCTTTGTAGTCCGTACTGTTTTCCTCATGGAGCTGTTGAGATCGAGACACCGGATGGTAGTAGTTCTTCAAAGGTTAACGGTCAGTGATTGAAACCCTTTTTAGAGACCTTTCCTACAGGTGATGTTGAGGAGGTCCCTCTGGAGGACCCTGCTTACCCTTGATTGACCATCGAGGCGATTGTATGTTGTATATTAGTTTTTGATTTTCTCTCTCTTCACCTAGGTACTATCTTTCCAACTTCTCCTCGTGTTATTTTACTTTTGGTATTGCTTTTTCATTAGAAACATTGAGGACAATGTTATATTTAAGTTTGGGGGTGGGGAAGAACTTTTTAGTTGCACTTTTGAAACTTCTAGCGTCACATGGTATCCGGTTAGCTAAGTTTACATATTGTTTCTCACCGAAAAGATAGAAATTGGAATGCTAGGGATAACAACCTATTGAGACATTAGAGAAAAAACATTGAGATCCTTGAAATTCAGGAGAGAACTTGTTCCTTTTAGAGGGTAACCGTGATGGACCTAACCATCCATGATGGAAAGGCAAGTAGGTCAAGAAATGACAGAAAAACAAAGCAATCTCACAATGTAGTCTTAGTTACTGGATTACAACTCTCTCTCAGTAGAAACTTATCATCATCAACAAGCGAAGAGACATCAAAATCTATGAAGAAAGTTGAAGACGTTTAAGGTTTAGAAGCAACAATAGAAAAGAATAATTCAAAAATCAAAGTTGAAGACTTAGTTACAAGAAGTTATAAGAGCAAATGATATAAGTTGTTGGAATTCATGATACCAAGACATCACAAGTTGCGAAGATCCAAGTTTTAAAGTCCTTCTCTCATGGCCATGTAAATTTTTGTCTTGTAACTTTAAAAAAAAATGAATGAAAAAAATGAAGAAAAAGAAAATAGCAAAAAAATGGAATATGAAAAAAAAAAAAATCATTACGTACTTTTTGTTCAATAAGGCCATAGGGAAGTAGAAATTTTTAAGTCAAGCAAGAAATCGAAGAGAAGAGTTAATTGTCAAGGTTCTATGAGGTTCGATAGTTTATCATCAACAGTTGAAGACCGAAGAAGACGTTGTTTCTACTGAGCACTATGAGAGAGTCGAAGAAAGATACATTTGGTTGCTTTGTTAGTCCGCTTTCCATCTTGCACAAGATCTTTCCAGCACTGGTTCAACTCATCACACGTAATTAGTCCAGCTGTGTAACATATGTCCCTCTCATCTTTATCTCTCTCCTAATCTTATCCAGCTGTAAATCAGCGGACGCATATTACAATGTTTATCTAGCTGTGTAGCGGATATCTCTTTATCTAGCAGTGTTGCGGATGTGTCTCCCCTTTTCTTTAGTCAGCTTTAGAGCTGACACCTTTAATTTCTCTGGCATTCTAGTTACTTGGAGATATGTTGAGAATTTGTATGTCCTCATAGATCTTTGGATACTTGTGACCATTTAGAATTCATGTCATGGTTTTGTGGGTACACCTCTGGTAAACCCTCCCGAGATTAACTCGGTTTTAATTTTTATTAGTTTTGCTCGAGGACTAGCAAATAATAAGTTTGGGGGTATTTGATAGACACATTTTTGTGTCTAAGTTGTCCTCAATTTTATCTATGTTGGTACTCGATTTTATACTTATTATGGTGTTTTGTGTGTTTGTAGGTATTTTTGGGAAATTAACATTTTTGGAAAATTCGGCTCGAAAAACTGCTAAAGGCACCCCGGAGGACATTTGCTATATGGACCCCAGATTTGGATAAGGGGCACCCAAGGTTATGCGTAGCCCAAATTCATCCTTAGCACCCATCTTCTTCTTTTGAATTTCATTTTGGCGGGAAAATGAAGAACATAACTGTGTGATTTTCGATCGAAGTTTGAAGGAGTTCTAGGTAGACTAAAGGGCTGAAATTTGTTGGGTAGTTGCGATATGTCCCAAAAAACTATCATGAGTGATTTGATCGATTAAAATTGGCTGGATTCTCGCGTGGAAGGAAACAGAGTGGCACGGGTTATAGTTAGTCCATTCCGAGTTATAAGTGTGTGATCGAGAGGTTTTCATGTGCCTGATCCGCGTTATACAACTTCTGGATGATGACTCGACGTGTTGGGAGTCTTATGTCACGAGAAAACAGCGTGTGGAGTTAAATCTGGGAAGAAAATATTCCCGAGAATATTTTTCTTCAATGCTGAGTAATGGAAGATTATACGCAGTTATGATGGGAGATTTGGGGGCAGTGAAGCTATATAAGTCGTTGAGGGTCAGTAAAGTGCGGACGGAGAGAATTGGGAGGATTTAGAACATCTCAGAGGCAAGAAATTGAAAGTTGCAGAGAGTCACCATTTCTGTTGCTGCATAGCTGAAGAACACGAAGAACAGACCAACAAAGACAGTCGTTTTTCTACAGTGATAACGACTCACAGCCGAGGGTCGTACATCAGAGGCAGACTTATTTGCTACAGTATCAGTGACACATACTGTGTATCGTTCTAGTTTGTAACACATATAACTGTTACAAACCCGGTTTTCATTATATTTCTCTCTTTTCATCATTTGTAAACCATTTTTGAGCAATAATAATGAATTTCGAGCGTGTTTCCAACATGATGATGTGCTAATTCTCTCACAACCAAGGCAATGAGGAAGCTATTTACGCATGAATAATTTGGTAACTATTATATTTTCTCTAATATTTAATTATAATTCACTCAATCACTTCTTTTGCAGAGTTTTTAATTGTTTGCATAATTTTCTTCATTGGTTGTGATTCAATTAGATAGGTTATGCTTTGATTAGATAATCTATGCTTAGGGGATACAATTAATTTTTGAGAATTTTCCTGATTATTTGTGAGTTAAGAAAATAAGGGACTTAAAGATAATTAGAGTTTTGGGTTATTTACCATCATTCATTCATGTGTAATAGTGGAATCAGTGTCTTGGTTATTTTCTCATATCTTGAAATCAAAATTTGAGTTAAGTTTTCTTTATTTTAAGTTTTATTAATTTTATAATCTTTTTCTTTCACAAGCCTCAACGAACCTATTACTACAACTCAATTGAAAATCCCATCAAGGACGTATGAATAAAACTATTGTCGTTAACGCACGAGAATATAGGACCAAGATAAAGTATTATTAAAAATGAATTGAAATCTCTAACACATAATACAGTTTCATGAGTGACCCTAGTGAAGAGATTACTCCATTACAAATGAAAAGTAGAAGAAAAGAAAAATGAAAACTCTATTATTTTTGCTCTGGACTACGGACCTCGGACCTCCCTTTTCCATCTGCTTCAACCAGTATTTATAGTTTTCGAAGGAAACCACTTTCCTTTTTCATATCAACTACCACATCATCATCCAATGAAAGTATTCCACGTGTCAAATAATATAAAAATCCACCAATCAGAATGTGTCATGTGTCAAATACTGCAATCAATATCTTAATTATTATTTCCAACCATAAAGAGTAATATTCTTTCCCAAATCTTCATATATTCCATTAATCCACATCATAAAGAAATATTTTCTTCATATCTTCAAATATCCTTTATCATAATATCTTGCACATGGTCTCCACACGTCGTGGTACACTTCTACACACGCCCATATCCAAATAAGTCTTCATGTTTCCTTTTGGGCTTAACCCAGCAGAATTCCGCATTTTAGTCCATAGAGCTTTATTTTCTAAAAACTGCAAAACTAAATAAAATCATCAAATATGTACAAAATAAAGAACTAAACAAATGTAAATTTGAGTGGTAAATATGTAAGAATTAAGCACTATCATCTTGAGACATCTCTTCTCGTTCAAGAACAACTGGTCAAACGACAAGAAATTATTCTAAAAATATTAAAGGAAGGAGAACCAAATATGCTCAAGGTTGAGGAACTTTACTTTGATCAAGGATCTCTTCAAGGAATTCATAGAATTATTCCTATTGAATGAAGAAGATCACAACATTACGAAGAAATCTGATTAAGAAATCTTAATTTATGAATAGACTAATCAATTGTTGATTTATTTCAGTATTTGTATAAAGTTTATTCAAACCATCTATAAATATGGATGATTGAGTTTTTATTTTAAATCCTTTGTATCATTCTTTTGGTAGTTATGAATGCATTGGTTGTTTCGATTGATTATCTTTTTACTTTTCTTTCGCTTTATGGGATTTAGCTTCGGTTTTCAATAATCCTAATGTTTCGATCTCATAATATGTTATCTCTTATGATTTTGTGACTTTTTGATTTAGCAAGATTTCGGATCTAACCTATTTGGTTGCTTTATCAAATAATCATAAGTAGATATAACGTAAACTCATGTGTGAAGTCACGATTATACTATTATCAATTGATGTTTCATAAGTTGTGTATTTAATATACATATGAGTTTCGGTTTTAGATTTTACATTGTTACTTAATATCTGAGATCCTTTCGAACTTTCTTTAGTACAGGTTGTTTCTTTTGTTATTTTTTTGTCTCTTGGCGAATCTGATTAATCCATGAAAAATCTCAGTGGGGGTCTAACAACCTCACCCAATAATTCGCTTAGCAATCTGTATGGACTAACTCCAATATACTTTTAAGAGAATCAACTAGACAGTCAGACTCAATCTTAATAAAAAGTATATCAAGGAGTTATATCTCAATTTCTCAATTCAATACCTACTCAATCAAATAGAAATCCGCGAGTCTAATTGAATACAAGAGAAGTTAACTTGAACGGTACCAAGGTACCAAAGACCAATGTTCAAGTATCAATCAATTTCAATCAACAACCAAAGGTTGGATTTACCAATTGATTGATTCAACGCACAACCTGTGATATTTCAATTATATAACAAAATATAATGCGAAAAAGAAATAAGATGGACACCAGAAGTTTTGTTAACGAGGAAACCGCAAATGCAGAAAAACC
The DNA here is from genome assembly GCF_003573695.1 of Papaver somniferum. Taxonomy (NCBI): domain Eukaryota; kingdom Viridiplantae; phylum Streptophyta; class Magnoliopsida; order Ranunculales; family Papaveraceae; genus Papaver; species Papaver somniferum. The sequence continues at coordinate 19,096,779 of NW_020622381.1, forward strand.
CCGGGACCTAGTCCATATTGAACACACACCGTATTAACCGCTACAGACACTAGCCTACTACAAACTAACTTCGGTATGGACTGTAGTTGAACACCAATCAATCTCACACTGATCCAAGGTACAGTTTCTCCTTACGTCTCTGATCCCAACAAGATACTATGCACTTGATTCCTTTAGCTTATCTCACCCACAACTAACAGTTGCTACGACCCAAAGTCGAAAACTTTAATAAGCAAATATGTATCACACAGAAAAGTCTATAAGAATAGATAAATCTGTCTCCCACAGAAATACCTACGAGTTTTGTTCCGTCTTTTGATAAATCAAGGTGAACATGAACCAATCGATAACCCGGACTTATATTCCCGAAAAACAGCCTAGAATTATCAACAACCTCACAATGATAGCGTGCTTGCATCTCTCTAAATTCACCATCTTTGAGATGGGCAGTGCTAAGCAGTCCCCAGTCACACTCCTTTGCCATTATCACCTTTGGATCGTGTCTTTGAGGAGTAAGGAAGTTCCTTCATGCGAATGACTTAACTAATAGGCTCTGCAAATATGATGAATCTCTTTTCATGGAGAATCTTTATGTACTTCTTAAGTCCCAGGTGCAATCTCCTTTGGTAACGCAACTACTTCTTTTAGGGAGACGAAATTCTGAAAGCGTCTCTCATTAATGTTGCATACATCGCTATCTTCTTGAGGCTTCTTCCTTGAGGTGTCGGCTTCAGTAGATCTGAAGATGTCTCGGGCTCGCTCTCGTCCGGGTTGACATAATGGGAGAACCCTTTATGATGATTTGGAGATGACAATATTCGTTGAATCTTCTGAAACGCTTCTTGTTGTAGTGCGGTCCAGACAAAACTTGTTCCTTTCTTGCCCATGAAACTTTGGAGTTCCTTCACAGTTCGCGGAGGCGACATCGTGAGGATAGCTTGGGTCTTGGATGGGTCCACTTTGATTCCCTCAGCAGTCACCTGGAATCCCATAAATTTACCTGAAGAAACGCCGAAAGCGCATTTCAAAGGATTCATCTTCAACTTGTATTCACGAAACTCGAACACTTGTCGTAAGACTCCTGTATGAGTCGCCCGATCTTTTGATTTAACTACTATATCATCCACGTAGTCTTCAACTTGCTTATACATCATGTCGTGGAAGATTGCCCGTTGATGCGTTGCACCGGCATTAACCAAATGGCATTACAGTATAATAAAAAAATTCGAGAGGAGTTCGAAAAGCTGTCTTACTCGCGTCATGCTCATACATCCTTATCTGATTGTATCCGCTATATCCATCCATGAAGGAGAACACGTCGTGTCCGCTGGTGGCATCCACTAACATGTCGATGTTAGGTAGAGGAAAATCGTTGTAGGATCAGAATCTCGCACATAAGAATATGCTTGCGAAATTATTAACAACACATCGCGAAGACATCGCAGGATGATTTCAGAAACGACATAACAGATGACATCAACTTAAACATGAGAAAAGTGTGATGATCTTGCGAAAATTAGGAATGTTTCGAATGTTACATTTGTAAGCTTGCGAAAATACCGCAAGCCAGATCCGAAATTAGGGGAAATGTTAGTTGTACATCAGCTGTCATTCACTATGTAAACACCTATATAAAGAGAAAGGCAAGAGAGAGAAATGAGATAGATAATCATAAAGAGAGACACACTTTAGGAGAGGATACATTATGTAGAGAGAGAAAGTAGAATTGGTTGTATTATTATTATCTATTTCTTCTTCCTCCTTCAAGAACCTAGAGCTCCAAATACTCATTAACGGAGTCTCCATGTAATCAAGATGTAATTACAAACAATCATAGTGAAGATCCCTAACCCCGTGGATGTAGATCGCATTGATCGAACCACGTAAATCTTGTGTCTTATTTTCTATTTTCATTATCTTTATCTTTATTTTCATATCAAATAAATTTAGATCTAGAAATCATAGTCATGATAATACAAGGGGTGTGTTGTAGGATTTCCTGCAACTACAATCGTCTTTGGGGAAGCACTAGTTCAAGTCTCTGAAATCTACGCAGCACCTGATCTGTCTGTTTTTCTTTTTCACCGGAACCACATTAGCCAACCAGGTCGGATGATGAATGGTTTTAATGAATCCAGCAGCTAGCAACTTTTGAATCTCAGTCTTGATTTGCTCTTCTACCTCGTTCCTGAATTGCCTCGGAGATTGTTTGACCGGCTTGGATCCAGGTATGACATGTAGATGATGGGTGACCAATTTTTCATCTAAACCGAGCATTTCTTCATACGTCCAAGCGAATATGTCCTGGTATTCTTTGAGAAGTTCCACGAGCTTCATTCGTTCACCCGCACACAAGATTGAGATGATGGAGATAGGCCTAGGAGATTCCTCATTCCCGATGTTAACGATTTCGATCTCATCAGTTATGGGGTTGGTGCCATCTTGCAGCTGTCGTGGAGCATCTAGCACTTCTTCTCGTGGCTCGTCGCTGTTGTAGCATTCCGTTGGGTGGAGAGACTAGGTAACAGTCTCCCCTGCTAATTGCTAACAGCGGCGTCGATACACGGTTTTCCCTTTTTGGTCACGACTTGCCACAAAGGTTCGTTCCCTCTTAGTGTGAGCGTGGGTCGCGGATTCACATGATGAAGACGAATTTGAACGCCTTGTCAGCAAAGATGCATCATGGGGCTTAGCCTTCAATGATGCAAGTCGGTCCTCCTCCTAGATTGACGCCCACGTGGGGATTGGGATGCAATGAACTTTGTCAAATTCTTCGCGCGGAGCTTCTCTTGGTTCAAACAATTCCACTCCACATATTGGTGCATAAGGAGACAATGATGCAGGAATACGAACGACTTCTTTATTCAGCATAGTCTTCAGGCATTGGTGATAGGTCGAGGGGACGATCCTATTGTCATGAATCCATGGTCTCTCCAATATCATATGGTAGTCTGTCTCCTTTTCTATGACTTCGAATTTCACCTTTGATTGGACGGGCCCTACAGATAAATTCAGATTGACATACCCGTACGTGTTGGTTTGGTTTCCTTCAAAGTCTTCCATCGTGGTAGGTTATCGCACGATATTGCTTGGGAAAACCTTGGCCGTCCTGAGTGTCTTGAGAGTAATCACATTCGAAGACATTCCCGTGTCGATGAGGGCCCTCTTGAACTCTGAATCCTTGATGCGTGCAGTAACGTGTAGGTATCGGTTGTGACCTTATTCCGCCATCATGTGTTCTTCTGTAAATGTAACATTATTCACAGACATCTCTGGTGTTTTTGAGGCGTCTGGACGCAAAGGAGTTAAATGCACGTCCAGGGCTATCTGGTTGATTGCAGCAAACGTCTCCGCCCGCTGATTCTTCGAGAGGTGTAAAAGTTCGCATAAAATTTCCACTAGAGAATCCGCTTCCTGATCCACCGGCCTCTGGTTGATAGTGAAAATATTGACTTGAGGAGGATCATTGCGAGGATCAATCCCCAGTGTAGAAATCTCTGTGACAGGAGAACCGCTCATATCTGATTTCATCTTGATGAGGAGATCGAGTATGTTGTTTATTGTTTCTTTGATCAGGTCCATGTTCTTCGTGTGAATCTCCTGCACCCGTGCTAACTCGATCAATGTTGGGATTTTCCGGTTACACCATCAGATACACCGTTGGGAAGAGGGGTATCTTCATTGGAGGAACTTCGACCGGGATTTGAAATTGTTAGGGGGAGTCCTAAGACCAACCATTTTGAAATCAACCAAATGGGATTGGGTATTGAAGAAATCGACTTCACAACCGAGATATTAATCTCCCACTGTGGTCGCCAATTGTTTATGGGTGAAAACTATTTCTACTAGTTTTGGTAATTTTGGGTGTGTGGATGAGAAACGAATCTAAACCCTAAACAAATGCACTGCACGGGAGTGTTTTTGATTCGAGAGATCAATCTATATAATTCTGGCCTAAACCAAGAAATGGTCGTTCCAGACTTCCTTCGGTCACAAAGTAAAGGAGATGGGGTTGATCTTAGGGAGGGAAGCGAAGAAGGTGTTGATATTGTGAAGGTGTTGGTTGTTTATGACTTGTATCAGAATATCGAACTGGTTTGCAATAATGTAAGCTATCAGTTCTGGGTGTTTTCTGGATATTGATGACAACACTTGGTTTTCTCTGTGTTGTTTGGAAATAGGTAAAGGACCTATTTATACAAGTCATTGAGCGCAACCCTCATCTCGTAGGAAGTGGAGGAGGTGAAGTGATGGATTAGTGGGGTCGTGTAAGAGTGGTGATTGTCACACGGTCACACCTTTGCCCACTTTCCTCATCACTGTTAACCGTCCACCTTTTCTTGAAACGTTCTTGTAATGGCGCGTTGTACGCTGCACGCTGTAAAACGCCAGACCAATACCCCAGTAAGTATCCCCCAGTTTGTGACATGCTTGATGTCTCGAATGAGCGGATCGTGGGACCCAATACAGGAAATAGCATACGGTGCTATTAAGTTAAATAACTAAGTTATTTAAGGAATCAATATTTATGAAATATCGTGTATACATCAAACAATCAATATGTATGAAGCATCATTGTTTTAAAGCTTAACCGAATAAGTCGCGGATTAAGCGTCTTAAAAAAAATTTACGTCCAACCATCTTCGAGTGATCGTTTGAAGGCCACACGGGTGAGCCATCCCCCGGTCGATCACTCTTGTAGTAGAGTGGCGGACAGTGATCATCGAGATGCTTCATTGGTTGCCTAGTCTTTAACCTAGGCTGTACGACCAAGCTGGAAAAGTTGGACGGACAAGATGGTTTACGGCATATATTCGCGATTGTTGATGGAATTTTAGGGTTTTGGGAGGTGCGCAAGCATCCCTCTTTGGCTTGATCGAATCCACACATGGGCGCCGATTTTGATGGGACCGACTGGTCATGCGTGGAGAGGGATCGTTGTTGTGTACGCCTATACCTCTCCGTCCCGTGAAGGCTTGATCTAGGCCACTCAATTTGACTGGAAAAGATGAGTGGTCGTGATCGATTTACGGCACAAATCCATTGCCGCAAAGGATTAAAGGTTGCGTGACATACCACTTTGAGGCGCGCGTTTCGAGGTGCCGAGTCCTAGTCTACCAGGCCTACCGGCTACATGCAAAGGTGGGCCCACAGTGATCACGTTGACACTCTTGGGACCTCTTAAGTCTATATCTACACCCTTCATCCAGGCTGGCGAAGATGGATGGTCGTGATCGAACTACGACAGATATGCAACGCTGCAAACCCTAATTAGGGTTTTGAAACAGTTACGTATACGTGACTTTGGCCAAACGGTTTGGCGATCTATGCTTCTCCTTTGGAGAGACCGATCATGCGGGTCCCACGTTGGGCTGACGGTGAACATATGTGCACCTCCCTGCTGGTCCTAGGTATGATCTAAGCCATCCAAACATGCTGGCTAAGTTGGATGGTTGTGATCGATTTAATACATTAGTGGAATTTCCGCGACTCTTAGAAGCATCACGCCTGACGTGTTTTGAGCAATCGTTTCATTGCTCCACGGCCTTTCCGTGAGAAAACCGATCGGGTGAGGGAGAAGTGGGCCCGCTAACTTGTGCGTTAGCGCTTCTCTGATCATTCATGGGATGATCTAATCCGTCCAACTAGGCTGACGAATTTGGACTGTCGTGATTGTTTTAAGACTGTTTTGGGCTGTCCATGATCGATCGAGCTTTCTTCCACAGCAGCACGGCCACCTTATTTTAGGGCTGGCGTTTGGTGCGCTGGGAAGTATGGCGTGGTGTTCGACCGGCTGGGGCATAAGTTGGCCCGCTGGCGGTCATCACGGTGAACGCCTGCTCCTGCTAGAGTTTGGCTAGGCTGGTTAAATCATGTGGCCAACTTGCGCGGCCGTGATTGTTTCTGAGTCTGATACGGACAGTCCAGATTTCCTTTAAGGAAATTAAATACATTCGATCGAGCTGTTTCGCGTCGATTCGAAATTCTCATTGTCAGAGAGTGATGCAGCATGTACGGGTATTTCGTGCATGTCCCAAAATTGGCACTTGGAGATTCATGTTACTCTGCTGAGAGTGAACACTCAGTCGTCATGCCATGTTAATAATGAGAGTCCGGCTAGGAACAACACAGGAAATACTAGGAAAATCATGCATTAATTAACAATGCTAAAATTCACAGAATATTTGGGATTGTTGCTGCATGCACCATTCTAGGTGAATATTGTGTATTTATTGAATTGCTTCGAATAAATAAAGTGAAGAGGTACTTATCACTTATCAAACGGCTTTACCCTTTGCAGGATGTTAGCGCATTATCAAACGACTTTACCCTTTGCAGGATGTCAGCGCATTAAATTTGGTTTTACAATTTTATCCCTGAACTAAATCCACCATCAACAATCTTATAGAAGTATACAAGACACAATCGAAAAAAAATCGGTTTTGATTCACTCGAATCGGTTCATGAACAAACAAATGTTTTAGAAAGTAACACACTTAAGTATGTGTACGTGTATGCGTACTTAAGTAACCGTATTTGAGTTTGTTTTGGTTTTCAAACTCAGCAGAAATTCACGGACGTGAACTTTCCGCCAGTATGCGTACGAGTACGCATACTTTGGTAACCGGATTGAGTTGGTTTTGAATTCCAAACTCAGCAGAAATTCACGGTCGTGAACTTCTGCCAGTATGTGTACGGGTACACATACTTACCCAGTCTCCATCAACCATTTAGTACACACACAAGTATGCATACATTTGGTTCCCGATTTTGGACTTATACACTAACGTGAGAACACACTATATGCTTATATCCAAAGATGGTTACATATTCTAAACTCTCATTTCAAATACTGTAACATTCTTAGAGGATGTTATATAGAGGTTATTCACACTCTATTTTTCATCAAAGCGATTTTCAAGAGATTGAAACAATCAACCTTACTTTCGTCACGAGTAAAGATGAACTTGGACAAAGCGAAAGCTTACCAACATATATTTCGAGAAATATATAAGCGAGATAAAATCGGATCGAAATATCAATTGTGTATAATCAAAGTCTACATAACAATACGACTTTTGTCTCAAGATAGGAGATAGAGTTGATAGACTTTTGAGTGATAGATAAGTTCAAATCTCCACATACCTTTTAGTCGATGAAGTTCCATCAGTTCCTTGAGTAGTTCTTCGTCTTTGTATGATGAACGTCGTGGAGTCCAGAGCTCAACTACACTTTCTATCCTAGTCCGAGACTTAGCCATAAGTAGACTAGAAATCAAAACTTATAGTTTTGACAACTAAACTTGACAAACAAGCTTGAGATAGATGTAGTTGTGTGTTGTATCTTGCTGTTTTCTATCGTGATTGAGTAGTGAGTACTATCTTCTTTAAGATTTTCTCGATATTTATTCTCCGATAAGCAAGATTGAAAAGTAGTCACAAACATCTTCGTCTCATCATTTGTGATTCAACAATATCTTGTTTCGTTAATCGATTAAGAATATTGTGAGGTGATTGATAATACTAGGTTGTTCTTCGGGAATATAAGTCTGGTTTATCAATTGGTTCCTGTTCACCTTGATTTATCAAAAGACAGAACAAAACTCATAGGTATATATGTGGGAGACAGATTTATCTATTCAATAAACTTTTTTTTGTGAGACTGATTTGTTTATCAAATTTTCGACTTTGGGTCGTAGCAACTCTTAGTTGCGGGTGAGATCAGCTAAGGGAATCAAGTGTGCAGAATCCGGCGTGGTTCAACAGGCGTAAGGAACACAACTGTACCTTGATCAGTGTCAGATTGGTTAGGGATCAACTACATTCCAGTCCGAATTTAACTTGGTAGTAGGCTAGTGTCTGTAGCGGCTTAATACACTGTGGTGTTCAAATCTGGACTAGGTCCCAGGTTTTTTTTTCATTTGCGGTTTCCTCGTTAACAAAATTTCTGGTGTCTGTGTTATTTCTTTTCCGCATTATATTTTTTTGTATAATTGAAATATCACAGGTTGTGCGTAAGTTCAATCAATTGTGAATCCAACCTTTGGTTGTTGATTAAATTGATTGACACTTGGAAATTGGTTTTTGATACCATCCAAGTTGTTTCTTATATTAATCAGGCTCACGGATTTCTATCTGTTTGATTTTCTGATTACATTAAGAAACAAAGATATAACTCTTTAATATATTTCTTGATTGAGCTCGCTTTATTAGTTGGCGCTCTTAGAATTATATTGGAGTTAGTCCATACAGATTGTTAAGCGAAATATTGGGTGTGCTTGTTAGACCCCCGCTTTTTCATAAGCTATTTACCAAGTCTTCGATGGTGAAAATAGTAAAGTGACAGTTGAGAGAACAAAAAACCCTTAGATTAATGTGCTTGTTCCTTTATAACGTATGAAGATATTCTACATTAATAGTTTGATCTCTAATTGATTTGAGTATTAATATGATGATATCTTTATATCTTACATTAAATTATTTTTTCATAAATCAAAATTGTATTAAAAGGAAACCATTATTATAAAATCATACAAGAACTAGAGAACAAGAAAAAAGGCCAAAACAGCCCTGAAAACTTACTCACTATTTGAGTCTGTAATAAGACATGGCGGGCATTTCCATGTTTGAGAAAAGGTCGTCTTTCAATTATAATTTATTATGTATCCAAGTTTTAAAGCAAAACCACTTTTAGTTAAGTTATCTGCTGTAAAATTCACCCCTTTATAGGCATGCAGTTGTTAATCATCTATGTCTTATACACCAAGAAAAACTCTTGTTAATATATGCTTTGACTGCACTACTTGAGTTTGATCACACTCTTATATATTTGAAACCAAATCGAATAGCCCACTCTCAAAGTTATTGCTAGAGCATTGCTCGGTCGAACTCGCATGCGTTGCTATCTCAAGCATGTTTGTCAATATTACTGATCAAAACTATAAGTCTTGATTTCTAGTCTATTATATCTAAGTCTCGGACTAGGATAGAAAGTGTAGTTGAGCTCAAGGACTTCATGGCGATTCATCATACAAGTAGAAGAACTACTCAAGGAACCGGTGGAACTTCTCGACAAAAAGGTATGTGAAGACTTGAACTTATCTGTCACTCAAAAGTCTATCTACTCTATCTCTTACTTCTTGAGACAAAAAGTCGTATGCTATATATATATAGACTTAGATTATACACATTTTGTATTTCGAGCCGAGTATACCTCGCCTATCTATATCTCGAAATATGTGTTGGTAAGCTTTTCGCTTCGACCAAGTTTATCTTTACCTAGTGACGAAAGTCATGATATGTTTCAATCATCTTGAAAATTGCTTTGACGAGAAATGGTGTAACAACTGTATAACGTCCTCTAAGAATGTTTCAATGATTGGAATGAGAGTTTAGATTACATAACCAATGATGGACATAAGCATTGTTATGGAAACACATTTATGTATAAGTCCTATTCCTTGAACCAAAGTTTGCGAACTTTGTTGATCAAGAGAAACCGGAAGAATGGCTTGTTGCCAAGTCCGCGAACTGCCGAAGTTCTCAAACCCGAGAATTTCTGCTGGAGTTGACAAACTACTTGCGCGAGCTAAGTCCGCGAACCCAGTCCGCGAACCGGCGGAAGGTTTCTTACCGAGATTTTCTGCTGGAGTTTGTAAACTCTGCCGGTTACTTAAGTCCGCGAACCTAGTCTGCGAACTTAAGAAGGTTATATATCTGAAGAGGATTTCTAAACTTAAACTTTAAAAAGACTAAGGAATACAGTTTGCAAACCGTGGCTATAAAAGTTCATGAACCGATTCAAGTGAATCAAATCATCTTTGCTTCAATTGTGTCTTGTGTAGTTACATAAGATTTCCTTGCAATTGAACAATTCTCTAACTAGTTAATTTGAGTCATTTGAACTAGTTATGGTGAAGAAGAACATGGTTGATATGAAATGCTCATATGGCTAACCTTTTAGTTAACTATTGTTGAACCAACAATGTACACGTTTGGGTACGGTTAACAAACCTAGAAGCGTGCAGTTCATTTGTGTATAACAAGCTAAGTTTTCGATCTAACGGTTGAGAAATATTAGCTTGAATCTAAATCAGGTTTTCATCTAACTGTGAATATTGATTGCTTTGTTACCAAGGCAAAACCCTGATTTAAAAGACTATATAAAGGAGACATCTAGTATTGTGCAAAACTAATCCACACAACTTACGTGTGATACTAGTTTGCGTACTAGAGTCGATTCTCCTTTAACCTTTGGTTTTCTTCTTCTAAAACCAGGTTAATGACTTAAAGACTTCATTGAGATTGTGAAGCTAGACTGATACTACTTTTATCGTAGTTGTGTGATATGATCTTGCATCTTCTATCGTACGAGTACAATCAGATTGATTGGCTTGAGATTTGATATCTCCGATAGGCAATATATAAAAAGTAATTACAAACATCTTCGTCTCATTGTTTGTGATTACACAACATCTTGTTTCGCTACCATACGATTAAGATTTTTGTGAGTGATTAATTAATCTAGGCTGTTCTTCAGGAATATAAGACCAGATTATCAATTGGTTCCTGTTCACCTTGATTATTATCAAAAGACGGAACAAAAACTTTAGGGTTTTTTTGTGGGAGACAGATTGATCATTTGATAGACTTGTCTGTGTGAGACAGATTTGTTTATTGTCAAAGCCTGTGATTTTGGGTCGTAGCAACTCTTAGTTGTGGGTGAGATCAGCTAAGGGAATCAAATGCGCAGTATCCTGCTGGGATCAGAGGCGTAGGGAGTAGAACTATTCCTTGGATCAGTGGGAGACTGATTTGGGTTCAACTACAGTCCAGTCCGAAGTTAGCTTGGAATAGGCTAGTGTTTGTAGCGGCTTAATACAATGTGTGTTCAATCTGGACTAGGTCCCGTGGTTTTTTTGCATTTGCGGTTTCCTCGTTAACAAAATTTCTGGTGTCTGTGTTATTTCAATTTCCGCATTATATTGTTTTATCTTTATAATTGAAATAATACAGGTTGTACGTTAGATCAATCAATTGGAGAATCCGACCTAACAGTTGTTGATTGATATTGATTGACACTTGGATATTGGTCTTTGGTACCATCCAAGTTGTTCCTTGTATTTGATCAGTACTCGCAGTTTCTGTTTGAGGAAATCAAATCAAGAGAGAGATATAAACTTATTGATATACTTTTAATTGATTGAGTCTTGTTGATTCTCTTAAAAGTATGTTCGAGTTTGTCCATACAGTTTGCTAAGCGAAATATTGGGTGGTGTTGTTAGACCCCCACTTTTTCAATTGGTATCAGAGCAGGCAAACACGTTTAAGACCTTACAAGTCTGTGTTTATAGTGATCTGACTCTATGGACAGAAGTGTTGTCTCTATTGACGTACCACCAGTCTTCGATGGCTCTAATTACTTATGGTGGAAAATTGCTATGCGAGCTTTTCTTCAAGCACGTGATTTTCAATCATGGGTATATGTTGTTAATGGCTATGATGCTCCCGTTGTGGCAGTTGAAGATGTAAACGTTCCCAAGAATATTGGTGAATATAATCCTGTCGAGATACTTGCTGCAAAGCAAAATTCCGACGGTTTAAATGCCATCATACATGCCATTACCCCAAATCTTCAGCACCATGTGTCAAATTGCACTAGGTCTAAAGACGCTTGGGATATCTTAGAAACCGTATTCGAAGGTAACTCTAGTGAAAAGGAAGCTAGGCTTCAAAACCTTAATTTCGATTGGGAGCACCTTCGTATGGCAGATGAGGATACAATTGATGAGTTCAATCACAGAGTGTCTGAAATTGTTAATGCATCTTTTGCATTGGGTAAGACTATTCCTGAAAAGGATATTGTGATAAAAATTCTCAGGTCGCTGCCATCGTTGAGGGAAATAACCCTGATACACTTTCCAGAACGACACTTATTGGAAAGTTAAGAATTCTTGATCAAGAGACAGGGAGAACGTTCGCACTCAACGTTGTGAACAAAACTGAGATGTCTTCCTCTCACCTATCCTGGGCTGATGAATGTGATCATTCACTAATAGTCAATGAGGTCAAGAGTTTAATAAAAAGGAAGAATATATTTGCAGGTTCTCCATCTTCTCTGGTTGCTGATTCAACATAAGACAATACTTCTCAATAAACTAGTCCAGAGAGGGCTATTAATCACGTTTTTAAATGACAAATTAGTCGTGTGATTTGAATTTCACAAACAAGTTCTGTCATATCATTTGGGTCCACCATTTAATGCATAAAAAACATTATTTTCAAACGTGGTAATTAATAAGTGCGTGATTTAATAATCAACCCTTAAATAACAGCATGATTCCGTCGAATATTTTAGGTTTTTTACGCCCACAATTTATTTTCTATTGCATACCCAAAATTGGCTAGGCATATATGCCATGATTCCACAAATCTTACCGACTTGTTCACATAATGGAGACTGCTTATATAACACTGGTATAAGCGAAGTACCCAACCTTAACCTTCTCTACTCAATTTTCATTCCTTCACGTCTCTCTTTCTTACTGAAACCCTATCCTCTATTCACCGAAGTACCAAACTTTCTCAACTTCCGATTCGATTCTATCGAATCGAAATCAATCCCTTTAAACTTTCAATTCCAGAGGAACTCCTAGTATGTATTTCTCTCAGCCATTTCAATTTATCTCTAAAAATGGAAAATAGTGATTTCGGCGAGGCTTATAATTGTGTAGATCCATATTGTCTTAAACACATATGCTTGATTCGATCGTTTCTCTTAATTACTCTCAATTTCTTAAATTTGTTGCCTTCTTTCACATTGATTTTCTCTTAAAAACTAGGTCCGTCCTCTCTCTCTCTTAGGGTTTTCTCAAACTCAAGATCTCATTTTTTTGTTCATTTATATTGAGTTTTCTTATATATTTGTTTTGATTTCAATTTTAGTTTGCAAGAAGATCTGGTACCTAACTAAGGCTCCTGCATCTAAAGTAATTTTATCAGATTTTAGGCTTTTTGATAGTTTTGTAGTTTGGATGTTGATTTAGGTTTACGATATAATTAGGTTACGAATGTGTGTGTTTGTGCTTTCATTTTCGTATTTAATGGTTTGTTTGTCTGTTGTAGGATGTGTGCAATTGTTAATGGTGCAAACAAAGGAATTGGGCATGAGATTATTCAAAAATTGGCCCTTGAAGGTGCGACTCAACAACTAGAGATGAAAAGAAGATCAAAGACAATATCATTGCTTGTCAAATCCGGGTTATAAAATTTTTTGCTTTGATGATGATAATAATCAGTTGAGTTTGAATACTAGCTTCCTATAAAATCCCTGAGTTTTGGTCATGCAACTCCTTCTGTTGTAGTTGATGTAGACATTGCATGTTTTGTTGCTGCCAGTTGTATGCATAATTTTACCCTTATGAAAGTCTTTATGGATGACTGTATTGCAATATCACACTTCTTTATAATCCTTAATTTTGAATATTCATTGGACTTTACTTCAGAACGATTTCCATGAGGTATTCTAGGGAAGATCTTCAGTCTGAAGCAAGTTGATGGGCTTAAGTTGTCATTCAAGGTAGGTTTGTATCTTCTTGATTATATGGTTTACTATTATTTAAGGGACTTTTGATCTGGTTTGTTATGCGATTCTGTAAGTCGATCACAACATACTTGTTAAAGGTACTCCTTCTGAAGTATGGTGTTTTATTTGATTTTTAATTTATTTAACGACAACTTAATTAAGTTAGTTTGCTTTGCTAAATTGAGATATATAATCTAATCCACCAGTAATGCAGAAATGTTGTTGTGTATCATTTAATACCTGCTCATTTCCATGTTACTGATAGGTTTATCGAGCTGGTCTTCCTTTATATTTGTGGTTTAAGTTTTAGTCCAGAGCTTAATTGCACCTAGAGGATGCTTACTAATTCAACCTTTTTATCCAACAATTTCAGCTAGATGGCCGAACTTCCTCTGTGCGTGTTCCATTCACTCCTCGGTATCGGTTCAACTTCACTGGTCTTGGTGGCCCCTTTCTCAAAATGGCGCCATATCAAAGCAGTTTACAACAGTAAGGTATTGCGTGATGCTGGACCAAGCGGCATAATGGTTGTTGATGTCGTTGTTACTTAGGAAGGTGTTCCAATTGTCAACCAATCTATTGTTGTTACCTGGGAGGTCAATGGCTTCAGGTATCTTCTAAGACAAGTATATGTCCCGGTGTCTTACCATCACTGAATCCTTCTCGTTGGACAGGGTTTATGCCTTAGGTAATATATTTATTAGTGCTTGAGGAGAAGTTTTTCATTCTCCACTGCATAAGGTTTCTAATGTTAATTTTATTGTTCAAATTTCTTTGGGTTCCTTTTTCCTTCAATTTTATAGCATCTAAAGCTGTATAATTTATCTGCATGCATGTACTTTGATGATCCCCTGGCTCAGTCTATGCTTCTGTAGCCATTATTTCTTTAATAAAAAAACTGATGATTTACTTTCACTCTGCAGTCTTCTCTAAAGATAAGTTGTAAGTCAAATGTATCCACAAGAAAGCAGAGACGAATCACGATTTCAACAACTTAAATTGAAGATCCGTGACTCCCAGGTATAGATGCATCTTGAAAATGCACATTGTTTCCGATGATTAAGTAGTTCCATTCTCAGGTCTTGCTAGGATTAAATTCACTTCACTCCAAATTTCTTGCATAGCTCAATAAGTAGCTTAGATACAATCTAATTTGTATTCATCTGTAGATTTTATGATTTTAATCATCTTATACATGCTACGTATACTGAATGTGTCAAGCATTGGTTTCTATGTAATTGATTCACATCAAGAAGTATTTAAAAATAACTTGGAATCTTATTATACAGGATGTTAGGATCCTGGTACCTCCGTACATCTGTTGTTATTTAAGGAGCTTCAGGAAAAGAGCAGTTGCAAGTGTTTATGTTGATTCTAGAAAGGGAAATCCACAAAACAATGATGATTATGACGAGTTCAGATGAACAATGACAAGTTCTATAGAGATGAAGTACTTGGAGATGTTTTAGCAAATTGAATTCAGTGTTAGATTTTGTTTGGATGTAATTTTGGGTAGTTAATGTAGGATGAATTTATCCGTATTTGTATAAACGTGAATTCATATTTTAAATAAAATTAAGGCATATTCAGTTTCAAATGAATTTTCATTTTAGATTCTTTCTTGTTTTCTTGTTTTCAGATTTAGATGATTAAGGTAAATTGGTCCAGTTTCAGATGTTGATTCAGCTGAATAAGAATAAAATTTCGAATTCAGCTAAAATGAAGTGCTGAAAAAGAAATATATGAAAATGACGGACATTCTCATTTGAAATTAATATAATAATTTAAAATGAATTTTATATAAAATTAATATTAATTTAAAATTAAAATATTTTCTCTATGACATGCATTAACTGTTATTTTATTTTACATAACATAACCGTGATACTTAATGATAGTTTTTATTCGTGACTTTAATCCACAATTTTTGTACGTCATACTTAATAACGTTCTCTATCTGTTATTTTGAAAGAGTCACACCAAATATATAACGGTTCGAATGACAGATGAAAACTGTGATAAATCATGTTTTATAACGGTTTTCAATCGTTATTTATAGCCCCTTCTGGACTAGTGATATAACTCAGTTGAGTCTAACTGTTGCAATGGATTTACTGCCCTTACTTCAGATTCTCTTTCAACTTCAAATTCTGATTCAGAACTTGAATTTGACACTGAGCTGGTTGATCTCCTGAATAAAGAGATTCTTCAAGAGAACCTTCGTCTTAAAGCCTCCTTGAGGAATGTTAAATCATCACTCCAAACGAAAAATATTGAGATAGAGTATCTTAATATTAAATTCATCAAAACCATGTATCTAAAGGAAGAAGAGATTAATTCTCTCAGAGATGACCTGCAAAGGCTGTCTGGAAGCTCAGACAAAGTTGCAGCAATGTTGTTTGGTCAGAGATCCTTTGGAAACTATCATGGTTTAGGGTTCAATAGCAAAACAACGAAAGTGATGGGTTATGCAAATCAGGAAACAATGGTTGAGCGTTGTGTTAAAGAGGAGAAATTACATGTAGACGAAAAATCCACATTGATCTGCTCCTTCTGTGGACACTCAATACATGTTAAAGATACCTGTTGGAGATTCAAGAAAAGCAACAAGAGAGTCACCAAACTTCAAAAGAACATGCAAAGAGTGAGTTTGGATAAAGACAAACAGAGTAAATATTCCAGAAGAAGTAAGAAATATGTTAGCTCAACCACCGGTGACAAGCCACGGAAAAACAAGGGAAGTGGGCATTCGGCCCGTCCGATCACCAACTAAATGGTGACTTTTAACTTCTCATCCTTAACTTGGGAAAGATGAGAAGTGTCTAGAAGTGGCTCAAATCAATGTTCGTAAGTTTCCATTTTTATTTGTGTAGTTCTTTCTGTTTGGAAGACAGTGTCAAGAATATCTAGGGTTTGACACTTATAAATCTCCTGGTACTGTTTGCCTTCTCCTTCCTTCTTTCACGTTCTCATGGCTCCTGTAACTAGAGGTACGTCCAAAAGATATGCAGTAAAAGCAGTCAATGTACATCTGTGCAAAGGAATCACTTCCTCGAGGATGATAAAGAAGAAGTCAACAACCATTGGAGAAGGTCTTCCTCTAACTGTCTCTTTTCTGTGTGTCAAAATAATCATTTTAGAGACATGGTGAAAGCTTTCATCAACAAGTGAAATGATTTAAAATCTCATATCATTTCCTCTTTGGAAGAGATAACTCACTATGAACAAAGGTTGTCTCTAACCAAGAATAATCTGCATGATCTAAAAAGAGAACTTAGTGAGTTAACTGATATTTCTGAAGATCTAGAGGAATTGAACGATCCCATAATCAATGGGTTTTTCGATAATGAGAAAGAGTTTTATGTAGATGCTTTGAGAAATATCTACAATGCCTAGTATGTATTCTTTTTGGTTTAGTTGGAAGAATAACTAGTGCTTGAATAACAATGATTGTGACTACACATAGCTATTGTTTTTCATCTTCTTGTGTTTATTTTTTAGGTTTTTGGTTTAAAAATTCTAAACATATTTAGAGGATGATGTTTTTGCAGTATTAATCTTTATGATTTGTTATATTGCAACTTGTTATGGGATATTGGTGTTTACGTCCGTGAACTATGTTGTCCCATATTTTGTCAAAAGTAAAGTCGTTCATGATCGGTATTCATGTATTGATTTAAGGATGAATAGACTTTTGAAAAATACAAAAGTTAAGCCTATATTGTCAATTCTTTGATGGAAGATAGGTTAAAATCTTTTGTGAACAAGGATAAAGTCTATTATTGTTATGCAAATAATGATTGAAAATAGAATGGATCCTTTTGTATTCCGCAGTATTGATCATCCCTGATCCATATTCGTATGGATCCTTTCGAGCAAAACAATTGACAATTAAATTGATTACTTTCGTAATTAGTTGGTTGTGTATTCCAATTAAATTAATTATGGGTTCTCTTATAATTAATCTAGTTGAGTATTTTTGTGTCTCCATGATTTTTCTTATGTTGAGCACAAACAATTGAATTGATCACTTTTTGTGTTTGATTTGACTGCGTATACCGATTAAATTAGTCACGGGTTTTACTTGTGATTAATTTGATTGAGTTTTTGGATATAACAAATCATTCTTATGATTTTTGGTGTCCAATAAAATTCTTCTTTTCTTTTGAAATTAAGGTCGCTCTTGTTGTTCTTTCGGGAATGACATCAAATGGGGAGAGTACTTTTGAACTTGTGCTTAATGGTCATATCTTGAGGGGTGTGCGGATGTGGAATTTTAGAGGGGTTATCTTGTATCTTTAAACTCCTTGATGAATGCTATTAGCTTCGGCTATATGATTGCATCTAAATAAGATGATGTGTGTTCTTTCTTTTTAGTCATGAAATGTCTCTTACGGAAATTTTATTATGATCCCGTTATTGTACCTTTGCCAATTTTATTGACAAAAAGGGGGAGAATTAATATATAGTTCACACTACAAATACATATGGTCTTCGGGTCATTATGTAAGGGGGAGTGGTTTCCATGTGAGATGGAATATTGACTAAGGGGGAGTGATATATATCACCATAGTATTATTGTTGAAGTTGTGATACAATTGAACTTTGACGTTGTGTAATAATACTATGACACTGTATAACAATGATCGAGACCGATGCTTTCTCATTGTTATAGCTACGGATCTTCAACAGCGGTGATACTAAACTTACAACCTTTGGGATCATTGGAGTACTTGTAAGTGACGAAGATTTCGAGGAATGTTGAAGATTAGACATGTGGAATAGGAGCTACTTAAGTTTCTTTATCTTTTTTGTATTCCATATGTATTGATAGTTTTGTCACTAAAATTGACAAAGGGGGAGATTGTTAGAGCATTGCTCGGTCGAACTCGCATACGTTGCTATCTTAAGCATGTTTGTCAAAATTAGTGATCAAAACTATAAGTCTTGATTTCTAGTCTATTATAGCTAAGTCTCGGACTAGGATAGAAAGTGTAGTTGAGCTCAAGGACTTCATGGCGATTCATCATACAAGTAGAAGAACTACTCAAGTAACCGGTGGAACTTCTCGACAAAAAGGTATGTGAAGACTTGAACTTATATGTCACTCAAAAGTCAATCTACTTTATCTCCTACTTCTTGAGACAAAAAGTCGTATGCTATATATATAGACTTAGATTATACACATTTGGTATTTCGAGCCGAGTATACCTCGCCTATCTATATCTCGAAATATATGTTGGTAAGCTTTTCGCTTCGACCAAGTTTATCTTTACCTAGTGACGAAAGTCATGATATGTTTCAATCATCTTGAAAATTGCTTTGGCGAGAAATGGTGTAACAACTATATAACATCCTCTAAGAATGTTTCAATGATTGGAATGAGAGTTTAGATTACATAACCAATGATGGACATAAGCATTGTTGTGGAAACACATTTATGTATAAGTCTTATTCCTTGAACCAAAGTTTGCGAACTTTTTTGATCAAGAGAAACCGGAAGAATGGCTTGTTGCCAAGTATGAGAACTCAGTCCGCGAACTGCCGAAGTTCTCAAACCCGAGAATTTCTGCTGGAGTTGAAAAACTACTTGCGTGAGCTAAGTCCGTGAACCCAGTCCGCGAACCGGCGGAAGGTCTCTTGCCGAGATTTTCTGCTGGAGTTTGTAAACTATGCTGGTTGCTTAAGTCCGCGAACCTAGTGTGCGAACTTAATAAGGTTATATATCTGAAGATGATTTCTGAACTTAAACTTTAAAAAGACTAAGGAATGCAGTTTGCAAACCGTGGCTATAAAAGTTCATGAATCGATTCAAGTGAATCAAATCATCTTTGCTTCAATTGTGTCTTGTGTAGTTAAATTAGATTTCCTTGTAATTGAACAACTCTCTAACTAGTTCATTTGAGTCATTTGAACTAGTTATGGTGAAGAACATGGTTGATATGAAGTGCTCATATGGCTAACCTTTTGGTTAACCATTGTTGAACCAACAATGTACACGTTTGGGTACGGTTAACAAACCTAGAAGCGTGCAGTTCATTTGTTTATAACAAGCTAAGTTTTAGATCTAACGGTTGAGAAATATTAGCTTGAATCTAAATCAGGTTTTCATCTAACAGTGAATATTGATTGCTTTGTTACCAAGGCAAAACCCTGATTTAAAAGACTATAAAGGAGACATCTAGTATTGCGCAAAACTAATCCACACAACTTACGTGTGATACTAGTTTGCGTACTAGAGTCGATTCTCCTTTAACCTTTGGTTTTCTTCTTCTAAAACCAGGTTAATGACTTAAAGACTTCATTGGGATTGTGAAGCCAGACCGATACTACTTTTATCGTAGTTGTGTGATATGATCTTGCATCTTCTATCGTACGAGTACAATCAGATTGATTGGCTTGAGATTTGATATCTCCGATAGGCAAGATATAAAAAGTAATCACAAACATCTTCGTCTCACTGTTTGTGATTCCACAAAATCTTGTTTCACTACCATACGATTAAGATTGTTGTGAGTGATTAATTAATCTAGTATGTTCTTCAGGAATATAAGACCAGATTATCAATTGGTTCCTGTTCACCTTGATTATTATCAAAAGACGGAACAAAAACTTTAGGGTTTTTCTGTGGGAGACAGATTGATCCTTTGTTAGACTCGTCTGTGTGAGACAGATTTGTTTATTGTCAAAGCCTGCGATTTTGGGTCGTAGCAACTCTTAGTTGTGGATGAGATCATCTAAGGGAATCAAGTGCGCAGTATCCTGCTGGGATCAGAGGCGTAGGGAGTACAACTGAACCTTGGATCATTGGGAGTCTGATTGGGGTTCAAATACAGTCCAGTCCGAAGTTAGCTTGGAGTAGGCTAGTGTCTGTAGCGGCTTAATACAATGTGTGTTCAATCTGGACTAGGTCCCGGGGGTTTTCTGCATTTGCGGTTTCCTCGTTAACAAAATTTTTGGTGTCTGTGTTATTTCAATTTCCGCATTATATTTTTTTATCTTTATAATTGAAATAATACAGGTTGTACGTTAGATCAATCAATTGGAGAATCCGACCTAACAGTTGTTGATTGATATTGATTGACACTTGAATATTAGTCTTTGGTACCATCCAAGTTGTTCCTTGTATTTGATTAGTACTCACAGTTTCTATTTGAGGAAATCAAATCAAGAGAGAGATATAAACTCGTTGATATACTTTTAATTGATTGAGTCTTGTTGATTCTCTTAAAAGTATATTCGATTTTGTCCATACAGATTGCTAAGAGAAATATTGGGTGGTGTTGTTAGACCGCCGCTTTTTCAGTTATAGCAGTAACCTCGACCATGAAATTAGTAGTAGCCCTTACTCTAAGCCAAAGCTTGCAGCGTGACTGCACTGCTCGAGTCTGAACGCACTTTTATGTTTCTGAAATCAAATGGAATAGCCCACTCTTAATAGTGGCCCTACCCTAATCCAAAGCTTGCAACCCCTAATCATTCACAGAAAGAGAGTCTCGCAACAACACCCACACCCGTGGGTCCTGGATTATGTTCAGCCACACCATCACAACATAATAACGGTTCTTCTATATCTCAGAATCAACGATTTATAGATACAAAGGTATATTGGGTTTACTGTTTCGTACATCAGTAATATCCATTCCCTTTTGTCTATAACGTGGACGAAAGGCAAGAGATCGCCTTCCATTAAAGAGTGCTGGATTTCCTATTTATTTCAACCCCTCTATGATATGCCCGCTAGGGGTGTCAACGGGTCCTATCAGATTCAGGTAATATACTACCTGAAACCAGAACCAACAATTTTGGTCGGATCCGGGTCCTAACGGTTCCGGTTCCTAAATTGATGGACCCAGAACCGGACCCGATAAAAACCTTAAATACTCGTTGGCTCCAGGTATTTATCAGGTCCTCTAAATTCAACTATATTTTTTGTCTGAGAATGTTCTAATTAAAATTAAACATAAAAAAGTAAAAGAACAAATGGAAAAAATTAAGCGAAACTATACGAAATCTTTTCCACTTTAAGTAAAATTAACGAGTAAAAGATAAATATCCGGATACCCGATACCGGGCGGATAATATCTGTTAGGACCCGAAAATCGATTCCTAATAGACCTACCACCGGTTAGTGATTTTGTTAATGGGTCCAATCTTAAGAGTCGGAACCGGACCTGATATAACCGGGTTCGGTTCGGTTCCGAATAATCAGGTACAATAGCGGCCAATCATGGTGATGCGGCTATTGAACTCAATATTGGAGTATGGAGATGATTGCTTGACTATTATTCTTTTATATTTTTAAAAATAAATAAAAATACAGACGGATCTTGAATCCATTAATCATGATTCCAACTAATCCATTATTCTTAATTTATACACTCTGAGAATCATTAGACATAATTATAATCTGCTGCAACTAGTCTCTGAAAATCCTTATTGAATTTTCATATACATAAGACATTCTAAACTAGCTGTCTCGACCTACAAATGATTCATGTAGATTAAACAAGAGGATACTTACGGAGAAACTGAAAGACAGACCTCAGTGTTTTCAAAATTGCGTTCAACACAACGCCCTGGTAAGCATTTTCTACCAGGAGAAAGCGGCCATTAACTTTACTTGCATAAACGTAACTATAGTAATTTACAGTTTATATCAAAGATTCAAAATGAATGCACCAGACGTTTGAGGGGAATATATATCTCATCATTTAAGGGAAGAAATTACAACCAAGTTTAAAATTTCATATGAAGGGGATTGATTTGGATTGCAGAGGGGAAATTAGGTGTCTGAGGTGCGAATTGAGCACTTATTTTTGCTTGATTATCTATCAGTTATCATCACTGTCCAAATCCAAATCTGATGGGCATATGATAAAATCCCAAAGCATGGTGGGGTAATTCGAATATAATGCGACCCCTTATTGTAATTCGAATGGAATGCGACCCCTAAATAAGGGGTGTGTATGTAAGAAATTAAGTCTATCCAGTATCCCAGTAAATGAATTCAGAGATAAGAGATCTAAATTATTTACTAAAACTACAGTTGAAGTATCATACCTAACAAAAATGTATCCTAACCACTTCTCATTGATTCCTTTCTTTCTTTTCTGTGAATATGACAATTCAAGGTTGTAATACAAAAACAACATAAAAAATTGTCTAAAAAACATGACTTTGGTTTAATTAAAAACTTACCAAATGAAGTCTAATGAGAAATAAATGAGTAAGATTAATAGTTGGCTGGCAAAGAAAGATGGATCATTAAGTAGCTGCTAGTACAGAACAATTGATACAAGGTCAGACAATTATTGAGCTGCTAGTATACAGTTTTTTGATCTGGAGTTTTTAAGTGATGAAATTGATTCTCCAATGAATGCTAACTCTGTTCTCACTTTAACTTCTTGTAAGAATTATGAAGGGTAGTGAGCAAGCGGTAACTAGTAAGAAGATTTCGGAAAATGCAGTAACTATGCCTATGGAGTTTAGGTATCATACACTTATTAAACCATCAGAAGAAATATGTCAGATGACTAAGGAGATATCGGTACGACACAACGAAAGTGATGTTGAGAATCCATGATATAGATGGCTGGGACAAGCCAAACTCGCATGATATTAGTATTGGACGTGTACACATTGTGTGCCACGGCAGTGGCATCACAACCACCAGAACAAGTCTTCAATTCACAGTCCGAGTCTTATATTGTTGTTAAAACTTACCTGTATTCTAGTCAGAGTTTGTTTAGATTAGGAAACATGTCTTTTAGA
The DNA here is from genome assembly GCF_003573695.1 of Papaver somniferum. Lineage (NCBI taxonomy): Eukaryota > Viridiplantae > Streptophyta > Magnoliopsida > Ranunculales > Papaveraceae > Papaver > Papaver somniferum. The sequence goes on from NW_020622381.1 coordinate 19,120,137, forward strand.
TATTCTGTATACATAAATCTATATATATATCACATGTAAAGAACAAAAAGATATCAATTCAGAATATATTCTTCACAGATATCTTTGAAACTTTAAGAATTAGTGCAGTGAGACGTTTGTAGAAAAACAAAACCATCTTATCCAAACCATCATGATGAGCGAAGTAATTTCATATAAAGAAGTGATTAGCTTAGAGGAAGATTAAGTTAGGAACCCATTCCAACGGTCACTGTCATCTGTGCCAAGTCTTGCAAGTTGGAAATACTCTGGTTCCTGACCTGCTCGCACTGGAATTAAACTCCTAGATTATAACTTATGCACAATGGAATCAACTAAAGTTTATAACAAGTTAAGCCATAGAATTAAACTCCTAGATTAATACAATGCTAACCACTCTTTTTGAGTAAAACTTAAGTTTTATAAATTCAATCAAATGCCTTACATCACACACATACCTCTATGGTAAATATTATTTGTTTAATTAATCTTAATTTACTATAATTTAATAATCTTTTTTATTTTTCATTTTAAGATAAAAGCTAAAAAGGGATAAAGACAGAGAAAGACATTGAAAAAGAAGGAGAATTTTTTGATGAAATTATGTAATTGGTTATTTTTGGATATTTAATTCATTTCTGTTTAGTTTTTAATTATGATTAGTATTCTGATTTGTAATTTAGTATACCAAAAAAATTAAAAAACAAAAGGTTAATAATGGAGCCAAAAATATATTCAGTCATGTTAACATAATCAACAACAACACTTTCAATATTGCCAAAAAACTGTGGACAAAACCCAAACACAGCAAAATATTCATTTTTCTTTCTGATCTTATCAATTAATCAACATCAAACTCTTTCTCATCACTCTTGATTCCTTCAATTATTGATGTTATTAGAGAAAGAAAATCTATAAAAACTACTTACTAGTGATCAAATTACAAAATCATGATAGATTGCCTAACTAATAATAACTTGGGGTTTCCAGTTGATTATTTTTTTTCGTTTTCTTTTCTTGATAATGAGATACACATTGAAATATCAAGAAAAAATTACAGACATCATTATCTAATACTTAAACAACATTTAAAGCTGCTAATTTTTCTTTTTTTACAAAATTATTCAAGTAGGAAAAACAAGGCAGGGCAGCAGAAGTATCAGGAACACTATTTGTCCGTCCCTTCATCAAGCACCATTTCTTGGTAGCGGCATTCGTGACTGCAAAATGCCTTCTCGCCTCTGAAATATGCAACAAACAAATTGTTAATACCAAAACTAAGGAAGTTGCATAGAAATGAAAAGAGAAATGAGAGAATGGGAAATGAGGCTGACCTGTACATGAAAATGTCATTTCCCTGGCCAAGATTTTTCTTGCAATTGTAACAAAAGCTAAGGAAATTCTGTGCTGATGATGAATAAGTTGGAGAATTAACACTAGTAGAGAATCCATTTTGTTTCTTAAAAGAAGACGAAAATCCAACAATACTACCGCAACAATTCTCAACAATGCAATCATCAAAAATATGAGTAGTTTTAGGATTAGGACCGTGAGCAATAACACAAGTGTAATCTTCAGAGAGTTCCATTTCACTTGCTGACAGACAACCGATAAAAACCCTGCCAGGAGATGATCCATTTACTTGATCGAGCCCAGAATTAGCAGACCCAAATTGACAATCCTTTTTAGTTTTAATTCCAAAATCAGTGGGAGATTTTGGTGATTCAGATGGTGATAAAACTGAATTGGATTGAAGAACAGGGATTTGGATTTTCAATTGCGAACCAAATAAAACCATTCTGCTAGTATCAGGTTTTGATGGAGGGTCTAATTCTTCATTTAAAGCATCAACAATACCAAGACCAATACCACCTGAATCCAACTTCTTCTCCCATGGATGTTGATTTTTGTTTTCGTAACTAGGTTTGGCAAATGGGTTTACAAAACTAGAAAAGGGTTTTGTATCTAGTATTGAAGTAGGACTCATTGTAGAAGATTCAGTTGTTTGATCAGAAGAATGGTTACCCCCCTTCGGTGAAAAAACTGTAGCAAAGAACTTTGGGGAACTGAAGAATGATGAAATGGGTCTCAAGTGTTTGCTGGTAGGAGATGATAAAGAAGTATTTTCTGCCATCAGAACTTGTTTATTGCTACTGTTTGTTAATGTTCTTGATCTTTTCCACAGCATTCGGTTGAACCTCAATAACACTTGCAAGAAAAAAAGAAGAAGAGTGAAACTGAAAACTCTTGACTAGATTTCAGTAACTTCCATGATATTAGAGCACTAGCACCTCAATAAATGAGTAGAAGTTAACTTGGTTTTCAGCAGCAAAAGAATCTCTTCACAATGATCAAAACCAGACAAGGAAACAAGAAAAGTTTGTATTTTTGTTATTTCTTCAAACTTCAACTACTACAACTTACTCAGATGAAAAAGAATCAAAATCTAGATACAGACAATACTCATAATCCAGAAAGAGCTTTGATAAAAAACCAAAATAAGCTTTGATGAATACTTATTTGTGTACTACCGTTTCTTTATCTACTATCTTTTTCTTAGTGGGGTACTTTTTTTTTTTTTTTTTTTACTTTCTTTATGTGCTCATTGTTTCTCAGTTTGAGAGCTCTGCAAAAGAAAAAACTCCATGAATTTGCAGAGCGAAGAAAGAAAAAAGAGAGAGAGGGACTAATGGAGTTGTTGTCCTAGCAAGTTGTTGTTGGTGATTGGGGGGATTTAAAGAGAGGCGTGTGCATGAGAATCAGTGGTTTTTTTTCTTTTTTTTTTCCCTTCAAAACCGCTGGTGCCCAGAAATGGTATTATTTAGTCACGGCGGTTTTTTGTTACAGAATTTAGGACTTTAAAAAGCGAGATTGTAAAGGCACACACTCGATGGCTGATGACACGCTTTTGTCCTACATACAGTTTCACTTAATCATGATCCTGGAGAGATGTAACTTTAACAGAGCCTAATGTAAATGATTCGACTCAGCTGATCATCTCAGCTTGGTTAGCATTATGAACGCCAGTGGTCTGCTCGGCTCAGGCTCAAAGTTGGTTATTGTTTAGCTTGTTCTTAAGAGAAAGGATTGAACGTTAGTTTAATGGGACCACTGGGAAATAAAACTGGTGGATATGTCACGGAACCCGACATTGGCCCACTGTCCCCACCGTAATCCATTTCTTTTTCTTTTTCTTTTTCTTTTTCATTTTCACAAGTTTTTTGTCTTCCTCTTCCTCAATTACCACCACTGAACCTTAACATATTTACGATTTTACTTATTGCGAGGCCGGCCTGAGAAACTTAAAGCATCAAGTTGTGTGGCATTTGTCGTAATAAAGTCAACGTAGTTGTACATTCGTTTAACTTAAGACTTTGGTGGGATCCACACTATTCACCTGAGAGGTCAGTTTTTCTTATTTTACTCTTGAATTTCTTCTCCCAGCTTTACGTTGATGGGATTATTATTTACTGATCCCAATTACCTGCTTTTACTTTAACTTTAGCTCATTTTACCATGTTAACCCTTCCTTGGTTCTCTCGTCATTTCATTGCACGCGCGTACTCCGACTTCCGGAGTACGCAACACGTGTAGATAGATCTAACGGTTCAAGTTACAGATTCTCTTACACGAAACCTAATCTTTACTGTACACGTGGCAATGTCTCCGATTCTAGCTCAATTCAAGCGGGACCACTTAAAGTATTTTTGGATTATCATAAACAATAAAAATAGTCGGATGTAAGACGAATCACGAATGGTAAAAGAAAAAGGCGGGTTGTATTCAAACATAGAGGACTGTTTCCCATCTCCTAGACAAACTACCAAAACCAAAATTTTATTTAGTCTGGTATCATTTCGATTTTCTGTAATTGGTACAGGAAAATCTCTAATAATTCCATTGTTTGATTCTGTTTCCTGTATACCCCATATATACAGACTTCTGCACCTTTTTCCGTGAAGTAACGCGGAAGTGATACAGAGATGCTATGAAAAAGGAAGAGACATCCAAGTTGTAATGATGGCTATTGTTCGGCATTCCGGCTAATTTCTGTCAAGACATAAAGTGTAATGATTAGTTGCCTATCATTTCTCATCCCATAAAAAATGATAGAATGCAGCTCGAAAGATTGCTGCAGGCATGAGATTCTTTAGAAGCCATTGCTCTATATATTCCTATTGCAGAACTACTACTCCTATTTTCTCTAACGGAACTATTTTATTTTTATAGAATACGATTTAAGTTGAAGAATATGCTCGAGAATAGTGTGCGTGATCAGTATTTGCTCATAGTATAAAACCTGAGTAAGAGCATCCAATGTCCATAGCATGGAGTGCAAATGTGGTCACCCACTTACGCGATATATATGTGAGTTCAGTATACCAACTAGCTTTCTTGTTTTCCTGGAGGACGGTGTGGTTTCGCACATGCTTATCCACTAATTCACTCTTAATTTTTTTTAATAAATTACCAAACCGTCCAACAGTCAAAAATGTTAAACAAATATCATCAAATCCTCGATTAAACCTAATTCAAAGTTGAAATTGGTGTTACAAAATCTGTACAGTAAATCTTTGGATTGCAGAGTTTGTTTTGGCATTTTAACATACTCAAAGATTGTAGTGGTGATAACCGTGTAATTTAGTTTACTGTGCACATTACTTAATGTTTTGGTATTGTTATGACCAAGATTAGAGAATATCGATGGAATTGGAAACCTCATTGAGTAAAAGAAAAACACATGTTTTATGGGATAGGCATATGCTGTTTGTTTCGGTCTGATAAAATGGATCTTTTCCTCTTTAATCAAATGTAATATAATATCATAATGCCTGTTAAATTCTTATTGGTAGTACGGGAATGAGATTATATAAGCAAATTTTTACCATATCAAGATTAGTCGCTCTATACCAAAACTAGTAGACAAATTATTCGGATAATGTAATCGTCATTAACTTTGACCTAGGTATTACAAACTAAACTAGAGTTTAACAATGGATTGTATTTTAATTCGGGAATGAACCGCTGACATGGTTATAATGACATAATTTTGACATTTTAGCGCCATTTTTTCTACCAAACTCAACTGTCAATGAATTTGAAGCTAAAATTTTGGTGACATATTTCTCATATAAAACTCTACATTCCCACCAAAAATGAGAGTATATCGAAATACGAAACTTCACCATCCACAAATTTTAATTTCAACTGTTAATCTTCGATCGTTGATATTCAAAATGGTTGATGGTAGTCTTATACATTTCGGAATGCTCTCGTTTTTAGTGGGAGTGTAGATACTTATAAGAAGAACATGTCTTCAAAAAATTAACTTCAAATTCATTGTTGGTTTGGTCTGGCAGAGAAAATGACACTAAAATGTCAAGATTATGTAATCCCATGTCAACGGATCCCACCTCTTTTAATTTTCAACAAAATAAAAAGTTAATTTATTGAGCAACATCTTCACTAATTTATCTGCAAATCTTCATGATTATGGCATTAATTATTAGTAATAAACATTTAATGTAAATCACCAACCAACAAGAGTCCCAATTTATAGTTCTATTAATTGGCATTATCGTACAGAAATAAAAAGAAAAATCTAGACATATCAGGCTTTTATTGTCCAATAAATAGTGAAATAAGAAGTAGGAATACTCTAGTGGCTCTGGTCTAGTTAGCTCTAGGTTCGATGACAACATCTTGGATTAGTAGCTAGCTCTCTTTCTCAAACAAACATTGGTTATGGATTAAGATTAAAGCTACTTTAGATTAAAGTACTAATCCTTGAAACAAAAAACAGCAAAAATGGGTGATGTAATCACCAATAATTCTTTAGATTGATATAATATACCAAAAGATGATTTCTAAACAAAGAAATATCCGTTGTTAATGGTGGCATCTTTTGACAATTTCTTCAACCTTAGTCCATTGATTGTGATCTTTCCTCATAAACAAGAAATCATCTATTCTTACCATCTTTTCAATGTAGATAATCTAGTAGAAAAATGACATAAATCCAAAAGTTTTGATGACCTTATCTCAATTTCTACGTTTTGCGGAATAATTGAAACAGGAACAAGAAGATTTGGAACACAAAAGGAAAAATTGTTTGTTTCTAGTTGGCTTAGGCACCCTTGAAGGGACAAATCGCCATAAGATGAGAATACCCGTCTCTAACCTTTTTCTTAGGCGTTGTGGTGGAGTAAAGAGAAGCCACTTTTCTTTTCGTTTTGTTATGTTCTATGCAACTTAGTTAATAAGGTGGGTACGTCCAGGGGCGGAGTCAAAGGTTGACTAACCCTGATTCTAGACCCCTAAAATTATAATAATCATGTTATTACCTTTAGTTTTACTAGGAATTACTGATTAATCCATTTCTAGGAGACCTGTTTAGTGCCTATCCACCCATAAAAGTAATTTAACCGCTAGTCCAAATTCATGATTTTGGACTAAAAATATTATTCGGTGGTCCAATGTCATAATCCTACCGCACGTGTATATTTTCGAAACGACCAAATTAGCCCGCACTCAAAGTACTTTGTCTTTTCATATTATTTTTTTCTCAGTTGATCTCTGCGCCGACGAAAATTTGTTGAAGTAGATCTTTTGTGATTCATTCCCGAAATCAAACTCGTTTCTTCCATTTTTAAGCGAAGTTATTCTTGATCTTGGTTATAGGGTTTCTCCTTAATTTCTTCTTCTTATGCTTATTTTTTAGGTTTTTTCTTTATGGAATTGATCAATTTTAAATGCATGTATGTTGATGATACATTTCTTACTTATTTTCCCTGTTAGATCTGATTCTATCGATTTTGTGAAAACCCTAGATTATGTCTTTTATCAAATTTCGTAGCTTCATATCCATCCAATCCAGGTATGTTCCGTAATAGGCGATGATGGTAAAGAAGTGAAACAAGTGAAGAAGAATATCAAGAAGATTCACGAAAAAATCCACGAAGAAGAAGAACGAGAAGATTGTACACTTTTACCTTCAGTACATATCGATATGTATTGCTGGATCAGTATGTACCATGAGTATGTACCATGAGATTGTACACTTTTTAATTTCATAGCTTCATATCCATCCAATCCAGGTATGTTCCATAATACGCGGTGGTAAAGAAGTGAAACAAGTGAAGAAGAATATCAAGAAGATTCACGAAAAATCCAAGAAGAAGAAGAAGAACGAGGAGATTATACACTTTTTACCTTCAGTGCATATCGATATGTATTTGCTGGATCAATATGTACCATGGGATTATACATTTTTTCCTTCGGTACATATTTTCCTTCAGTACATATCGATATGTATTGCTGGATCAATATGTACCATGAGATTATACACTTTTACCTTCAGTACATATTTTCCTTCAGTACATATCGATATGTATTTTTGGATCAATATGTACCATGAGATTATACACTTTTACCTTCAGTACATATTTTCCTCCAGTACATATCAATATGTATTGTGGGATTACACTTTTACATTCAGTACGTATTTTCCTCCAGTGCATATCAATATGTATTGAAGGTAAAGGTGTATATATGATCATACATAACTATATGTACTGCCTTTGGTGATTAGCAGAGATCTTCTTCTTCTTCTATTCTTCTTTCTTTCTTCTTTCTCTGGATCTTGGTGATTAGCAGAGATCTTCTTCTAAAATCGAATTAGGGTTTGCTGATGAAGATTGATTGGAGATTTTGGTTTTTGCTTAAGAAAATTGATTGATTTTTAGAGATGATTAAGCATGATTTTTAGGTTGATTTTGCTGTTGGTGTTGTTGATTGAGAGGAACGAGAAAGGAGTTTCGTCCGCAGATAAATACAATGAGAAGAAAAAATAAAGAAGAAGAACGAGATATGCATCCACATGTTAGTGGTGAGGATAGACAAGTAATTTTGACTATTCAAAATCTTTTTGGACCTCCGATTTATTACTTTTTGGCGCTGGACTACCGGTTAAACGTAGTCGGGTATTTTGGATGAAATAGCAAATTCCTCTTAGTTTTATCATATATTTAGCGTCTACCCACCATAATTTAGTATTTAGTCCACTAAACTTTATAGAAATTATTTTTTTTAACCCCCTCAACTTTAATTTCTGGTTCCCCATACGTCTAAAGTCTATGGGTGGTTGGTACACTCCCAAACAATTTGGTACCCCTATTAGTAATTTTGGGTTTCTGTAGTTTTTTTCTTGCTTAGGAGTGATTTTAATCTTTTTTGGAAGAAAGAAATGATCATAATCAATGTTGATACAAAGCCATGTACTGTATATGTCCATTGTTTTCCACAAAATGTATGGTTGTAAATTATAACTTTACATTAAAAGAGTGGTGCTAGAATCCCCGAAGCTTTCCATCGAGAAAGCCACCGTGAACAGATCGTGCGGCAGTAAGGTGATGGTTCGAGCATCGGGATTAGAGCCGTATAAAGTGGGGTCAGGGTTGTTGTGTCACTCGGTGCTCACTTCGGTGGATTTTCGAAGTGAGTCTAGAGTTTTCGACATTAAAACCACTTGATCATGTTGTGAGCCATTCCCACCACATTAAATTGGTGATCGACAACCTTTAGTGTAATCTGAATTTAAACCATTTTCGCAGAGGTAGCAAGGTATCACCGATATAGTCAGTGATGCGCCATAGTGGCACTACATATGTTGATATAGCCAATGACGCACCATAGTAGCTGTAGGAGTTAAATATCACACACGTTAGTAATCAAGCGAAGTAAAGAATATAACTTAAGCGAACAACATCACACACAGCAAAGTTGAGATGACGCACCAGATGATGTCATCAAAGTCAAGAGTAAAGTGTGAAGAACTGTGCGAGGAGGTACGCTATGCGAATATGAATGATTGTATATGAGCGAATGTGTCGCATGGTGATCCCGGAAATAATGGGTTTCTTAGCTGTCATCCACTATGTAAAATTCTATATAAAGGGGAGAGGTCATTGTTTCTAGGGGAATTCTAAGGTAAGTCTTGATCAAGAAATAAAGAGAGAGAGAAAGTAAATCTAGGTTTCAAGTAGAATTGTTGTAATACTTGAATCTATTTTGTAAACATTCCCAATCTTCAATTAATAAAACAAGAATTTATAATGATCACCTAAAGATTGAATCAGTTATAGTGGAGTGTAGTTGTAAGATTACTTACAACTACATTTTTGGCGCTAGGAAACAGCTCTGGATGATAATTCCTGATAGTATATCATAGATTTTAAGGAAAAAAGTGATATCTAAAAATTTAGAAATGGTAAGGATCGAGTCCATTGTTGAACAAAGAATGACAACTAGAAGAAGTAACAGACTTGCTGAACGAAGACGAATTACAAATCTTGAGCAACAAGAGGAAAGAATGGAAGAACATCAAAGAACAGAAATTCCAATTGGATCACTGCGAGAAAAAGGACAAAATAATGATATAGATTATGATAGAGTAAGTGTCCATACTGCGATGACGAATTCCACAGAGGAAGGATAGCGAATTGGGAACGAAGAACCAGTTACAGCGAGTGAAGGAAATATGATGATTGCAGAGCTTAGGCAAAGATTACTAATTGAAAGAAAGAGAGAAGAAGAATAACGTGCGAATCTAATCCGTCAAAATGATGATTTACGAGAAGAGAATCTTAGACTACAAGAACAAAGGTCAAGGAGTGATACACGTTCAAAGTCAAGATCAAGTAGAAGTTCCTCCAGACAAAGTCAATCTAATCGAAGAAATGATAGGCGAAGGCAGCATATGGAAGTCATTAAAGAAAACTCGCAAGAAAATGAAAATTTGGAAGATCAAAGGGAAAGGAGACGTATAGTTGACTTAGAAACTAATCGGTATGAACATCCGCGGGAACTTCTTCGTCGTGCACATATTAATTTTGAAAGGGAAGAAGAAGATCCAAGGCAAGGACAAATGATATTACATGGCAGAGAAGTATTAAGAGACGAATGTGAGCGCGAACGAGAGACTACACGTACAAGAGATAGACAAAGAAAAAGGGAAGAATTAGAAGAGAGAGAATTACAAAGCGGATTGCGTCGTATTGATAATCAGGTAAGGGGAAGCGAACGTCATCGCATAGATGATATAGATCAAGGTCAAGTTATACCACAAGAAAGAGAAATATCAAGACAACGATATGATCGCACAGGCAATGAAGAAAGACATGATAGAGTACAAATTGAAGCAAATAATGAAAGGCGTAGGAGAAGAAGAGAAGAAACTGAACAACAGGAGATACAAGAAGTAATACGCCAAAACAATCATGAGAATAGATTGAGACAAGCAAGATTAAAAAGACCCATGCGAGAGGATTTGGATCAATCATTAAGCGAAGAAATTCTTAAGGAGATGGCAGAATTAAGAGAAATGATGACTACAAAAAGAAATGATGGAAGAAGACAATTAGAGGAAGCAGTGGAGGAAGCTGGAAAAACTCCATTTACAAAAGAAATTCAAAGAGCATCGATACCATCCAAGTACAGTTTACCGGAATTTACCAGTATATTTGATGGAAGTGCATGTGTGATACAACATGTGAAAGCTTATGCAAGATCTTTATTGCAGTGGGAAAATTATGATGCAGTAATGTGCAAGTATTTTGCTGCAAGTTTAGCAGGTGAAGCTTTGAAGTGGTTTGAAGGACTACCTGTAGAATCCATTGGTTCGTTTCATCACTTACAAAATGTCTTTTTGGGGCAATACATAAGTAATAATCTATCAAGACCAGGGATTGAGACTGCATTTGGACTTCGCAGAAGAACAAATGAAAGTTTGCGTCATCTAACGACACGTTGGAGAACAATGTGTAGTGAAATGGGAAGATGGGTGGATGAGAGACATCTTATTCTCGCATTCATTAATGCTCTCTTTGCAACAGACCTATTATATACCCAAATCTTCAGAGTAAAGGATACAATCACAACGTCGGAACTGCGCGAATTTCAAGAAGAATACATAACACTTGAGGAAAAGCAAAGAGATATGGAATCTTACCCAGTTGCAATATCTGATTCGAAAGGTGGAAATACAAGTTTACTTCCGACGCTCACAAATGATGTTGCGAGTACATCGCAGGGTAATCAAGGAAGGAATAATACGGAGATGGATCAAAAATTAGTGGCTATGGGCAGTGCAGATCAAGCAGAGTTTGATAAAGAGTACAGAGACAAACAACTTCAAAATCGTGGAGGTACTGGCACAGTTCAACCAGGAAGTTCTGCAGGACAACAAACACATTATAACAAGAAAGCTGGAAAAATAGTGTGGGAACGGATAAATTTGCCGAAGTTGAACACTACAGTGGATAAAGTATGGGAAGTTGCTCTCCTAATGGATGATATTCCAGAACCACATAATGTAGCCGAAAAGCCACCACCAGGAAGGAGGAGTAAAGAATTTTGTGTCTATCATAGATTTTATGGTCACACAACAAGCAACTGTAGAAATGTGAGGAAGTTTATATTGCGAATGATTGAGCAAGTAAAGTTGGACCATTTTTTACTAAAACAGCCAAGGAATTTACCACCACTACCACCTCCACCTCAAGGAAATACATATGCAAAGGAGAAGGACAGGAATACATTTGTTATTGAAGTGGGTGCGAAGGAAAAGAATTTATATTGTAACTCGATCATACACTCGTTCAAAAACATAGAAGATTTTCATGATAATGTCTTAAGTCGAATATATGCAAGAGATGCTGAAGGAAGGGAAATTTTTAACCTGGCAAAAATATCACCCTTGAAAGAATGGCAAAAGCAGAAAATCTCGTTCAGCGCAGATGAAACACCAGGAGGAGGAGAATCACATGAATGTCCATTGGTGGTGCGATTGGGAATTAATCCGAAGCCATTGGAAGAAGATGAGGAAGAAAATGAGAAAAACACTTGGGCGATAAATAGAATACTTATAGATACTGGAGGTTCTGTAGATATTCTGTTTTATCATACATATAAAACCATGGGTGGAAGAGATGATGAGTTAGTCCCTTCAACATACAACATCTATGGCTTTAATGGTTCTGCAAATAAACCAAAGGGAGAAGTGACTATGCGAATTCTTTTACAAAATTTACCAACATCTATCACATTCTGCGTAGTGGATGTCGAATCTCCTTATAATGCTCTCATTGGAAGACCTTGGCTGCATAGTATATTAGTTGTTGCATCAATGCATTAAATTCCTTTACCTCAAGGTGTTGGTATTATAAGAGGAGATACAATTGAAAGTAAAAATTGCCAAGAAATTGATATTGACAAATGCGAAGCAAGAGAATTCAAACGACGGAATTGGAAAACATATGCAGTTGTGAATACCAATATTTTGCAGAGCACGTGTCACGATCTTAGTGGCCGCATACGTGTCTAAAATTGTATAGCCTTCGCTAGACAGAGGAGCCTGAGTAGCAAGGGATAATTCCGCAGATCTGCTTTATAACATCCCAAGAGAAAGGACGTGAACGGTCAAGATAAAGGAAGAAAAAGGCTAGTCTATATAGGGTCAGCTGGCAAAGGGACAGAGGTAGATGACGCATCCAATCAGCATTAAATGCTCTGATTCTTATCTACACGCATGAGTCAAAGCACGTGGGGAGAGGAAGCGTGTCAGAACCCGATTGGCGGAAGCAAGCGGTGAACGAAGGTGCAACGCGCACTGAGGCTGGGTAGTTCCCAAAGGAACGTGGGTCAGCTGAGGTGGCGAGATACAACTGGAGAAGCATGTGGTGGACGAAGGTACCACTGGTACGGAAGGTATATCAGCAGAGGATGGACCCATAGGCGGCAAAGATATACCAGGAGCAGAAGGGGCTATAAATACCAAGCTTCACCAACAAATTAAGGGGATTCAATATCTAGGAGAGAAGATCTAGCCTTAAGCTTATACCTCTTTAATGTTTAGAACTTAAGTAGTTACTTCAACTTGAGTTCTCTCTATTACTTTGGGAAGCATTTAATATCTTTGTAACCACCACATACTTAATACGATTCTATCACTCATCACCCCGTGGACGTATACAAATGTCGAACCACGTTACATCTTGTGTCTCATGATAACTTAGAGGCTTTTACATTGCTATTATGTTCTTTGTTATTATTGTGATCTTAGATACCATTTATTGCTTAGCTTAATCAGTTCAACAGAGGTATCGATACTCCTTAGTATCAGATCCTTTGAGCTGTACGCATCACGTAGGCGACGGGAAAACGAGTAGTCACAGCAGTGGATAGACAAATAGGAGAGAGACTAATGGTTGATGCGGTGTACGAAGTTGGGGAAACAAGTATGCGAAGTGTTGGAATAGATTCTTCTGCGAATAAAGAATGTTAATCAATATTAACAAAATTTCTATGGGAAGAAAAAGCGTAGAGGCAAGTCATTAAAAATTGAAGGGAACAATGACTTTCGTACACAACCAATTGAATGGTTACGCGAATGAATATTCTGTAAAACATATGCGAACTTAAGAAGATTCAAGAAGTGCAGAAGACAAATGATTTTACGTACTAAATAGTGGATATGATTTTCTTTGTGCAAGATGATTCGATAAAAGCATTTATGTACTAAGGAGAAACATAGGCATTCTCATCTGTAAGATGGATTGTTGAAAATTTCAATTTCTAATAAGAAAAAAAAAGAGAAATCTTTATAATAAGACCTTTATAAAAGGCTACAGAAAATTATATTTATTATCAGATTGGCTAGGAATCCAAATGTGGCATGCACCCTAGTTCGCTTATATGCAAGAGGTAATATAGTAAGACCTATCGCACGTCATAGTTGGAGAAACCTAGAAGGCATGACTCAAGGGAAGGCTACACCGACCCCGGAACTTGAGTTGTGGAGATTTTGGGGTGAGAATAAAACGATAATGCCCATCCGGGAGAGATACCTTAAATTTTCAGTCTAAGATAGTAATCTTAGATTGAGAGCCTAAGGTGAGAAAGGCTCTCCCAAGGAGTGCAGAAACTCGATCAGGGCGCCGAGGTACACTGTTGAGTCAAGAGTGCCAGGGACGTATGAAGCGTACCTTGCCACTCTTGACAAGTCCTGACTATGATGCACTCGGTCCGAAGATAGCCCACTTAGGGTGCGATCTTGCTGCCATAAACCCTATAGGTAGTGTATGCGAGATTGCGAAATCAACTGGTTGTTGAAAAACCGGATGGGAAGAGCCATAATCTTAACCCGATAGAGGTAAGCTTCCTTGAAGGGGCAATCATAGGGGAAGATAAGGATGGCACCCTCCATTAGGGAGCTGAATTGTGTCAAAAGACGTAAATATCATAAGGATTTTACTCATGGGAGTATTAAGACTTGTGATATTTATGCGACAAACCTGAAGAGGAAATAATACAAGCGAAAAAGATAAGACGAGATCAATGGGTCGATGTACTAAAATACAAATACTTCCTGCGATTTCGTCGCACATAAATAGAGGCAACATAAAACCTTTACATAGGAAGGCAAAAATAAGACCTCATAGATAATACAAGAAAAGAAATTATTCATAACGTTTAAAATATGCTCGCACCAAGAGAAGTTCATGATAAAGGATACCAATCATATTTGGTCTATCAAGATCTGCCAAATAACAAGAGGCAAGAATGGGAATGCAAAAGAAGTGTTATTTGCCCCATTTTGATAGTCTTATATGCATATGAAGAAGTCATAAATATGAAGCGAAGAAAAGAAGAATCATATTAAAAATATGAAAACTGAATTTACAAGAATTATCACAACAAGAAGAAGCAATCAATTTTCATCTCCCTCATTTCGCTCAGTCTCAGAATCACTAATTTCTTCTTCAGAATCTTCTTCTCCATCAGTAACTTGGATATCAGGAATGGGTACATTTTCAGGAATCGCTGGAAAGTTGTATTTCGACAAAGTAATACCATTCTCAAGACAAACTCTTTTAACAGCAGCCTCACGAGAACGATTAGCATCGTTACTATTGTTTTGGACTAAATTAAACCAATTTTCCTTCAATTGCTGATACTTTAAGTTACGAGCAGATGATTCTTATTCTTTAACATCCAAGAGAGTTTCTATCTTTGCAACTCTCTTTTCATACTCATTCTCTTTCTCTGCGAAGCATCAACAAAAGAGTTAAGATAACAGACAATTATTCCTAAAGAATATGAATGAAGATCAAAGGACAACAAATGACCTTCATAATTGGAAATAATGTCTGTGACCAGTGTAGAATGTTCAGTGTGAAGGCTAGCATTTACACCTAGATTATTCCTAGCATCGTTCAGAACTCTAGCAGGCCAGTTAAACTCAGGTTCACTTTCTATAAGGAGTTGAGATCGAATTAAATTTCTTTCCTCAATAAGAATGTCCCTCTCACGACAAGCTGAATCACGTTCTATCTTAACCTCAATAAGGGATTCTTGAAATTGTTCTAGTGTTTTCGCACCCCTAAGAGTGATCTCATCTTTTTCAATAACAAGTTTGTTCTTCTTCGCCTCCAATACTTAAATTTCTTCTCTCTCCTCATAAAAACGTCGCTTAAAATTATTGGCAATGGATAATGCACTTTTATGGCGTTCTCTAAGAGTAGTATATTTTAATCTTAACTCTTCTAAGCTGAGGTTTTCAAATCCTCGAGTAGGATAATTATTTAAAGAGGAGTTGAGATGCTCTAAAAGAATTTCAGCATCGGGAAGATTAGCCGCTTCATCTGAAAGGTCATACAGGTCTGCGAAGATAATTAAGTAAGAAGTGCGAACGATTGCATAAAAGAAAAGGAGTACGAAAATATAAGTTGCATACCAATGAGTTCCTTATTTCTTTCTCGAGTTCTCCGATTGAGAATTAGTTAAATTCTCATTTCTAAGTTTCGTATTCTCGCCTGTGAGATTCGCATTCGCATCCGAAAGAATAGATTTCTCATGTTTCAGTGTGGCATTCTCATCTTGCAACTTGCGAAGCTTTCTTTCATTGTCTAAAGAAATCGCATAAGATATGCGAGCACTCTGTAAAATGTAAAAGAAGCATTATAAGAAAAAGAAGAAATAATAAGGAAAAGATAAAAGACAAATGTTGTAGAATATTACCAAGCCATTCATCGCAAATTGAAAATCTGGGTTTATCGCAGAGGCAGCTCCACGAAGAGATCGATCTCCCCAATCTGAAGCAGTACAGATCCTTGAGATCATCTTGAAGGCACGATCCGTTTCATCATCCTCGAGAATAGAAAAAGCATCTCCAGAAAAAAGATCAGACAACTTCTTCCGATACGAATCGATCGATACCTCTTCTTCAGAAACAAAAGTATCTCCATCTGAAGATTCCGAACTTGAGGAAGAATCATATCTCGCACGCTTCCTAGAGACATCATTTTTAAATGAAGTTTTCTGGGATCCAGATTTTGATGTGGGTTTCTTAGGAGTGCTCTTGCCTAAAGTTTTGCCTAAAGTTTTGTCATTCACCTACGCAAATAATCAAGATAAGAAACAGAGGCAACAATATTGTTGAAATTAGAAAGTGTGTTTCTTACTTCCTTATTCTGCGAAGTTGATACCTTGCGCGAAATATTGACCTTTTTGGCATCCTGCATAAAAAAATAATAAGAGAAGGAAAGTTATGAGAATTTACAAATTGGATCAAGAGGATCACATACTTTCTTTTCCTCGTTTGCGAGTAATTTAAATTCCCAAGGTTGGTAAAGAGGGAAATCTTCGGGTAGAGGATTGTCAGAACCATCCGCAGCTTTACCAGATACAAAAGACCCTTCTAAGATGACAGAGCAATTGAGCCAACTAGAATCATTGGATCTGCGAGCAGCGCGATTCGAATTTGAATTCCAATCAACATCTCGCATAATTTTCTCATCTTCAGCGATACCATCCATTTCTCCTTATGAGAATAGCCCATTTAGTCACGTTACTTTTCATAACAGTGACATAATAGTTCTTAAATCAATTTTCGAGAGTATACTCAGCAGGATCTATAATTTTATCACGATGACCCTCTTTTCGCACTTCATCGGGATAAAAATTTCCAAGACCAGCTGCGCGACGAGCATACTCTAATGGTATCCTAATAGCATCACCACTCAATTGAAATATTCCTCGTGCGAATCTTTCGTCAGCAAGAATTCTATAGAAGAGAGCAATATCAGGGTTATATAATGGAATTGGTAAAAATTGAAGTTGACCTAATGCAACGATGATTTTTTGATTATTCCATTGATCAGATTTGATTAGATCAAGGTTAAGTTTGGATGCGAAGTTATATGAAGGAGGAAGAGAGAGTTCGTAACCCCTCTGGCTGAAGTCAGTTTTTAATTTGTTAAATTCAATCTCCATCTTTTTACCAGCAGGAGTCATTGAAGAATGGGAATGAAGAGTATAAAATTGCAGAGAAGGTGAAGAAGAATGAAAGAAATAAAAGGAGAAAGGTAGAAGAGAATATATAGGAAAGAGCGACCCGTTTTTCAAGATTTATTCTCATTAATGCGAAGAAATGAACAGATAAAAACGTACGGTTAAAAAGGATGTGTCGAAAGATGAGTGGTTAAAAGGACACGCGTACATGAGGAGAGCTTAAGATAGGGAAAATTATCGGCAAAGTAAAATGAAAAAAAGATAAGCATGTGCGAATTACAAGAGTAGAATTTCTCATATCGCTCACTCTGAATAATAAGCAATATGAGAAGAGGAAAATGTAGGAGTTAAATATCACACAAGTTAGTAATCAAGCGAAGTAAAGAATATAACTTAAGCAAACAACATCGCACACAACAAAGTTGAGATGACGCACCAGATGATGTCAGCAAAGTCACGAGTAAAGTGTGAAGAACTGTGCGAGGAGGTACGCTATGCGAATATGAGCGATTGTATATGAGCGAATGTATCGCATGGTGATCCCGAAAATAATGGGTTTCTTAGCTGTCATCCACTATGTAAAATTCTATATAAAGGGGAAAGGTCATTGTTTCTTGGGGAATTCTAAGGTAAGTCTTGATCAAGAAATAGAGAGAGGGAGAGAAAGTAAATCTAGGTTTCAAGTAGAATTGTTGTAATACTTGAATCTATTTTGTAAACATTCCCAATCTTCAATTAATAAAACAAGAATTCATAATGATCATCTAAAGATTGAATCAGTTATAGTGGAGTGTAGTTGTAAGATTACTTATAGCTACAGTAGCGCAACACTGCATAATCCGTAAAGCGCAATAATAGTGCTATGATGCAGGGTCAGTGAAGCACAATGATGGCGTTAGACTGCAATTAGTGGCCGACCAATGAAGCATGTACATGTTGGCCAGTGCAATGAAGCTTCGTTAAGGAAGGCAAGATCGAATTACGAATGCGGCATGACGATGTTTGCATTGAGGCGCGGTGTAATTGAGTTACCGCATCTCAAAATTGATGTAAGAACTTGGAATAGGCCACGATTTCGCCTATGCATTAATCCATGGCCGGTCAAAGCTCGGACAATACATGCAAGCTAGTGGTGCAAGAGTATGCATCACTATTGTCCGACAGTTGGCTGAGTAAAGCAAGTAGTGCTTACGAGCATATGAGGCATCATGCATTATTAGGATCGGTCGGAAGGAATTTTGACATGAATTTGGCTTAGCTTAGGCATCCAAGCATGTTCAGCTCAAGGCCATGGAATAGTGATGCGCAATGGTATAGGATTTGACTCATTTGTGTTGGTAATGTATTGCAATGTTTGAATGCGTACATTTGAGAAGAAAATAGAAGAGAAAGCAAGGTTAAAGATTTCCGTTGCACAGTTGAAATTATTGTGGGTGAAGCCTGATTACTGAGCTACGGTACTGCCATGTTATGATCGTGTCAGAATTTCGCAAGGTTTATTTATGGATGTGACACAAAATTAATAGGATGTTTTGATATATTTTGAGATTTTTGAAATCTAAGCATTAGAAATCTAAAAATTATTTTACGTTACAACTTCAAAATAACTTTTCAAATAAATTGTAGAGCAAAATCTTTTTCCTCCTAATATGTGGATTTGGCTTTTACTTTTAGCACAAATACTTGTACATCGGGCATCCAAACACGCTCTAAGATATCTAGGTATTAGACTCTATGCCGGACGGAGTTGATCGATATACCTTGAAGGCTTGAACTTGAAGGCTTGAGTAACTTTACAGAGCCAAACTTGACAAGGATAAATGATGCGACATGGTTTCCCAGCAAATCAACCTCATATTTCGGTAGAGGTGTAGCTTAACCTTTCTGAATCTTTGATGATACCTTTCATAAGTATATAATCCCTTCCGGAAAACCTTACGAACTCTCGGGGGACATGAATATGGCTAGCCTAACTTTTCGAAAAGCCATTCAAGCAAAGCATTAACATTCCCCTAATTCCCAAAGTCTCGTCACTTAATTACAACCCGTTCATCCTTCTACATCCCTTAGCTTAGCTGGTGTCACTAACATCCGTCGTTGTTTGAGAATAGCAGTACCATCGGGTGTCCTTATCGCCGAGAAATGCCGTGCCCACCTTGATGCAAGACGGATAGCCTGTATGGTCATCACTCGTCACTCCTTTTATCTTTTTTCTCCATGAATCTAACAAGGATTTAGCTTCAGTTTAATAAAATAATGCAGTGGTTCTTTCAAATCATTTATACTTATCTGTACAGTAATCTCTTCCGGATTCATACGTTTCACTTAAACAAGAATACAAACAACACAAAATTGGTTAAAAAGACCAAAATCAACAATTTCTGGGTGAAATGAACAGTTAGATTTTGATACTGTTTAAATGGACAAAAATGTAAAAATAGGCAGGATATAACTAGTTTCATCGTGCCCATTTTCAAATATTTTTTCTTATTTTTAATTTATACAGGATGTATCCAGTTTCATCCTTGATATTTTTTTTTGGCCATTTCACCCAAACAATTTTTTACTCGTCCATTTAAACCGTGATTTAAAAATATTTGGACAAATGACCCATTTTCCGTAACAAACAATACAAGATCTATCTGTGCATAGCTTCTATTTGGCCATTTTTTGCAACTTGCATTAAAAAGATCGGAGTGGATTTAACAGTTGGGACCTCTTCTGTGGATACGTCACCTTCCCTGAAAAGGTTTTCTGGAGTGTCATGACTCTTATGACCCTTCCTGTCCTCATCAGCCATATGGAGCTGTTTTTGTCTTGCCACATGTCGCTCCATAACTATCATTCTCCAAAATTGCACTCAATTCCATTGGCCTAGATATCTGATTCTAGAGCTCGGCACCATTTCCGAACGCATATTAGACGTAGGCTTAATTTATTCGATCAAATAATGCATTTGACCGTTCAAAAAAGAAGCAAAAATTGCTGATGTTTAAGGCTTGGAATGAGAATAATCAGTTGAGATGCTTCAGGGTTTATTAATGATTATGATACTGTCAAGTATGATAATCACAATTTGCAAACGATTATCCAATCAAAATTTTCCTTTGTTACAATGTACTCCAGTTGCAAAAGAGTGCTTGGTAATATCACATTTCTCGGGAAAGAAGAAAATCTTGATAAAGACACAAATTGATTATATTGTAGTAATAGAATGGGTCCATAATTAGTGATAGAATGGGTCCATAATCTGAAGTTCTAAACATATACCCTACTTAAAAGAGGTGGGTGATGATTTTAAAATTTTCCTTTCTTCTTTTCTCCGAGTTCTTAATCCAAGTACAGTTGAGAATTGAAGGATAAAGTCCCACATATATATAGTATTCTCCATTACAAAAGCAGAGAAGTATATCTAGTAACAAGTAAGAATCATAAGATTATGTATGGAGGTGATTGGGACACAGGCATCAAGTGATATCATGTCTTGTTTACAAAACCCAAAATTGCTTTTGCATATTGTAGGCCAATTCTGGAGTTAACCATGAAGTGAAGAACACAGGAAATGCATCAAGTAAAACCACATACAATTTGCCATAAAAGTGTAGGTCTATCCCAAACAGTTTCTAGGATAAGTCCTCTAAGAGCAACTGTAATGGACGAGTAAATCCAAATTTTTACTCGAGTGGGCTGGCGTAGTGGGACGGACCATCGATCAAAATTTGATCAAAGAGTAAAATCCAGACCAAATTTGGTCGGCGATCAAGACCAAATTCAAATATAGTCGGGCGTTAATATAATCTCCGCTACACATCGGGCGTTGATATAATCTCCGCCGTTCATCGCACGAACAGGCGTGCATATAAACTTCGCCTGAATGGGGCGTTGGTAAAGATAACGCCCGATGGGGCGTTCATAAACTTAACGCGCGAAATGGGCGTTCATATACTTAACGCCCCACTCCATTTTCAAAGTTTAAAATTTTTGAAACTTGCATGGGGCGGGCTTTATACCTCCGCCCCATTTTTTTTCTTTTTTTTTTTTGAAGCGTATACTATACCAATGCCCCACGTCGGGAGTTATCTTTACCAACGCTCCACGTCGGGCGTTATCTTTACCAACGTCTGATCCCAGGCGTAATCTTTATCAACGCGCGATCAAATATACTCTTTTCCCACTACACCACATGACGGACTAAACCCAAATTTGATCTTTTTTTTTAATCTTTGGTCTTTGGTTATACTCGCACCACTGTGGACGCTCTAAAAGAGTAAGAATAAACTAAATTATTAATGGAAAGCTAAAGAAAAGAAAATTACGAAATGGCCATACATCCGCATTCACGGGTTTCAAATTATCACATTTTTGTTTATAAATTAGAAATTCATTAAAGACTACCCAGAGGTGTTTCGGCCGGTTCATGTGGCTAACCCCCATATGTCATGCGAGGTGGCAGGTGTCCTGGCAAACAGGGCGCGTCATTTTAGGAACATCGGTAAGTTTCGACCGCCAGCGATCGACTGTGAATCGCTTGGTTTAGTTTCAAACGATCTCGGTCGATGCTCTACCGTGTATAAATATCGTCATTCTCTTCAGTTTTCATTCACACAAATTTCTTTCTCCCTTCTTTGGAGGGAAAACTAGAGCGATTTTTTTGCTTAATTTCTTTAAAAATGAGTACCACAATAAATAGACAAAGAAAAAGAAACAGAAAAGACAAAGGAAAATCCACCGTAGATAGTGATGTCATCTGGGTCCAGGATAAATAAAAGGAGTTCGCAAATGTTAGGAAACTAGTTGGACCTGGTGTATTACCTACGCATATATCAAACCATCTCGAGCGAGTTAATTTACCTAAACTAAGAGGTGGGTGGTCTGAGATAACCGAAGTGTTTAGGTTCCTCCCCGAAACTGTTCAACAGTCCTTGCGAAGATATCCTTAGAAGCGTTTATATTTCATGAAAGGTAAAAACCACAGGACTCAAGTTGTGCGAGTTATAAATACGTTCTTTTTCAAGGATTTCGAGTGTGGTAAGTTCAATTTTTCATTTTTTCCATTCAATAGTTTAATTTTTAGTTTAGATACAATCTTTATTTTTTAAAGATTCAATTTTTAGTTTGATTCAATTTTTAGTTTAGATACAGTCTTCAATTTTATGACCATGTTGTTTCTAGGGTTCACGTCGTTAGATTTGTATATGTTGACGGGAATAAAATGTGAGGGTGATGTACTACAATTTAACCAATTTAAGTGGATATCGGGAGGAAGATGGAAACACTACTTCCCTTGTACGCAAATGATACTTAAGGAAATCCAGACTCCAGAATACACACTCACATGGATTAAGAGTGTCTAAGTTGAAGGTTTTTTGAACCGTTATGCTGCAAAAATGGATAATAGCAGAGTTGACGATTATCCCGACTGTGAACATATATTTGTGTTATAGGTGTTAGGCCAAGTTATGTTCCTCAATGCTAGCTCAGTGACATTAATTGGTTTTCTCGACTCTTTAGAAGATTTAACTAAAACGCCGAATTATGATTGGGGTTCTGCAGTTTTAGATGAGCTATACTTAAGTCTCGTTAAATGCTTGTGTAGGAATAAAAATAGCTTGAATGGATTTTGGGTCGTATTGGAGGTAAGAACCACTATCCTTTTCTATTATTTGATTCATTATCGAGTTAATTGTTAAACTAGTGACTCATAACACAACAATGTTCATCAATGTTATTTTTAGTATTGGTGGTATACTTACTTCAGGGTTTGCGAACCCGATCTTCACAAAAACCGATTAATTTTTCCAGTCGTATACAAGTACAAAGCTGATAATTGGGTTGGTCAAATAAATGATGGTCAAAAAGTCATCGTTGTTCAGAGAAAGCAGCAACTATGCAGAACTAGTATCAACATTAACTCAATGTCGTATACTTATATTGATGAGTATAATGAACCAATAACACAAAGCATGCTAGAGTTAAGCCTCAAGCGAGTTGTGTTTTACAGTCCTATTACGGGTCATGGTATTTGGTACTGCGGAGAAAGACATATGGTTCAGCTACAAGGCAGAAAGGTAAAAGCAATCAACCCATTTCCAACTTCAATAATTTCACATGATGATTGGATAACAGTGATAAATAATGGATAATCTTGGGAAAAAGCTGAAGATTTGATCCAAACCACAGATGATGACTTGATTACTATAGTTGGTACCAAAATGTATGCAACCTAAATATTGATGTTCTTCCACAAAACTTGGTAGTGTTGATTTTATAGAAATTGACAATTTTCCACTTACGGATATTCCATCCTAACCTCCACCACCAACGGGCGAAGCGTATACGTATATATCCTAGCAGTCAAATGGGTTCGTCAAATGTGCCTCAAATATCTTGGGAAGTCCATACTTTATCACCCGTTGGAGATATTGTTACTGTTCCACTTAGTACTGAAGGTATCCAGCAGAGGTATTCACATTATGGTGTGGTGGCATCACCAGATGAATATGAGAACTAGTTGAACACTTTAACACATTGTTACCCTGTCTTCTGATATAAGACTCACTCAAACTAGATCAAAGTATCGACGGGATCTTTAAAACCATTTTCGGATCTAAATACATCTTGTGATAATCCATTGTTAACAGACTCCGTTCTGTGTGTGATTGATCACAAGAGGATTCAAGTTGTGATGTGCAGGTTATTGAAGACAATAGAATATTTGAAGACGAAGAAGAGCTTCTTATTAGTTTTCGCATCTTGTGGATTTAATGCATAAACCTTGATCGGCTTGGATAAACTAGAGTCTTGTTTATCTTTTATAGACTTGATTGTCTAGTTGCGTGAGATCGGCATCGCTTTATAGTTTCTCTTTGAGATCTATATTGATTGATTGCAAATCTAAATATTGCTTATTTCGGTAATCAAAGTTTAGGTTGATCTAACCATACAAATTATTTTATTAGTTTAAATGGAAGAGTTTTTGTCAACAACTCACATATCTTTATAGAAAAGATTAATTAGATTGGTTACCAAACAGATTCTTCCTTTTTTGTTTGGAATACGATCCAAAGGACTTTTCACGTGCGTGACTCTAGAGGTCAAAGGCACAGGGATACTAATAAAACTAAGTAGCTAGGGCTAGTCTACTTGGTCTCAACTATACGAAGTTGGTATTAGATTTTGCATAACAGCTTAATTCTGAGTGTATTCAAAACTGGACTAGGTCCCGGGATTTTTCTGTATTTGCGGTTTCCTCGTTAACAAAATCTTTCTGCATCATTTACTTTATTTTCCTCATTATAATTGTTATCATAATTAAGTAAATTACACGCTTATGTTAATCCGAATTACTTGACATTGATCCTAATAGTCAATCGATTATTACCATAGCTATTGTCAAGTAAATATCTTGTTGTCGTATTGTCTCGACCTCGTCCATAGACAATCACACAAGGTATAGGACTTAAGTTGCATTGTCTCGACTTTGTCCATAAACGATCACTTAATATATCAGACGTACATATTGATATTTAAAAGATTGCGGTGTATTTGGGTAACCTCGTCTTTTCAGTTTTAAATAACGGTAGAGATGAGATAAAAAGTCGCCTCTTACTGGGTAAGCTCAATTGTCGCCTTTTGACCAAAGGTCCACACTGTTCGTTACAAGGGATCAGTTGGACCCATCTCTACTTTGTGAACAGAAAGGTAGATAATGTTACACAGTTGCAAATATCATTCTCATCGGAAACAATGTATCATATTTACCTCATATCCCATAAAGTATAAGCTAAATTTTTATTTCTGGAAAATCCAATCTTTTGAATAACCTTAAATAACTAAGAAATTAAATAATGAAGTAAGCATCGATTATCTCATTTACTACTTTTATAACACTCAACAAACAATGGAAAAAGTATTAACTTACAACACTCCCAACACATAAAAGTAGAAATCAGGGACAACTCAAATCAAAATCATCATTTCTACTAAAATATACGGTAAATTTTACAGTTGGAAATAAATATAACATAGTAATATAACCAAACCTATCATAAAATTTATTTCAAAATCAGGGAGAATCAAATGTTAAATGACGAGGGTACCAAGTACACCACAATATTTTCGATATCAACCTATAAGTCTTATACTTTGTGTTAGAGCATAGCTCGGTTGAACCCACCAAGCTTTGGTATGTCAAGTTTGGTTGTCATATTTTAGTGAATCAAAACTCATTTTAAGAGTCGCTTGGTTATGTACTAGAGTCAACTTCGTATAGGTTAGATTGAAAGTATTAGGATATGAGACATTATAAGTATTGCGAAGATTTGAAGAAGTGAAGAAGTAAGAAGCTACAACGACAATATCATCCTTACACTTCAGGTTAGTGATATTTGACTTGAAATGTTTCATTCTATAACGTATCTTTCAAGTCATGCATATTGAAAACGTAACTGCGAAGCATGAACACTCTAGATAGACATAGTATTAAGGAATACAATATGAAGTTTATTGCTTAACCATTAAACTTTGTAGATAAGACATCGACATGTTCGTTTAAATGCTATTGTGATTATGTATGGGTATGAGGTGAGGATTTCATCCTAGGAAACAATGTTTTTACATGTGTTTTAAGGAAGTAAGTTCATAAACTTGTTTATGAATCGAAAAGGAAATTGCCAGGCGATATTG
The DNA here is from genome assembly GCF_003573695.1 of Papaver somniferum. Classification (NCBI taxonomy): domain Eukaryota; kingdom Viridiplantae; phylum Streptophyta; class Magnoliopsida; order Ranunculales; family Papaveraceae; genus Papaver; species Papaver somniferum. Next base: position 19,146,168 of record NW_020622381.1, read on the forward strand.
GAATTGTTATTCATTTCATATCTTGTGAACATCCAATATGTGTGATTTAGTATAACCACTCACGACTTGTTTGTGTTCTTGGTAAAACTATTCACAAAGGCCTGACTTATGTATTGGTATGACTTTTACTAGTGAAACCGATCTTAAGTAATCACCTGAGATGGTATGATCGAGATTGTGTTTGTGTAGGACCGAATCTGAGTAAAGGGGAACCGATCCTAGTAAGAGGTTCAACACATCACAAAGGGGAATAAATCCTTGTATGAGGTGCATAAAGTTTTCAGCAGAAAGGGGAACCGATACTATGGACATGTGCAACACATATAAGTTAGATACGATATATATGTGGGGAACCGATCCTAGTACCTAGTCAACCGAATTTTGGAAAGCTAGTGTGACTATGCACAATACTCACATGGACGTAGAACCGAAACTTGTTTTGGTAGAACCGTTAAACCCATGATTTGTGATTGAGTGTTCTTGATCAATCACATAGTTCTTGAAAGTCAGATGAACCAATTCTAAACTTGTTTGGAAGTGTGGCAAATCGGTTTCAAGATTGTAAGTATGAAAGAGGACTTAAAAAGTAAGGATGTAGACATACTTTGAACACGTACAATAATGTTTATCTTTTATTGTTCAAAGTTACTCCTTAATAGCTAATGGAAGAAAATCCAGGATCGAAATATAAATGAGTTAAGAATCTTTTATTTAAGGTTGTTAATTTTATTTTAGGAAAATGAGAATTAGTAATGTGCATTTACTAGTTGAGACTTTCCAAAGAGATTTTCGGTTATTATTTTGGATAGAGCATTTCCAGGAATTACGGAAACCGAATTTGCAATTATATTGCATATCTTGAGAATATTTTCGGTTTTGGAAATTCCTTGGTGTCCAAACTTCCTTGTATATAAATACTTTAAGTTTGCATTTCTAGCAAACTAATCCTTCGTGACAGCAAACTTCCTCGGTTGTGTTGTTACTGGTGTAGCCGCCTATTCGTAGAGGAGAGTAACCTAATTAGGTGAAATCTCTTACGGTCGCTCAGTTTAAAGTACTCTTTGGGATTGAGAAGCTCGATTAGTACCGTTTATGGGAAACTAGATAATTACGGTTTATCTTGTGTTTTCGATTGATTTGATTGACTAACAGTGGTTGAAATTTGATTGCACCTAGTTTGTTTATGCTTGAGAATCTTCTCTTCTGATATAAGGCTCACTCAAACTAGATCGAAGTTTTGACAGGGATCTTTATACTGTTGTTAGCGCTAAAGATGATCTTGTGATAATCCATTGTAAACAGACTTCGTTCTGTGCGTGATTGATCACAAGAAATTTAAGTTGTTGTGTGCAGGTGTTTATTGAAGATCTAAGAAGATTTGAAGACAAAGAAGATATTGAAGATTTCTGATTTGGGGTTCATAATCTTTGGTGTGCACAATACTTGTTTCGGTATAAGAGGATCCAACTATAATCGGTTTATCCTTGTGGTAGATTCGATTGATTAGCTGTGAAGATCGGCATCAATACAATTCTTTGTGATTAAAAGTATTGATTGAAAAATCTTAACAATTACTTCGGTAGTTGAGAATAAGATAGATTTAAGAACCCGACGAAGGAGTTTATTTGAGATAAACAGAAGAGCCTTTGTCGAACTCATATCACTTGGTTGAAGAGAGTTCATACCAAACAGATTTGTTGTTCTTCTACTGTTTGGAATACGAACCAAAGGTATTATTCCAAGTACGTGACTTATTCATAAGTTGGAGGCGTGGGAATACAGACGGAACTAGGTGAACTATAGGTTTAGTTGCTTGGTCTCAACTATACGAAGTTGGTTTAATTTTGTGTAGAGGCTTAGTCCTGAGAGTATTCAATTCTGGAAAAGTTCCCGGGGTTTTTCTGCATTTGCTGTTTCCTCGTTAACAAAATCTTGCTGTGTCATTTACTTTTATTTTTCGCATTATAATTTTTTTATTATAATTAAAGTAAATTACACAAACGCTAATTCCTATTTACTTGATAAGCAATCCTATTGTGTTTGGTTAAGTCCGATATTTTTTATCAAGTAAGCATACTTCGTTGTTGTATTATCTCGATCGCGTATCCATAGACGATCACACGAAGTGTGAACCGATTAGTTACATTGTCTCGAATCAGTCCATAGACAATCACTTTCAGATAAAGGACTTATAGGTAGGAAAAGTTTTAGCTTGAGGTATATTTGGGTACCCTCGCCTTTTCAATTGGTATCAGAGCAGGCAAACACGAAAAGATCTTAAAATCCGTGTTTGGTGCGATCCAACCTATAAGAAATTGAATCCTATGTTTGATTCATTTAATGTTGTGCAAGAGTTTGAATACTCAAAAGTTGAAGATGTTACTGCTTCGTTGACTCATGATCTAGGAGTTGCGAAAACATCTGTGTCTATCTCTGATGGAAAGGAAGATGCTGATAAAGAGTTGGTAAAACTCCTAAAGCCTATAAAATCTTTGTCTTCTAAAGTGTTGTTATTAAAGAAAGAGACAAATCTTCTTAAACAGGAGATTAGAGATAAAGACATTCAACTGAATTGTCTGGCCAAAGAGAATATGGATCTCACTGTCAAATTAGAAGCTCTTGGTAAATCTCTTACTGTTAAAGAGACACGTCCTATGACTCTGACTAATGATGTTGTTGTGATTTCTTCTGATGCCGAGGAAACTAGAAGTCCTTTCTTGACTTTTACAGATTGTGATAAAACCGGTTTAGTCACATCTGAAACAGATTAAGATGACGGTAGTTTTCCTAACTACATCATGTCAGAAGAGGGTCAAAAACCAGTTTCTAGATCTACTGATGACCAAACGAAATCTTCTACAAAGGAAACTTTGAACCAATTCCTTGAGCGTGATCTTAAGGAATATAACTTTCAGTCACTTGACAGGAAACTTATACCTCTTCAACATACTGTGGTAAAAATATTGAAAGAAGTTTCTTGTCCTAAAAAACTGAAAGACCAATCCTCAGTAGAAAGACAGATTATACCACTACCCGATAAGATCAACCCAAAAGAATCAGAGGAAAGAGTTGATGATCGCTTCTGGAAAAAGGTTTCTCCTCACCCTTATAGAAATAATCCTTGTTTTGATAAAGAACGATTCTAGAAGAAAGGGAAAGAGAGAATCTCTGCCAAAAGAAACAATTAGGAGTTTCCGATAATTGTTTCAGATAATCACACTGATGTGAATCATAAGGAAGTCCTTAGAATGAGAAAATCTTATGAAAATCTCATTGAAAGAATTAAGAGAGATTTAGCTATCTCCGAAAATTCTCACATCAGCATAGTTTCTCCACATGATCATGTCTCCAGAGTTAGAAAAGATCATCGTCTTGGGAGAAAATATTTTGGGCAGAAATTCCCTAAGAGAAACATGAACTATGTTTCTGATATTCACTGTATGTTATAATGGTGCACACGGTACGGTTCGGCTCGGTTCTTGCCGAGGCTGAGTACTTGTTCCTAAGGCTGCACAGGAACCGAGCCGAAAAACTGGACCGCCCCGGAACCGGTGGAACCGTACCTGTTTTTGTACCGAACCGAGGAAGGGGGTACAGGTACCGGTTCTAAAACTGAGAACCGGCCTCTGGGGGGTACATGTACACGGTCCTATCCAAGTCTTGTACTGTCCTGTCCCGAATGTATCGAGTAATAATAACCATTAGATTTAGGGTTTTTTTATGAATATCTAAGGGTGGTATATATAGAAAAATTAGGTATGCAGTCTAGGGTTTCTCATTTCCTTTTCTTTTTTCCGTCTTCTTTGCAACTCCTCTCTCTCTGAGAAGGAACTCCAGTTATAAGGAAGATTTTTCTTCTCTTCAAGAATCAATACTTCAACTCCACAAACACCAGTTACACCACCTCTCGATCCTTTTTGCAGAAGCAGCAAACCAGAAGAAGAAGAAATTTCAGTTGTAAGTTCTTTTTTTGCTTTTTTTCTTCTCCAATTTTATTGATTCCTTATAGGGTTTATTGTTTTATCGTTTGATTTGGACTACTGGGTTCATTTAATTTTTTTAATTTGAGTTTGATTTGGTAATATGCAATCTAAATCGGTTGGAAAATGATGAAAAATCTTACCAGAATATTGAAATTGAATTTTTTATTGATTTTGAGAATATTGGAATAGAATCAATTGATTGCTCTGTCTCTAATTGATCTGTAACTTTTGTGATTTCAGTAATTAGGATTTTTCTTCTTTTTTCCCTCATGATTCATGAAGGCTTATAATCAGTTCAAGCTACTTCTTATTAGTGATAATGCTAAATCAGTTTAAGACATATGAATTGAAGTCTAGGGAGAAAGCAGAAGAAAAGTGCAAGTGTATTTTAATGTGCTCTGACTTGATCAAGTGTATTGTTGCAGGTAATCTTGATTAGTTGCTGAAGTTTGAAGCTACTGAAACTCTGTTATTGGACTAGAGACAGGACAACTAGTTGCTCTTACTGAGGTTAGCATTTTACCATGTTAGTTCTTAATTTGAGGATCTTACTTTGTTGTTGTGTTCTGTGTTCATGAACATGTGTAGTTTGGCTTGTAATCTGCTTATGTAGTTTATATGCAAAGTGAAAATAGCATACTGAATCTGCAAAGTGGTAATGGCAGGTTGTCTCTAACTAATTTCATTTGTGTAGTTTATATGGAAAGTGATAATGCCATTATGAATGTTTGCATATAACAACATGATGTGCTTATGTCTTGTAAAGTGATAATGCCATTATGAATGTTTGCAAAGTGAAAATATCTTGTAATCTGCTTATGTCTGCAAACATGAACATGTGTTATACTGCAATCTTTTGCCACTTTATGAATGCAGAATGCATGTTATATGAGCATTAGTTTTTTCCCAAAGAAATAAGTATGGCATGTTATATTATGTCTAACTATGCACACATTACCATTGATGCATACAATTAGAGTATGCTTATGTAATGTCACTTAGTCCTTTTATGTTGTTGTTATTGTTGTTGTGAATTGAAATCATGTTTGTGTATGTATTGTTTGTCAGTGATCAATCATGGATGCATCAAGTCCAGCTAGGGTTCGGAACATTATATGACGCCATTTCACTATGAGAAATGTTGCAGACGCCACTTGTAATTATTGTGGAAAGACATTTAGGGCTCACATCTGCAAAAATAGAACATCTGCATTGTGGAAGCAATTTAACAGATGCACCAACATTCCTAATGCTACCAGAGCTCACATAATGCTTAGAACTTAGGCTTAGTGGTTTATGTGTAATGTGTACTGCAGCTTTACTATTTAGTATTTACTTTGAACTTTTATGTTTTATGTCTTTAATCTTTATGAACAACTTGTAGTATTTAACTTAATAAATTATATGTATGAAATTCATTTTTATTTGTGGTATTCTTTGTGGTTTTGGTGGTTTTAATATTTGATAAGTGGCTTAGTGCATTGTGTTTGTGTATATGTAGTATGTATTATGTACAGTGTACTTGTGTTTATGTATATTTGTGATTTCTCAGTGATAAATGATGGATGCATCAAGACAAGCTGCTTCACCTACACCTACTTCAGCTGGTACACCTACACCTGCTACAGATACAGTTGTTGGATCCTCTATCCAACCAACAGTTGGAGCAGCAGAGCCAGAGACAACAACAACATATTTAGAAGCTACTTCTACTCAAATGGATGGTAAGACAACATCTGATATTTGGAAACATTTCACTAGGAAAAATGTTCAAGAAGCTGATTGTAATTACTGCAACAAGACAATAAAGGCTCATACTGGAAGGAATGGTACAAGTAGAATGTGGAAGCACTTTAACAGATGCAAGAAGAATCCTAACAAGCCAAAGCCAAAAGGACAACAAACTCTGACATTAAAACCTTCAACACTGGGTGAGCAGGAAGGTCAGTTAGTCTTTACCATTTTCAGTCAAGAAAAATGTAAAAGGGCAGTTGTTGAGTATATTATAATTGATGAGATGTCCTTTTGAGCAGTTGAGGGTGAAGGATTTAGGAGATTGATGCATGTTTTAGAGCCTAGATTTGTTGTACCAAGTAGAATGACTATTTACAGATCTTTATTAGAAGTGTATGTAGTTGAGAAAGATAAGTTGAAAAATTACTTCAAGTCAAGCAAGCAGAGGGTTAGTTTGACAACAGACACATGGATTTCACCAAATAATTTGAACTACATCTGTGTAACAGTTCATTTTATTGATCAACATTAGAAGTTAGAAAAGAGAATTATTATGTTTTCTGAGGTTAGTGGTCACAAAGGAATTGATATTGGTGAGATGTTGGAGAAGTGATTGTCAGATTGGGGGCTTAAAGATGTTTTTTCTGTCACTTTGGATATTGCCAGTGCTACTTGTTACTTTGCTACTTGTTACTTCCGCCACCAGTAAGACTATTGTTTAATTGTGTGTGTGAGTGACTGTGTCTGTCAGTCTTTTGCTACTTATTACTCTTTCAGATTTTCAAGACTTGGTATTTGGCACTTTTCTTGTTAGTTGTTATGTATTGTTCTTTGAGATATTTCTTAATATATTGTTGCTCAGTAAAACAAGTTCTTAACAGAAAAAAATTGTCTGGAAAAACTAAGGACCGAGACTAGTACCGGAACCGTCGCTGGTACCATACTGGCCCCGAATGGTACCGGAACTGAGGAACAAGGTACAAGTACCGGTCCAAAAACTAAGGACCGAGACTAGGGAGGTACAGTTACTTGGCCTCGGCAAGAACTGAGGAATCGTACCGTGTGTACCCTTACTTGTACCTCCCTAGTCTCGGTCCTTAGTTTTTGCACCGGTACTTGTACCTTGTTCCTCGGTTCTGGTACCATTCGGGACCAGTACGGTACCAGGGACGGTTCCGGTACTAGTCTCGGTCCTTAGTTTTTCCAGACAATTTTTTCCTGTTAAGAACTTGTTTTACTGAGAAATAATATATTAAGAAATATCTCAAAGCACAATATATAACAACTAACAAGAAAAGTGCCAAATACCAAGTCTTGAAAATCTGAAAGAGTAATAAGTAGCAAAAGACTGACAGACACAGTCACTCACACACACAATTTAACAATAGTCTTACTGGTGGCAGAAGTAACAAGTAGCAAAGTAACAAGTAGCACTGGCATTATCCAAAGTGACAGAAAAAACATCTTTAATCCCCCAATCTGACAATCACTTCTCCAACATCTCACCAATATCAATTCCGTTGTGACCACTAACCTCAGAAAACATAATAATTCTCTTTTCTAACTTCTAATTCTGATCAATAAAATGAACTGTTACACAGATGTAGTTCAAATTATTTGGTGAAGTCCATGTGTCTGTTGTCAAACTAACCCTCTGCTTGCTTGACTTGAAGTAATTTTTCAACTTATCTTTCTCAACTACATACACTTCTAATAAAGATCTGTAAATAGTCATTCTACTTGGTACAAAAAATCTAGGCTCTAAAACATGCATCAATCTCCTAAACCCTTCACCCTCAACTGCTCTAAAGGACATCTCATCAATTATAATATACTCAACAACTTCCCTTTTACATTTTTCTTGACTGAAAATGGTAGAGACTAACTGACCTTCCTGCTCACCCAGTGTTGAAGGTTTTAATGTCAGAGTTTGTTGTCCTTTTGGCTTTGGCTTGTTAGGATTCTTCTTGCATCTGTTAAAGTGCTTCCACATTCTACTTGTACCATTCCTTCCAGTATGAGCCTTTGTTGTCTTGTTGCAGTAATTACAATCAGCTTCTTGAACATTTTTCCTAGTGAAATGTTTCCAAATATCAGATGTTGTCTTACCATCCATTTGAGTAGAAGTAGCTTCTGCATATGTTGATGCTGTCTCTGGCTCTGCTGCTCCAACTGTTGGTTGGATAGAGGATCCAACAACTGTATCTGTAGCAGGTGTAGGTGTACCAGCTGAAGTAGGTGTAGGTGTAGCAGCTTGTCTTGATGCATCCATCATTTATAACTGAGAAATCACAAATATACATAAACATAAGTACACTGTACATAGTACATACTACATATACACAAACACAATGCACTAAGCCACTTATCAAATATTAAAACCACCAAAACCACAAAGAATACCACAAATAAAAATTAATTTCATACATATAATTTATAAATTTAAATACTATAAATTGTTCATAAAGATTAAAGACATAAAACATCAAAGTTCAAAGTAAATACTAAATAGTAAAGCTGCAGTACACATTACACACTGCAGTACATATTACACATAAACCACTAATCCTAAGTTCTAAGCATTATGTGAGCTCTGTTAGTATTAGGAATGTTGGTGCATCTGTTAAATTGCTTCCACAATGCAGATGTTCCATTTTTTGCAGATGTGAGCCCTAAATGTCTTTCCACAATAATTACAAGTGGCGTCTGCAACATTTCTCATAGTGAAATGGCGTCATATAATGTTCTGAACCCTAGATGGACTTGATGCATCCATGATTGATCACTGACAAACAATATATACACAAACATGATTTTAATTCACAATCCAAAACAACAACAACAACATGAAAGGACTAAGTGACATAACATAGGCAGACTCTAATTATATGTATCAATGGTAATGTGTGCATAGTTGGACATAATATAACATGCCATACTTATTTCCTTGGGCAGAAACTAATGCTCATATAACATGCATTCTGCATTCATAAAGTGGCAAGAGATTACAGTATAACACATGTTCATGTTTGCAGACATAAGCAAATTACAAGATATTTTCACTTTGCAAACATTCATAATGGCATCATCACTTTACAAGACATAAGCACAACATGTTGTTATATGGAAACATTCATAATGGCATTATCACTTTGAATATAAACTACACAAATGAAATTAGTTAGAGACAACCTGCCATTATCACTTTGCAGATTCAGTATGCTATTTTCACTTTGCATATAAACTACATAAGCAGATTACAAGCCAAACTACACATGTTCATGAACACAGAACACAACAACAAAGTAAGATCCTCAAATTAAGAACTAACATGGTAAAATGCTAACCTCAGTAAGAGCAACTAGTTGTCCTGTCTCTAGTCCAATTACAGAGTTTCAGTAGCTCCAAACTTCAGAAACTAATCAAGATTACCTGCAACAATACACTTGATCAAGTCAGAGCACATTAAAATACACCCGCACTCTTCTTCTGCTTTCTCCCTAGACTTTAATTCATATGTTTTAAACTGATTTATCATTATCACTAATAAGAAGTAGCTTGAACTGATTACAAGCCTTCATGAATCATTAGGGAAAAAAGAAGAAAAATCTTAATTACTGAAATCACAAAATTTACAGATTAATTAGAGGCAGAGCAATCAATTGATTCAATTCCAATATTCTCAAAATCAATAACAAATTCAGTTTCAATATTCTGGTAAGATTTTTCATTCATTTTCCAACAGATCTAGATTGCATATTACCAAATCAAGCTTAAATTAAAAAAAAATTAAATGAATCCAGTAGTCCAAATCAAACGATAAAACAATAAACCCTATAAGGAATCAATAAAATTGGAGAAGAAAAAAAGCAAAAAAAAACTTACAACTGAAATTTCTTCTCTTTCTGATTTGTTGTTTCTGCAAAAAGGATCGAGAAATGGTGTAACTGGTGTTCGTGGAGTTGAAGTCTTGATTCTTTAAGTGAAGAAAACTCTTCCCTGTAACTGGAGTTCCTTCTCAGAGAGAGAGGAGTTGCAAAGAAGACGGAAAAAATAAAATAAAATGAGAAACCCTAGACTGCCTACCTAATTTTTCAATATATACCACCCTTAGATATTCATAAAAAACCCCTAAATCTAATGGTTATTATTACTCGATACATTCAGGACGGGACGATACATGAATTGGATAGGACAGTGTACCTGTACCTCCCAGAGGCCGGTTCTCAGTTTTAGAACCGGTACTTGTACCCCCTTCCCCGGTTCGGTACAAAAACAAGTACGATTCCGGGGCGGTCCGATTTTTTGGCTCGGTTCCTGTGCAACCTTAGTAAGCTAGAAAAAGCTTACTCCGATGCAACCTATTTGTATCAAAATTGTGCATTCTCATCCTCTATCGTGCTCTTATTCATGGGTGGGAAAGGAACAATAAATCTGGAGCACATTTATTTGTGTAGTTGTTTATCAGAAAAATTGTGAAACTTTATGGATAGCTGCGAATCCATAGTTGTGTAAAAATGTTCATGGTTATCATGATCTTCCAAAAATAGGTTATATTTGGAATTTTCGAATTTTAATAAACCTTCCAACTTGAGAAGTTTGGACAAAGGAAACGAAATATATTGTTCAATATTTTCGGTTTCCCCTGATATCTTTCGGACCAGAAGTTGTCTCTTTTAAAGGGAAACTATCTCTTGTCTGTATTCTGATAACCTGATCAATCCTTTATATATATATGAGCAAGCATGCCTCCAATAACTCGTAGTATCTCAAAGGCTAATAAGGAGGAAGCTCAAAAGGTTAAAGATTGTCAAGGAATCAATACAGAAAGGAAGAAGAAAATCATATCAAATATCATGTCTGATTATTATTTTGTGGTTCAGTTGGATCACAAGATGAGTCATGTCTGTTAGCTTACAACCTACAAGATCCAACCAAAACCAAGTGGATTCGTTCTGACAGTATGATTGACTATATTCAAGGTTTTGAGAAATTAAGAACAATCTCATAATAACGGTTCGAAATCAAGATTGGCTCAAAGAAAAGATTGAGGAAACAAAAGTTGATATTGCTGATATGAAGATTCAAGTTGAAAAGCTTGAGAAACAATAAGTGGTTGCTAACAAGTCTCTTGAGAGATGCTTTAAAAGTTTGAACACTGAAGAAACCTAAGTGAACAACAAGAGCACCACTAGAGATTAAGTTATATGATGTAATACTTAATTTAAGAAAATAGACATCAATTTTTGATTAATTTCAATGGTTGTAATATTATGAATAAAATTATTTTATTTATAATTTTTCTTGTAATGGTTTTTGATTTACGTATCCTATGCTTGAATGCTTTATTATTGCTATGGATGTTTATGGGATCTTTGATTTCAGTTTTATTACCTTGATATCCGATCTCATAATATTGTGAACCCTTATGGTTTGGGTGACTTTTTGATTTAGTAGGATTAAGTTCTATCCCATGTTGGTAGGCTTTATCAAAGGATCATGAGGGGTTCTGGTAGAAACAATATGTGAAAAAGTCACAATATGTTGAATCGGTTTTGGTTTAGCATAAAAACATATGTGTTTCGATGGTTTTCAACTTTTGCTTGCAATAGTGAAAAATAGGTTTTCAACCTTTCTCTGGTAAAGGTTGGTTGTTGTTATTCTTTTGTTTTGCATAAGGATGACAACATAATGATATTTCACATCAATTCTCCCTGGAAGAATATGCAAATATATTGGAGAAGTGGATGCAAAATTTGAGGTAACAATGTTGTTAGTTAATTGTTTTCCTGTTTAAGAAAAGCCTGATTTTATTTCATATATATTTTTCTTTTGCTTAACAAAATTTCGGTACAATTGATGATTTATTCCATGATGTGTGTATGGATGTGTGTGTGATTCAATTGGTTCCGGTTAAGCAAAACTATTGTTATCTTGCTTTATTGTGTGGTATCAATTGTTTAGGCTTACAAAATTTCAATGCAATTGTGGTGTTTTAATGTCTATGTTGATTCAATTGCTTCCGGTTGAGGTGAATAATTATGCAAGTTGATTTATTTGGTTTGTATGAATTATTTATGGCTTAACGAAAGAAAAGGTTTACGGGATGGATTGTTTAGTCCAATTCGATTCCGGATAAGAGAAGCTAAGTTTATCTTAGTTAGACTTATCAAAGTGGAGGTTTCGGTTATTCAAGTCTAATCGAATGCCTTAACAAGAAATGCTAGTTAATTAACATAGTACTTGTCTTGTTTAAAATTTAAAGGTCTAAGTTATATGGATAATTAGAACCTGATGAGAAAAATAGAGTTATCTTTATTTTGGTCTTACTGCGAAGCATGAACACTTTAGATAGACATAGTATTAAGGAATACAATATGAAGTTTATTGCTTAACCATTAAACTTTGTAGATAAGACATCGACATAATCGTTTAAATGCTATTGTGATTATGTATGGGTATGAGGTGAGGATTTCCTCCTAGGAAACAATGTTTTTACATGTGTTTTAAGGAAGTAAGTTCATAAACTTGTTTATGAATCGAAAAGGAAATCGCCAGGCGTTATTGGGATTGTTATTCATTGCGTATCTTGTGAACATCCAATATGTGTGATTTAGTATAACCGCTCACGACTTGTTTGTGTTCTTGGTAAAATTATTCACAAAGGCCTGACTTATGTATTGGTATGACTTTTATTAGTGAAACCAATCTTAAGTAATCACCTGAGATGGTATGATCGAGTTTGTGTTTGTAGGACCGAATCTGGGTAAAGGGGAACCGATCCTCGTAAGAGGTGCAACACATCACAAAGGGGAATCGATCCTTGTATGAGGTTGCAGCAAGTTTGTAGCAGAAAAGGGAACCGATCCTATGGACATGTACAACACGTTTTTAGGCAAAGGGGAACCGATCCTATGAACATCTGCAGCACATATAAGTTAGATACCATATATATCTAGGGAACCGATCCTAGTACCTAGTCAACTGAATTTTGGAAAGCTAGTGTGACTATGCACAATACTCACATGGAGGTAGAACCGAAACTTGTTTTGGTATAACCGTTAAACCCATAATTTGTGATTGAGTGTTCTTGATCAATCACATAGTTCTTGAAAGTCAGATGAACCAATTCTAAACTTGTTTGGAAGTGTGGCAAATCGGTTTCAAGGTTGTAAAGTATGAAAGAGGACTTACAAAGTAAGGATGTCGGCATACTTTGAACACGTACAGTAATGTTTATCTTTTATTATTCAAAGTTATTCCTTAATAGCTACAGGAAGAAAATCCCGGGATCGAAATATAAATAAGTTAAGAATCTTTTATTTAAGGTTGTTAATTTTATTTTAGGAAAATGAGAATTAGTAATGTGCATTTACTAGTTGAGATTTTCCAAAGAGATTTTCAGTCATTATTTTGGACAGAGCATTTCCAGGAATTGTGGAAACTAAATTTGGAATTATATTGCATATCTTGAGAATATTTTCGGTTTTGGAAATTTTTGTGGTGTCCAAACTTCCTTGTCTATAAATACTTGAAGTTTGCATTTCTAGCAAAAATAATCCTTCGTGACAGCAAACTTCCTCGGTTGTGTTGTTACTGGTGTAGCCGCCTATTCGGAAAGGAGAGTAACTAATTAGGCGAAATCTCTTACGGCCGCTCAGTTTAAAGTATTCTTTGGGATTGAGAAGCTCTATTAGTACCGTTGGTGGGAAACTAGATAATTGCGGTTTATCTTGTGTTTTCAATTGATTTGATTGACTAACGCTGGTTGAACTTTGATCGCACCTAGTATTTTTATGCTTGAGAGTCTTATCTTCTGATATAATATTCACTCAAACTAGATCGAAGTTTCGACAGGGATCTTTAGACTGTTTTTAGTGTTAAAGACGATCTTGTGATAAACCATTATTAACATACTCAATTCTGTGCGTGATTGATCACAAGAGATTCAAGTTGTTGTGTGCAGGTGTTTATTGAAGATCTAAGAAGATTTGAAGACAAAGAAGATATTGAAGACAAAGAAGATATTGAAGATTTCTGATTTGGGGTTCATAATCTTTGGTGTGCACAATACTTGTTTCGGTATAAGAGGATCCAACTATAATCGTTTTATCCTTGTGGTAGATTGGATTGATTAGTTGTGTAGATCGGCATCAATACAATTCTTTGTGATTAAAAGTATTGATTGCAAAATCTTAACAATTACTTCGGTAGTTGAGAATAAGATAGATCTAAGAACCCGACGAAGGAGTTTATTTGGGATAAACAAAAGATCCTTTGTCGAACTCATATCACTTGGTTGAAGAGAGTGGATACCAAACATATTTGTTGTTCCTTTACTGTTTGGAATACGAACCAAAGGTATTGTTCCAAGTACGTGACTTATTCATAAGTTGGAGGTGTGGGAATACAGACGAAACTAGGTGAACTACAGGTTTAGTTCCTTGGTCTCAAATATACGAAGTTGGTTTAATTTTGTGTAGCGGCTTAATCCTGAGAGTATTCAATTCTGGACAAGGTCCCGGGGTTTTTCTGCATTTGCGGTTTCCTCGTTAACAAAATCTTGTTGTGTCATTTACTTTTATTTTCCGCATTATAATTGTTTTATTATAATTAAAGTAAATTAGACAAACGTTAATTCTTATTTTTTTGATTAGCAATCCTATTGTGTTTGGTTAAGTCCGAACCTTTTTTATCAAGTAAACATAATTCGTTGTTGTGTTGTCTCGATCTCGTATCCATAGACGATCACACAAAGTGTGAACCGATTATTTGCATTGTCTCGACTCAGTCCATAGACAATCACTTTCAGAGAAAGGACTTATAGGTAGGAAAAGTTTTAGCTTGAGGTATATTTGGGCACCCTCGCCTTTTCAATTGGTATCAGAGCAGGCAAACACGAAAAGATCTAACAATCCGTGTTTGCTGCGATCCAACCTATAAGAAATTGAATCCTATGTCTGACTCAGTTAACGTTATGCAGGATTTTGAATACTCAAAAGTTGAAGATGTTACTGCTTCGTTGACTCATGATCCAGGAGTTGCGAAAACATCTGTGACCATCTCTGATGGAAAGGAAGATGCTGATAAAGAGTCGGTAAAACTCCTAAAGCCTATAAAATCTCTGTCTTCTAAAGTGTTATTATTAAAGAAAGAGACAAATCTTCTTAAACAGGAGATCAGAGATAAAGACATTCAACTGAATTGTCTGGCCAAACAGAATATGGATCTCACTGTCAAACTAGAAGCTCTTGGTAAATCTCTTACTGTTAAAGAGACACGTCCTATGACTCTGACTAATGATGTTGTTGTGATTTCTTCTGATACTGAGGAAACTTGAAGTCCTTGCTCGACTTTTACAGATTGTGATAAAATCGGTTTAGTCACATCTGAAACAAATCAAGATGATGGTAGTTTGCCTAACTACATCAAGTCAGAAGAGGATGAAAAACTAGCTTCTAGATCTACTGATGAACAAACGAAATCTTGTACAAAGGAAACTTTGAACCAATTCCGTGAGCGTGATCTTAAGGAATACAACTTTCAGTCACTTTGAAAGAAATTTCTTGTCTTAAAAAACTGAAAGACCATTCCTCAGTAGAAAGACAGATTATACCACTACCCGATAAGATCAACTCAAAAGAATCAGAGGAAAGAGTTGATAATTGCTACTGGAAAAAGGTTCCTCCTCACCCTTATCGAAAAAATCCTTGTTTTGCAAAAGAACGATTCCATAAGAAAGGGAAAGAGAGAATCTCTGCCAAAAGAAACAATCAGGAGTTTCCGATAATTGTTTCAGATAATCACACTGATATGAATCATAAGGAAGTCCTTAGAATGAGAAAATCTTATGAAAATCTCATTAAAAGAATTAAGAGAGATTTAGCTATCTCCGAAAATTCTCACGTCAGTATAGTTTCTCAACATGATCATATCTCTAGAGTTAGAAAAGATCATCGTCTTGGGAGAAAATATTTTGGGCAGAAATTCCCTAAGAGAAACATTAACTATGTTTCTGAAATTCACTGTAAGCTAGAAAAAGCTTACTCCGATGCTGTAGTTGCAGGAAATCCTACACTACACCCCTCATATGATTTCATTAATACTCAACTCATTTTTAGATCTACAATCTCAACACGTATTCTTTCTTCCATCTGTTTCTTGACACGTCTTTTGTAACTGCTGTTTTTTAACCGCTTATATCTTTCCGTATTAATCGTGTTTCTCTTCTCGAGGAAAAATTCCCTCTATATATACTCTTTCTCACTCTCTTTTTCTTTCTTTTTATTTTCTCTGCAACTTCATCATTCTTCTGCAAATTCCGTTATTGCAACTTTTCTTCTTTCTTCTTCAATCTTTTTAAGTTCTTATTTATCTTCATACTATTTCTTCTGCAGATCTTCATCATTCGTAATTTTCTTCGAAATAATCTTCCTTCTAGTGCTTTCCATGGATTCATCAAGGTTAGTTTTCTTTTTTCTTCTTTATGGGTTTTGCTGAAATTGATCTTGTTTACTGCCTTATTTGATGTTGTTTATGTGATTCCCATACTGTTGTTATTTCAGCAAAAGCTCCTCCAACACTAAATTTACGGTTCAGAACCCTAACATTCCCAAACCGCAGCATAAGGTTGTTGCGCATAAAAGAAAGTCTGCGAATGAGAAGGTAGTAAGAAACATTATCCTTTTCTAATAACAATATTGTTGCCTCTGTTTCTTATCTGGATTGTAATTCGCAGGGTGATAAGGATGTCAATAAACCTCTCAAGAAATCTCTCCACCTTAAAACTGTTCAAACTTCTGTTCCATTCCACTTACTTATCTCTTCTAAATCTCCTGCGACATCTTCGCAAGATAAACCATTATCTCCAATTCGCGAAAAAGCTGCCTCAAACTTCATTTCTTCAACTGATCTTTCAATGATTGAAACCCCCCTTTTTGATCCTTCTGTGAATGAAACTTCTTCTCTTCTTATTGAGAATGTTTCTCAACCTTCTGTCATTGCCAGTTCTCTACCTAAGTCTCTTCCCCTTTCGAAAGAAACCGTGGAAGGAATAGATATTGCTTTCAAAGTTTTGTTTCAAGTCCTGGATGATGGCAAGAAGTCCTCCATTGATCCTGTCAAGTCTAATGTTTGCGAAATTCTGAGCAAGCATTTAGTTTCTGACATAGCTGCTTCACAGACAACTTTGGAAAAAGAGTGTAATGCTCTTCGTCTCGAAAATCAAAAGCTTCAGAATGTTTTGTTGGATCGTGACAATCTTCACAAGAAGAATGATGAATTGAGAGGTATGATTTTCTTATCTGTGTCTTGAATTTGCCTTTTTAATGGTTTTATCCTTCCCATATTTAATTATCCTTGAAATCCCTCTTTCGCATGTTAAGCCTTAAACCAGAAACGAATAATGGAGAGATATCAATTTGAATCTGCTGTTGAAGATGCCCGTGTTTATAAAGAAATTTTGATGGATCAATATAACCAATTAGATAACCTCTATTCATATTCTCTTGATCATATAAATAATCTTACCAATGAAATACCCAATTAGTTCAGAGGCAAGATTTATTAAGTAATGAAGTATCTCGCCTTTCTTATTCTTTAACTAAAGCTAATTTAGGGATGGAAACTTATCAGATGAGAATAAAACCTTATCTCAAGAGAAGCGAACTTGTTTAAACAAGATGGCGATATCTTCGCAACAACTTAGCATTCTTCAGAAAGTATGTGGTGACCAAGAGCAATCTCTTCGCTCTTTGAGGAATGAACTTAAAGAAGTAACAGAGTCGTCTATCGCTGAAAGAGATACACTTATTCAAGGTAGAATAGCTTTAAGTGTAAAGGCGAACCAACTTAAAGAACAATATTCCAAATTATAAAAATCTTATTCTTCTCTTGCGAAGAAAAATGCCTTTCTTATTTCTAAAGAGAAAAATCTTCAGTCTCGACTTAAAGGTTTAGTTGGAGATAAATTTGATGACGCAATGGACCGTTGGGAGAATAGTTTTTTGACCTTGATTCAACACCTTATTTTGCAAAAGGAAGGTAGTCATAATAGTTTGACTGCCTTAACTATCTTTTCTTTGTCATATCTTTCTGAGTTTTTCATCTTATTGAAATTTTGTATTCTACCTTTCGCAGAGTCTGGGAAGAATCTTCATTCTTCCATTTCTGTTTTGGAGGCTAAATATGCCAAAATTCGCAAATAAAATGCATTGCTCGTCTCTTCCCTTACTGGTTCTTGCGACCGAGCAGAAAGAAAACTTGATTATCTTGCTTATTTTAAGGATATTCAAGATAGGAATCATCAGAGAGCACTTCTTCATCAAGTTCATCTCTGGGCTGAAGTCCTTGTAAATGATATTTTATTGTCTAAATCTCTTCCTCCTATATCAATCGAACCTTTGGAAGTAGATGATGATGAAGTTCCTCGTCCTGCTGATAGTGATTATGATTATGAAAGTGGTGAAGAGGACGATCTCTTGGAAGATGAAGAAGAAATTCCTTCTAAGGAAGCATCTGCTGGTGTTAATCAAAATGAGAATGAAAAAGAAATCTCTCCTGAAGAAGTAATTGTTGGCGATAATCAAGGTGCTAGTCAAGGCGAAGATCAGAACTGAAATGAAGGAGAGGCTTGCGATAATGAGAACATTGGCGAAGAACGTCTGTTATCTCCTTCTACTGGAATTAATACTGAAGCTTGAGCTTCTTATCTAGTTTTATCTTCTTGAATTGTCTTATTTTTATCACTTTTGCGAATAATATTCTTCAACCAACTTTGGAATCAATTTTTCCTTTTAGTATTTTGCTGATGAGAAAGATAATGCTTCTTGTTTATTGATTCCCATACTTGCCACTCATTATCTTTCTTGGAAAAAAATAATCTATTACGAATACTTATAAATATTTTGTTTTATCATGTGGTCTTATTTTTCCTTCCTAATTAAAGGTCTTATTATGCCACCTCTTGTCATTGCGACAAAATCGCAGGACGTCCTTGCACTTTCATGCAAAAACCCATTGATCTTGCCTTCACTTTTTCTTTTGTATTATGGCCTCTTCAGGAATGTTGCGAAAATATGACAGGCCTAAATATTCATGCGAAAATAATGCCCCATGACATTGCCGTCTTGCGGCGAAATCGCAGGACGTCTTCGCACTTTCAAGCGAAAACCCATTGATCTCGTCTTATCTTTTTCTTTTGTATTATTGCCTCTTCAGGATTGTTGCACAAATATGACAAGCCTTAATACCCTTGCTAATAAAAATCCTCATGACATTTGCGTCTTAAGACACTTATCAGCTCCCTAATGGAGGGTGCCGCCCTTATCTCCCCCCTGGTTGCCCCTTCAAGGAGGCGTACTTCTACCATACAAGGTTAGATCCTCCCATCCAGTCTTAACAACAACCAGTTGTTTTCGAAGCCTCTTATCCATTTTACCTATAGGGCTTATGGTTACGAGACTGCACCCTAAGTGTGGTTTTCTTCGGGCCGAGTGTAGTATAAGTCAAGACTTGTCAAGAATGGCAAGGTGCGCTTCAAACTCCCCTGGCACTCTTGACTCAACCGTGTACCTCGGCGCCTTGATCAGATTCTGCACTCCTTGGGAGAGTCCTTATTACCTTAGTCGCCCAACCTAAATCATATGTTGAAGTTGAGAATCCAAGGTGCCTTTCCCGGATGGGCTTTATTGACCCAAAATCTCCATGACTCAGGTTCCGATGGCGGTGAAGCCTTTCCCTGAGCCATGCAACATGTACCCCCTAATATGACGTACTTTAGGTCTTACATTTTCCTCTTGCGAAATTTTATTTGCGAACTAGGGTGTACGCCATAAAGGTTCGCCTCTTTCTTTTATGTCATTGTTCTGTGATTATCTCTGCGAAAATTTCGCACATCATGATCTTGTTTTGATATAAATAATCTTGCAATTATTCTTTCAGAATCCATAACTTCTCAAAGCTTCTTATGGATAATATCTTTTTAAGTACAACCTGTTCCATGGTTTGTCAAGTCTATGACCAACATCTCTACCTTCTGGATCCATTAATCTATAAGCTCCTGTTCCAACTATTTCCTTAATGATGTAAGGTCCATCCCATTTTTTCGCTAATTTTCCACCATTTTCTCGCTGATATATTGGTGTCTCTCGTAGAACTAAATCTCCTGGTTGGAATTCGCGTACTTTGACATGTTTATTATATTCTCGAGATAGTCTTCGCTGATAATTCTCCATATGTTGTAAATCTTTTTTTCTTCTTTCTTCTAATTCATCAAGTTTATTTAAGATCAAACCCGCACTAAGATTTTTCTCCCAAGCTTCTCTTTTTGTTGTCGGAATAACAACTTCTGTTGGTAACACCGCTTCAACTCCGTATGTTAAACAAAAAGGTGACATTCCAGTAGCTTCTCTTCTAGTTGTATTATAAGCCCATACTGCATTATGTACTTGTTCGCACCATGCTCAGTGACGTCCTTCCAATTTCTTTTTTAATATATCTGCAATTGTTTTGTTTGTTGCTTCTTCCTGCCCATTAGCTTGTAGATACAAAGGAGTAGACTTTCCACATTTTATCTTGAATGCATTAAGTAGCATTTTTATGTTATGTCCTTCAAATTGTTTCCCATTATCAGATACCAACTGCGCAGGAATTCCAAATCTGCAAATGTATTTTCGAATATGAATGTAAAGATATCTTTGTCGCGAATATGTTGTAATGCTTTCACTTATGTCCATTTTGTGAAATAATCTGTTGCGACTATTAAATATCTTCTTTGTCCAGAACCTGGTAAAAATGGCCCCACAATATCTAAGACTCACTTTCCAAAAGGCCACACACTGGTTGAAGATGATAACGGTGCTCCAGGTGCATGTATTTTCTTTCCATGCTGCTGACAATCTTCACAACATCTTGATATTTGTTTTGCATATTCGTGCATGTATGGCCAGTAATAGCCTTGCATTTTTGCTCTATGTGTCAAAGATCTTCCCCCGCTATGATTGCCAGCATCCCCACTATATAACATTTTTAGCACTTTTTCTCCTTCCTCTCGTGTCAAACATCTGAGTGAAGGTCCGTTAAAGGATTTTCGGTATAGCAGCCCATCTCTTAATTCATAATTCGTTGCGCGGCTTTTTAATTTGTGTGTTTCTAATCTATTTCTTTGTGTTTCTCCCTTCGCAAAATATGCATGAAGTTCCGCTCTCCAATCTGCGATATTGTTCGTTTGTTCTTCTTCTTCACCGTCTATTATCATCACGTCTACTTCTTCTTCTTCTTCTTCTTTATTGATTGATGGTGACAGAAGTGTTTTTATTTTTATGCATCTCGCAGTTGGATCTGTCATCATGCTTGAGATGAAAGAAAAAGCGTCTGCGAGTCTGTTATCCTTTCTTGAAATGTGCCTCCATTTTATTTTTGGGATTTTCGATGACAATTCTTCAACGAGCTTCTTGTATTTCTTCAAGGATGGTTCATTTGTAGTATACTCTCCCTTTATTTGGCGAATAACTAGTTGTGAATCACTAGTGATCCTGGCATTTTCTAGTTTCATTTCTATTGCGAATTTTAAGGCATGTATCACAGCTTCATATTCTGTTTCATTATTAGTGGATGCGAATTCCAATCTGAATGAAAAAGCCATCTTTATTCCTTCTGGAGAAATTAAAACAATTCCAACTCCATTACCTTCTCTATTTGATGATCCATCTACCAATATCTCCCATCTATTTGGTTCTGTTAATAAATCTTTTGGATCTCCGTGTTCTTCTTCTATATCCATCATTTCTTCTACCGCTTCATCTTCTTCTAAAGGAAATTCTTCCAAGAAATCTGCAACAACTTGTGATTTTGGGGAAGAACAAATTTCATATTTAATATCAAAGTGGCCTACTTGTGCATTCCATCTCTCCACTCTTCCTGATCTTTTAGAATTCTTCATCACTGATTCAATTGGTACTTTTATTAATACCTTTATCTTGTGCGCTTGAAAATATATGCAGAGCTTAAATGATGCATGGACTAATGCTAAGATCAACTTCTCAATCTTTGAGTAATTCTTCTCGGCAGTATTAAAAGTTTTGCTAATGTAATAAATGGGTTTCTCCACTCCTGCGTTTATTCGCAATAACACAACACTTAATGCATGCGACGTCTTCGCAAGATAGATCAATAACTCTTCTCCTGATTCTGCTTTTTATAAAATGGTTGTATTCATAAGATGTTCTTTGATCCCTTGAAAAGCCTTTTCGCATTCATCAGTCCATTTGAATTTCGCACCCTTCTTGAGTATATCGAAAAAATATATGCATTTGTCTGATGATCGCGAGATGAATCTCCCCAGCGAAGCTAGAAGTCCATTCAATTTCTGTACATCTTTTATTGTTGCTGGTGTTGGCATGTCACGAATTGCTTGCATTTTTTCTGGATCAACCTGTATTCCTTCTTTTGATACAATGTAGCCTAAAAATTTTCCCGATGCAACTCCAATAGTACACTTCTCAGAATTCAATTTAATGTTGTACCGCCGCATTTGTTCAAAAATCTCCCTCAGGTCCTGTACATGGTCTTTGGCTTCTTTACTCTTTACTAACATGTCGTCCACGTATACTTCTAATGTTTTGTGTATCCATTTTGCGAATACCTTTTCTACCATTCTTTGGTATGTCGCACCCGCATTTCGCAAACCAAATGGCATTTTCGTGTAACAATATAAACCTCTAGGAGTGAAGAAAGCAGTATGTTCTTGATCTTCTTCAGCGAGAGGGATTTGGTTATACCCTTTGTACCCATCTAAAGACGATACTCTATCATTTCCCGCTGCGGATTCCACCATTTGAGGAATATCTGGCAACGGAAAACTATCTTTAGGACAAGCTTTGTTTAAATCTGTGAAATCTATGCAAATCCTTATTCCTTTGTTTTTCTTTGGGACAATGACCATATTCGCTATCCATTCTGGGTATTTAGCTTCTCTTATAATTCCTGCATCAAGCATTTTCTGTAGTTCTTCTTCTATTTGGGAATGGTATGTTGTTGAGATTTTTCTTATTCTTTGTTTAAATGGTCTCACATTCTTGTTAATCTCCAACTTGTGGCATGCAATTGATGGATCTATTCCCGGTATCTCATCCATGCTTCCTGCGAAAACATCTTTATATTCTCGCAAAAGGTTAACAGTTCTTTCTTCTTCTTCTACATCCATCTTGGTTCCAATTCTCAATATTAGAGGTCCTTCCATAGTCCCAACGTTTACTTCTTTTGTTGGTTCTGGGGCAGTGTAACTGGACTCGGATTCTCCCATTGGTGTTGGTTCTTTTATTGTTTTCGCAGGTCCTTCTCCTTCTTCCGAAATTTCGCTGGGTATTCCCTTGCCTTCTTTTTCCCTTATCATGTATACTCTAAATTTTTCTTCTTTCTTTGCTTCCTTTGCCAATTTTCTGTGAAATTGTTTCCTTTTTGCTTGTCCTTCATAATTCTTTACTTCAATTTGATGACATAATTTCGCATTGTCAACATCTCCTCTGATTTCTCCTATTCCATTTGGTGTGGGGAATTTAATACATTGATATAACGTTGATACTACATCTTTTATCGCATGTATCCATGGTCTTCCTAACAACATATTATACGGTGATTCCATATCCACCATGCATAGTGTTACGTGTGTTTCGATCTCTCCAAGTGGAATTCGTACCACTATTTCTCCTTTAGGTTTTGTTGTGGATTTTGGAAAGCCATGAACAAAATATGTTGAACTGGACATTTCTTTATCTTTAAATCCCATTCCCCGGAATGCATGATAAAATATTATATCCACTGAACTTCCTGTATCGATTAAAGTTCTGTTCAATATCCATTCTCCCGTGGATTTTGTTGTTGTCTCCTTCTCTTTTCTCGTAATAGGCACTGTAATAACCAATGGAGATGTGTGGTTCAAATTTTCTTTTGGTATTTCTGCCGCCATGAATGTAATTTTTTGCTTTTCCCAATCTTTCAAGGGTGATGTCTTTTCTACCGCCATAACCTTCCTTCCTTCAAAATTTCGTTTATGTATTCTTCCTTTGATGTTTTCATGGAATTCATTAACCATTGTTTTTGTTATCATATTACACTCAAATCTTTTGTCATCTTCATTGATTCTAATCATTTTTCTTTTAACTGGTTCACTGATTTATTTAATCACTTTCTTGATTTGAACAATCTCAACAATAATCTTCAACTTTCGATCTTCAAGTCCCTGTTTCTAGCGCCATTATGTAGTTGCAGGAAATCCTACACTACACCCCTCATATGATTTCATTAATACTCAACTCATTTTTAGATCTACAATCTTAATTTTATTAATGAATCTTTGAATATTCTTACAAGAAAAGATAAAGGAATCAAGAATAACCTCTGCTCTTGACTTTCTCTCTCCTATTTACTTGTTTCTTACTCAAAAAAGATCTTTCCTATTTACTTGTTTCTTACTCAAAAAAGATCTCTCCCCTTCCTCACAGTTGAACGACTATTTATAAGGAAATACTTAGTGGATGACAACTAATCTGTCCTTTATTTTCGTATATGGCTTGCGAAATTCTCGCAACCTTACAAATGTTAATCTCGCAAACTCTTTAATTTTCGCAGGATTATCACATCTTTCTCATGATTTTAGCTGACATTGTTTATTATATCGTTTCTGAAATTGTTCTGCGACGATGTTGTGTTGTGTTGTTGATAATTTCGCTAAAATATTATTGCTGCGAGATTCTGATCCTACAGATGCAACCTAGTTGTATCAAAATTGTTTATTCTCATCCTCTTTCGTGCTCTTATTCATGGATGGGAAAGGCACAATAAATCTGGAGCACATTTGTTTGTGTAGTTGTTTATCAGAAAATTTTTGAAACTTTATGGATAGCTGCGAATCCATAGTTGTGTAAAAATGTTCATGGTTATCATGATCTTTCAAAAATAGGTTATATTTGGAATTTTCTAATTTTAATAAACCTTCCAACTTGAGAAGTTCGGACAAAGGAAACGAAATATATTGTTTAATATTTTCGGTATCCCCTGATATCTTTCGGACCGGAAGTTGTCTCTTTTAAAGGGAAACTATCTCTTGTCTGTATTCTGATACCCTGATCAATCCTTTATATATATATATATATATATATATATATATATATATATATATATATATATATATAAGTAAGCATGCCTCCAATAACTCGCAGTATCTCAAAGGCTAATAAGGAGGAAGCTCAAAAGGTTAAAGATTGTTAGGAATCAATACAGAAAGGAAGAAGAAAATCATATCAAATATCAAATATTATTATTCTGATAGTTCAGTTGGATCACAAGATAAGTCATGTTTGTTAGCTTACAACCTACAAAATCCAACCAAAACCAAGTGGATTCGTTCTGACAGTATGATGGACTATATTCAAGGTTTTGAGGAACTAAGAACCAATCTCATAATAACAGTTCGAAATCAAGATTGGCTCAAAGAAAAGATTGAGGAAACAAAATCTGATATTGCTGATATGAAGATTCAAGTTGAAAAGCTTGAGAAACAAGAAGTGGTTGCTGACAAGTCTCTTGAGACATGCTTTAAAAGTTTGAACACTGAAGAAACCTCAGTGAACAACAAGAGCACCACTAGAGATTAAGTTATATGCTGTAATACTTAATTTAAGAAAATAGACATCAATTTTTGATTTCTTTCAATGATTGTATTAGGTCTATTATGAATAAAAATATTTGATTTATAATTTTTCTTGTGATGGTTTTTGATTTACATATCCTGTGCTTCAATGCTTTATTATTGCTATGGATGTTTATGGGATGTTTGATTTCGGTTTTATTACCTTGATATTCGATCTCATAATATTGTGAACCCTTATGGTTTGGGTGACTTTTTGATTTAGCAGAATTAAGTTCTATCCCATGTTGGTAGGCTTTATCAAAGGATCATGAGGGGTTTTGGTAGAAACAATATGTGAAAAGTCACAATATGTTGAATCGGTTTTGGTTTTGCATAAAAGCATATATGTTTCGATGGTTTTCAACTTTTGATTGCAATAGTTAAAAACCGGTTTTCAACCTTTCTCTGGTAAAGGTTAGTTGTTGTTATTCTTTTGTTTTGCATAAGGATGACAACATAATGATATTTCGATATCAATTCTCCCTGGAAGAAGATGCAAACATATTGGAGAAGTGGATGCGAAATTTGAGGTAACAATGTTGTTAGTTAATTGTTTTCCTGTTTAAGAAAATCCTGATTTTATTTCATATATATTTTGCTTTTGCTTAACAAAATTTCGGTACAATTAATGATTTATTCCATGATGTGTGTATGGATGTTGTTTGATTCAATTGGTTCCGGTTAAGAAAAACTATTGTTATATTGCTTTATTGTGTGGTATCAATTGTTTAGGCTTACAAAATTTCGGTGCAATTGCGGTGTTTTAATGTCTATGTTGATTCAATTGCTTCCGGTTGAGGTGAATAATTATGCAAGTTGATTTATTTGGTTTGTCTGAATTATTTATGGTTTAACGAAAGAAAAGGTTTACGGGATGGATTGTTTAGTCCAATTCGATTCCGGATAAGAGAAGCTAAGTTTATCTTAGTTAGACTTATCAAAGTGGAGGTCTCGGTTATTCAAGTCTAATCGAATGCCTTAACAAGAAATGCTAGTTAATTAACCTAGTACTTGTCTTGTTTAAAATTTAAGGGTCTAAGTTATATGGATAATTAGAACCTGATGAGAAAAATATAATTATCTTTATTTTGGTCTTATCGAATGAAGCGATTATATTTGTACAATCGGTTTAGCAAAGGGACTAAGGTGCTTAGTTGATTTTTGGTTTGCTAAACTAAATTGGGAAAATTGCTTAGGGCAATTATTTCCTTGAGAACATATCAAAACAAATTACTTTGTAGTTTCAGTTTTGATATTGTTTATCAAAAATGGTGTGTGGAACCCTCGTGCTTAACTCTATAGGTTTGCAAGTCTATTTTAAGATTTGTAAGATTCTTTTCTTGTTATCCTTTATTTTTTCGTTTCTTTGTCATTTTGTGACAAAAAGGGGGAGAAATATATGTATTAAACAAGTGATACTGGTATTGATTTTATATTGATTGGTATCACTAAGGAAAAGAACAAGTGTGCTTAAATGTTTATCCAACGAAAGAGTGAAAGCATAGACTAAGGGGGAGTAGCATATCATATTAATTGTTATAACAAAGACGTGCGGATTGATGAAATCTACCTATCTCACCTTTAGGGGGAGTATTAGCTTTGTTATTATAATGTCAACATCGATATTTAAGGATTGAATGTATGCAGGTTATTGTGTTGTTGAATTAGAGAATAAAGCGCATGTGTAATGAATTCTTGTAATTTGTTTATCCATATGATTGTAAGAGTCTTGTCACTAAAATTGACAAAAAGGGAGATTGTTAGAGCATAGCTGGTTGAACCCACCAAGCGTTGCTATGTCAAGTTTGGATGTCATATTTTAGTGAATCAAAACTCATTTTAAGAGTCGCTTGATTATGTACTAGAGTCAACTTCATATAGGTTAGCTTGAAAGTGTTAGGATATGAGACATTACAAGTGAAGAAGTAAGAAGCTACAACGACAACAGGTTAGTGATATTTGACTTGAACTGCTTCATTCCCTAAAGTATCTTTCAAGTCGTGCATATTGAAAACGAAACTGAGAAGCATGAACACTCTAGATAGACATAGTATTAAGGAATACAATATGAAGTTTATTGCTTAACCATTAAACTTTGTAGATAAGACATCGGCGTAATCGTTTAAATGCTATTGTGATTATGTATATAGATATGAGGTGAGGATTTCATCCTAGGAAATAATGTTTCTACATGTTTTTTAAGGAAGTAAGTTCATAAACTTGTTTATGAATCGAAAAGGAAATCGCCAGACGTTATTGGGATTGTTATTCATTTCATATCTTGTGAACATCCAATATGTGTGATTTAGTATAACCGCTCACGACTTGTTTGTGTTCTTGGTAAAATCATTCACAAAGGCCTGACTTAAGTATTGGTATGACTTTTATTAGTGAAACCAATCTTAAGTAATCACCTGAGATGGTATGATCGAGTTTTTGTTTGTGTAGGACCGAATATGGGTAAAGGGGAACCGATCCTAGTAAGAGGTGCAACACATCACAAAGGGGAATCGATCTTTGTATGAGGTGCAACAAGTTTGTAGCAGAAAGGGGAACCGATCCTATGGACATGTGCAACACGTTTTTAGGCAAAGGGGAACCGATCCTATGGACATGTGCAACACATATAAGTTAGATACCATATATATGTGGGGAACCGATCCTAGTACCTAGTCAACTGAATTTTGGAAAGCTAGTGTGACTATGCACAATACTCACATGGAGGTAGAACCAAAACTTGTTTTGGCAGAACCGTTAAACCCATGATTTGTGATTGAGTGTTCTTGATCAATCACATAGTTCTTGAAAGTCAGATGAACCAATTCTAAACTTGTTTCGAAGTGTGGCAAATCGGTTTCAATATTATAAGTATGAAGGAGGACTTACAAAGAAAGGATGTCGACATACTTTGAACACGTACAGTAATGTTTATCTTTTATTGTTCAAAGTTATTCCTAATAGCTAATGGAAGAAAATCCAGGATCGAAATATAAATAAGTTAAGAATATTTTATTTAAGGTCGTTAATTTTATTTTAGGAAAATGAGAATTAGTAATGTGCATTTACTAGTTGAGATTTTCCAAAGAGATTTTCGGTCATTATTTTGGACAGAGCATTTTCAGGAATTATGGAAACCGAATTTGGAATTATATTGCATATATTGAGAATATTTTCGGTTTTGGAAATTCCTTGGTGTCAAAACTTCCTTGTCTATAAATACTTGAAGTCTGCATTTCTAGCAAACTAATCCTTCATGACAGCAAACTTCCTCGGTTGTGTTGTTACTGGTGTAGCCTCCTATTCGGAGAGAAGAGTAACTTAATTAGGAGAAATCTCTTACAGACGCTCAGTTTAAAGTCTTCTTTGGGATTGAGAAGCTCTATTAGTATCGTTGGTGGGAAACTAGATAACTGCGGTTTATCTTGTGTTTTCGATTGATTTGATTGACTAACAGTGGTTGAACTTTGATTGCACCTAGTTTGTTTATGCTTGAGAATTTTCTCTTCTGATATAAGATTCACTCAAACTAGATCGAAGTTTCGACAAGGATCTTTAGACTGTTGTTAGTGCTAAAGACGATATTGTGATAATCCATTGTTAACAGACTCCATTCTGTGCGTGATTGATCACAAGAGATT
This sequence comes from Papaver somniferum, assembly GCF_003573695.1. NCBI lineage: Eukaryota > Viridiplantae > Streptophyta > Magnoliopsida > Ranunculales > Papaveraceae > Papaver > Papaver somniferum. The sequence goes on from NW_020622381.1 coordinate 19,175,210, forward strand.
CAAGTTGTTGTGTGCAGGTGTTTATTGAAGATCTAAGAAGATTTGAAGACAAAGAAGATATTGAAGATTTCTGATTTGGGGTTCATAATATTTGGTGTGCACAATACTTGTTGGTATAAGAGGATCCAACTATAATCAGTTTATCCTTGTGGTAGATTGGATTGATTAGTTGTGTAGATCGGCATCAATACAATTCTTTGTGATTAAAAGTATTGCTTGCAAAATCTTAACAATTACTTTGGTATTTGAGAATAAGATAGATCTAAGAACTTGACGAAGGAGTTTATTTGAGATAAACAGAAGAGCCTTTGTCGAACTCATATCACTTGGTTGAAGAGAGTTGATACCAAACAGATTTGTTGTTCCTTTACTGTTTGGAATACGTTCCAAAGGAATTGGTCCAAGTACGTGACTTATTCATAAGTTGGAGGCATGGGAATACAGACTGAACTAGGTGAACTATAGGTTTAGTTGTTTGGTCTCAACTATACAAAGTTGGTTTAATTTTGTGTAACGGCTTAATCCTGAGAGTATTCAATTATGGACAAGGTCCCGGGGTTTTTCTTCATTTGCGATTTCCTCGTTAACAAAATCTTGTTGTGTCATTTACTTTTATTTTCCGCATTATAATTGTTTTTTTAATTAAAGTAAATTACACAAACGTTAATTCCTATTTACTTGATAAGCAATCCTATTGTGTTTGGTTAAGTCCGAACCTTTTTTATCAAGTAAACATACTTCGTTGTTGTATTGTCTCGATCTTGTATCCGTAGACGATCACACGAAGTGTGAACCCGTTAGTTGCATTGTCTCGACTCAGTCCATAGAAAATCACTTTCGGAGAAAGGACTTATAAGTAGGAAAAGTTTTAGCTTGAGGTATATTTGGATACCCTCAAGTTTTCACCTTGCGTGATCAGATATAGACAAAAACTGTCAAGAAGATAACAATCACAAAGCATACACTTGGTATATAGTTTCTAGTCCGAACCGAACCTTAAACTATAGGGATGAGATTAACGAACAAGTAGGATTACTTTAATTATAACTTAAACAAATTATAGTGCGGAACGTAAAGTAAAAGCACATAACAAGATTTTGTTAACGAGGAAACCACAAATGCAGAAAACCATGAGACCTAGTCTAGTTTTGAATTTTGTCAGAATGAAGCCGCTACAAAAAGACACTACCAACTTCGTATAGTTGAGACCAAGTAAACTACCTGTAGTTACCTAGTTTCCTCAGCATCCCTGCGACTAAAACCAATTTGGCCAACACACGCGAATCCTTAGATAGAGTCCACTATCTTTAGTTGCTTCAGCCACTTTGAAGAATTTAATCACTCAACCTATTCGATCGTCTTTTATAAGAATAATATGTTTGGTAACCACTCTCCTATTTAAGGAAATCAATCAGAGACAAATATGTTGAGTATGACAAAGGCTTTTTTGTTTAAAATAAATTAAACTCCTTTGTCGGGTTTAGATCTTCCAAGATCTAGATTAACAAGTTAACCAGATCGAGTTTAACAAAACAACCAGATTCGGATACTGAAGAGTACCACCGAATGATAGCTTGTCGATCTAAATACGACTAGGAATAAAAAGTCTATCAAAATATAAACTAGATCTAGTCAGATCCCAGCCGATCAAGTTTGTGCACGAAGCAAATCACAAAGATACGAAACCAATAAGAAAAACATTATTGTTAGTTGATAGGGAGTCATTGTAAATACTTGAGAGTTTATGTTATTGTGTATTTACTTCCTAAAAGTCTTTAGCATCCTCTATTAGTGGATTCGGATTTTCAAATCAATGGGATTAAGGTTATCAGGGATTTATAGAGACTTTTATGTGAAAATATACCATATAAAGCCTAAACAAAGTCTCTCCAAAATAGCTGATATTTGGAGAGATTTTTGGTTATTTCAAAATAAAAATAAAAGAATAATAATAAACCAAATAATCTATAATAAAATGAAAAAAAAACTAATCTTATCAAAAACTCCACATTATGCGAGATTTCAACCCATGCATCATGTTGTGTTCAATTTGATTTAATTTTTCGTGTAGTTGCAGGAAATCCTACACTACACCCCTCATATGATTTCATTATTGATCAGATCATTTTTAGGTTTACACTCTTAATTTTATTGATTAATTTCTGAATGTTCTTACAAGAAAGATAAAGAAGTCAAGAATGATCTCTGCTCTGAACTTTCTCTCTCCTATGTACTTGTTTCTTACTCAAAAAGATCTCTCTTCCCTTTACAACTCGAATGACTATTTATAAGGAAATACATAGTGGATGACAGCTAATCTGTCCTTTATTTTCGGATATGGTTTGCGACATTCTCGCAACCTTACAAATGTTAATTTTCCAAGCTCTCTAATCTTCGCAAGACTATCACATCTTTCTCATGATCCTTGCTGACGTCGTTTATGAAATTGTTCTGCAACGCTATTGTGTTGTACCATTGATAATTTCGCTGAGACATAATTGTTGCAAGATTCTGATCCTACATCTTGCCTCTTCTCATATCTTCTCTACAAAGTAGAGAATTATGTGAGAAATGGCGCAACTGCTTATCTTTTCATATTCTGCATTTATCACACGTATTCTTTCTTCTATTTATTTCTCGACACGTCTTTTGTAACCGTTACTTTTAACCGCTTATATCTTTCCGTATTAACCGTGTTTATTTTCTCGAGGAAAAATTCCCTATATATTCTTTTCACTCTCTTCTTCTTTCCTTTTATTCTCTCTGCAACTTCATCGTTCTTCTGCAAATTCCATTATTGCAACTTTCTTTTTCTTCTTCAACCTTTTTAAGTTCTTCTTCATCTTCAACTAGATCTTCATAGTTCGTGATTTCTTCGAGACAATCTCCCTGCTATATTTTTCATGGATTCATCAAGGTTCTCTTTTTTTTTATGAGTTTTGCTGAAATTGATATATTTGAAATTGATCTTGTTTATCTTATTTGATGTTGTTATGTGATTCCCATACTCTTGTTATTTCAGCAAAAGCGGCTCCAACACTAAATTTACAGTTCAGAACCCTAACAATCCCAAATCACAGCATAAGTTGTCGCACATAAAAGAAAGTCTGCGAATGAGAAGGTAGTAAGAAACTATCTTTTTCTAACAATATTGTTGCCTCTGTTTCTTATCTAGATTGTAATTCGCAGGGTGATAAAGATCTTCATAAACCTCACAAGAAATCTCGCCACCTAAAACTGTTCCAACTTCTGTTCCCTTCCACCTACTCATTTCTTCCAAATCTCCTGCGACATCTTCGCAAGATAAACCTTATCTCCAATTCGCGAAATGTTGCCTCTGATTTCATTTCTTCCAAATCTCCTGCGCATCTTCGCAAGATAAACCTTTATCTCCAACTCGCGAAAATGCTCCTCTGATTTCATTTCTCCAGTTGATCTTTCTATGATTGAAATTCCCCTTGTGGATCCTTCTGCGAATGAAACCTCTTCTCTTCCCATTGAGAATGTTTCTCAACCTTCTTCTCTACCAGTTCTCTACCCAAGTCTCTTCCTCTGTCGAAAGAGACCGTGGAAGGGATAGATATGCTTTCAAGTTTTATCTGAATTCTGGATGAGCAAGAAGTCTTCTACTGATCCCATAAGTCTAATGTTTGCGAAATTCTGAGCAAGCATTTGGGTTCTGCAGAGCTGCTTCGCAGACAGCTTTAGAAAAAGATGTAATGCTCTTCGTCTTGAAAATCAGCTTCAGAATGTTTTGCTGGATCGTGACAATCTTCGCAAGAAGAATGATGAATTAAGAGGTATGATTTCCTATCTATGTCTTTAATTTGCCTTTTCGATGGTTTTATCCTTCCCATGTTTAATTATCCTTTAAATCCCTCTTTCGCATGTTAAGCATTAAATCAGAAACGATAATGGAGAGATATCAATTTGAATCTGCTGTTGAAGAAGCCCGTGTTGATAAAAATCTTGATGGATCAATATAACCAATTAGATAACCTCTATTCATATTCTCTTGATCAATAAATAATCTTACCAATGAAAATACCCAATTAGTTCAAGATCTATTAAGTAATGAAGTATCTCGTCTTTCTTATTCTTTAACAAAGCTAATTTAGGGATGGAAACTTTATCAGATGAGAATAAAACCTTATCTCAAGAGAAGCGACTTATTTAAACAAGATGGCGATATCTTCGCAACAACTTATATTCTCCAAAAAGTATGTGCTGAAATCTCTTCGCTCTTTGAGAAATGAACTTAAAGAAGTAACAGAATCATCTATCGCTGAAAGAGATACACTCATTCAAGGTAGAATAGCTTTAAGTGTGAAGGCAAATCAGCTTAAAGAACAATATTCCAAATTAGAAGAATCTTATTCTTCTCTTGCGAAGAAAAATGCCTTCTTGTTTCTAAAGAGAAAAATCTTCAGTCTCGACTTAAAGGTTTAGTTGGAGATAAATTTGATGACGCAATGGACCATTGGGAAATGTCTATCCTTGATTCAACACCTTATTTCGCAAAAGGAAGGTAGTCATAATAGTTTGACTGCCTTAATATTTTTTCTTTGTCATATCTCTCTGAATTCCTTATCTTAATAAAATTTTGTATTCTATTTTTCGCAGAGTCTGAGAAGAATCTTCATTCTTCTATTTCTGACTGGAGGCTAAATATGCTAAAATTCGCAAAGAGAATGCATTGCTCGTCTCTACCCTTACTGGTTCTCGCGATCGAGCAGAAAGAAGACTTGATTATCTTGCTTATTTTAAGATATTCAAGATAGGAATCATCAAAGAGCACTTCTTCGCCAAGTTCATCTCCGGGCTGAAGTCCTTGTAAATGACATTTACTGTCCAACTCTCTTCCTCCTACATCAATTGATCCTTAGAAGTAGATGATGATGAAGTTCCTCGTCCTGCTGATAGTGATTATGATTACGAAAGCGGTGCAGAGGATAATTTCCTGGAAGATGAAGAAGAGGTTCCTTCTAAAGAAGTATCTGCTGGTGTTAATCAGAATGAGAAAGAAATTTCTCCTGAAGAAGTAATTGCTGGCGATAATCAAATGCTAGTCATGGCGAAGATCAAAGCCGAAATGAAGGAGAAGCTTGCGAGAATGTTGGCGAAGAATTTCTGTCATCTCCTGCTACTGACATTAATATTGAAGCTTGAGCTTCTTATCTAGCTTTTTTTCTTGAACTGTCTTATTTTTATCACTTTTGAGAGTTACATTTTTCAATAACTTTGAGTCAACTTTTCCTTTTAATATTTTGTTGATAAGAAAGATAATGCTTCTTGTGTATCGATTCCCATACTTGCCTCTCATTATCTTTCTTGCAAAAATAATCTGTTATGAATGCTTATTAATTTGTTTTATCATATGGTCTTATTTTGCCTTCCTAATTAAAGGTCTTATTATGCCATCTCTTGTCATTGCGACAAAATCGCAGGACGTCCTTGCACTTTCATACAAAAACCCATTGATCTTGTCTTAACTTTTCTTTTGTATTATGGCCTCTTCAGGAATGTTGCGACAATATGACAGGCCTAAATATTCTTGCGAAAATAAAGCCCCATGACATTGCCGTCTTGCGACGAAATCGCAGGACGTCTTCGCACTTTCATGCGAAAACCCATTGATCTCGTCTTATCTTTTTCTTTTGTATTATTGCCTCTTCAGGATTGTTGCACAAATATGACAAGCCTTAATATCCTTGCGAATAAAAAGCCTCATGACATTTGCGTCTTAAGACACTTATCAGCTCCCTAATGGAGGGTGCCGCCCTTATCTCCCCCTGGTTGCCCCTTCAAGGAGGCGTACTTCTACCATACAAGGTTAGCTCCTCCCATCCAGTCTTAACAACAACCAGTTGTTTTCGCAGCCTCTTATCCCTTTTCCTATAGGGCTTATGGTTACGAGACTGCACCCTAAGTGGGGTTTTCTTCAGGCCGAGTGCAGTATAAGCCAAGACTTGTCAAGAATGGCAAGGACGCTTCAAACGCCCCCGCACTCTTGACTCAACCGTGTACCTCGGCGCCTTGATCAGATTCTGCACTCCTTGGGAGAGTCCTTATTACCTTAGTCGCCCAACCTAAGTCATATGCTTAAGTTGAGAATCCAAGGTGCCTCTCCCGGATGGGCTTTATTGACCCCAAATCTCCATGACTCAGGTTCCGGTGGCGGTGTAGCCTTTCCCTGAGCCATGTAACAGGTACCCCCTAATATGACGTACTTTAGGTCTTACATTTGCCTCTTGCGAAATTTTATTCGCGAACTAGGGTGTACGCCATAAAGGTTCGCCCCTTTCTTTTATGTCATTGTTCTGTGGTTATCTCTGCGACAATTTCGCACATCATGATCTTCTTTTGATATGAGTAATTCTGCAATTATTCTTTCAGAATTCATAACTTCTCAAAGCTTCTTACTGATAATATCTTTTCAAATACAACTGTTCCATGGTCTGTCTAATCTATGACCAACATCTCTTCCTTCTGGATCCATTAATCTATAAGCTCTGTTCCAACTATCTCCTTAATGATGTAAGGTCCATCCCATTTTTTCGCTAATTTTCCACCATTTTCTCGCTGATATATTGGTGTTTCTCGCAGAACTAAATCTCCTGGTTGAAATTCACGTATTTTGACACGTTTATTATATTCTCGAGCTAATCTTCGCTGATAATTCTCCATATGTTGTAAAGCTTTTTCTCTTTTTCTTCTAATTCATCAAGTTTGTTTAAAATTAAACCCGCACTAAGATTTTTCTCCCAAGCTTCTCTTTTGTTGTGGAATAACAACTTCTGTTGGTAACACCGCTTCAACTCCGTATGTTAAACAAAAAGGTGACATTCCAGTAGCTTCTCTTCTAGTTGTATTATAAGCCCATACTGCATTATGTACTTGTTCGCACCATGATCTGTGATGTCCTTCCAATTTCTTCTTTAATATATCTGCAATTGTTTTATTTGTTGCTTCTACTTGCCCATTAGCTTGTGGATACAAAGGAGTGGACTTTCCACATTTTATCTTGAATGCATTAAGTAACATTTCTATATTCTGCCCCTCAAACTGTTTCCCATTATCAGATACCAACTGTGCAGGAATTCCAAATCTGCAAATGATTTTCGAATATGAATGTAAAGATATCTTTGTCGCGAATATGTTGTACTGCCTTCACTTCTGTCCATTTTGTGAAATAATCTGTTGCGACTATTAAGTATCTTCTTTGTCCAGTTCCTGGTAAAAATGGCCCCACAATGTCTAAGCCCCATTTTCCAAAGGGCCACACACTGGTTGAAGATGACAATGGTGCTCCTGGTGCATGTATTTTCTTTCCATGTCGCTGACAATCTTCGCAACGTCTTGATATTTGTTTTGCATCTTCATGCATGTATGGCCAGTAATAACCTTGCATTTTTGCTCTATGTGCCAAAGATCTTCCTCCACTATGATTGCCAGCATCTCCACTATGAAACATTTTCAGCACCTTTTCTCCTTCCTCTCGTGTCAAACATCTGAGTGATGGTCCACTAAAGGATTTTCGGTATAGAAACCCATCTCTTAATTCATAATTCGTTGCTCGGATTTTGAATTTGTGTGTTTCCAATCTATTTCTTAGTGTTTCTCCTTTCGCCAAATATGCATGAAGTTCCATTCTCCAGTCTGCGACATTGTTTATTTGTTCTTCTTTTTCATTATCTATCATCATCACATCCACATCTTCCTCTTCTTTATTTATTGATGGTGACAGAAGTGTTTGTATTTTTATGCATCTCGCAGTTGGATCTGTCATCATGCTTGAGATGAAAGCAAAAGCGTCTGCGAGTCTATTATCCTTTCTTGAAATGTGCCTCCATTTTATCTTTGGGATTTTCGCTGATAATTCTTCAACCAGCTTCTTGTATTTCTTCAAGGATGGTTCATTTGTAGTATACTCTCCTTTTATTTGGCGAATAACTAGCTGCGAATCACTAGTGATCCTGGCATTTTCTAGTTTCATTTCTATTGCGAATTTTAAAGCATGTATCACAGCTTCATATTCTGTTTCATTATTGGTGGATACAAATTCCAATCTGAATGAAAAAGCCTTCTTTATTCCTTCTGGCGAAATTAAAACAATTCCAACTCCATTTCCTTCTCCATTTGATGATCCATCTACCAATATTTCCCATCTATTTGGTTATGTTAATGAATCTTTTGGATCTCCATGTTCTTCTTCTACATCCATCATTTCTTCTACTGCTTCATCTTCTTCTAAAGGAAATTCTGCCAAGAAATCCGCAACAACTTGTGATTTTGGTGAAGACAAAATTTCATAATTAATATCAAAGTGACCTACTTGTGCATTCCATCTCTCCACCCTTCCTGATCTTTTAGAATTCTTCATCACTGATTCAATTAGTACTTTTGTTAATACCTTTATCTTGTGTGCTTGAAAGTATATGCGGAGCTTAAATGATGCATAAACTAATGCTAAGATTAACTTTTGAATCTTTGAGTAATTCTTCTCAGCGGTATTAAAAGTTTTGCTAATGTAATAAATGGGTTTCTCCACTCCCGCGTCTACTCACAATAACACATCACTTAATGCATGCGACGTTGTCGCAAGGTAAATCAATAATTCTTCTCCTGGTTCTGCCTTTTGTAAAATAGTTGTATTCATAAGATGTTCTTTGATTCCTTGAAAAGCCTTTTCACATTCATCACTCCATTTAAATTTTGCACCCTTCTTGAGTATATCGAAAAAATATTTGCATTTGTCTAATGATCGCGAAATGAATCTCCCCAGTGAAGCTAGAAGCCCATTCAACTTCTGTACATCTTTTATTGTTGCTGGTGTTGGCATGTCACGAACTGCTTGCACTTTTTCTGGATCAACCTGTATTCCTTCCTTTGATACAATGTAGCCTAAAATTTTTCCCGATGCAACTCCAATAGTACACTTATCATGATTCAATTTAATGTTATACTGCCGCATTTGTTCAAAAATCTCCCTCAAGTCTTGTACATGGTCTTTAGCTTCTTTACTCTTTACTAACATGTCGTCCACGTATACTTCTAATGTTTTATGTATCCATTTTGCGAACACCTTCTCTACCATTCTTTGATATGTCGCTCCCGAATTTCGCAAACCAAATGGCATTTTCGTGTAACAATATAAACCTCTAGGGGCAAAGAAAGCAGTATGTTCTTGATCATCTTCAGCGAGAGGAATTTGGTTATACCATTTGTACCCATCTAAAGATGATACCCTATCATTTCCCGCTGCGGATTCCACCATTTGAGGAATATCTGGTAACGAAAAACTATCTTTGGGGCAAGCTTTGTTCAAATCAGTGAAATCTATGCAAATCCTGATTGCCTTGTTTTTCTTTGGGACAATGACCATATTCGCTATCCATTCTGGGTATTTAGCTTCTCTTATAATTCCTGCCTCAAGCATTTTCTGTAATTCTTCTTCTATTTGGAAATGGTAAGTTGTTGCAATTTTTCTTATTCTCTGTTTAAATGGTCTCACATTTTTGTTAATCTCCAATTTGTGGCATGCAATTGATGGATCTATTCCTGGTATATCATCCATGTTTCCTGCGAAAATATTTTTATATTCTCGCAACAAGTTAACAGTTCTTTCTTCTTATTTTATATCCATTTTGGTTCCAATTCTCAACATTAGAGGCTACTCTACAGTCCCAACATTTATTTCTTTTGTTGGTTCTGTGGCAGTGTAACTGGGTTTAGGTTCTCCCTTTGGTGATGGTTCTTTTATTGGTTTTGTGGGTCTTTCCCCTTCTTCCGCAATTTCGCTGGGTATTCCTTTGCCTTCTTTTTCCCTTATCATATATACTCTAAATTCTTCTTCCTTCTTTGATTCCTTTGCAAATTTTCTGCGAAATTGTTTCTTTTTTGCTTGTTCTTCATAATGTTTACTTCAATTTGATGACATAATTTCACATTGTCAACATCTCCTCTAATTTCACCTATTCCATTTGGAGTGGGGAATTTAATACATTGATGCAACGTTGATACCACATCTTTTATCGCATGTATCCATGATCTTCCTAATAACATATTATATGGCGATTCCATATCCACCACGCACAATGTTACATGTGTTTCGATTTCTCCAAGTGGAATTCGTACCACTATTTCTCCTTTAGGTTTTGTCGTGGATTTTCCAAAGCCGTGAACAAAATATGCTGAACTGGACATTTCTTCGTCTTTAAATCCCATTCCCCGGAATGCATGATAAAATATTATATCAACTGAACTTCCTGTATCGATTAAAGTTCTGTTCAACATCCATTCTCCTGTGGATTTTATTTTTGTATCCTTCTCTTTTCGTGTAATAGGCACGGTGATGACCAACGGAGATGTATGGTTCAAATTTTCTTTTGGTATTTCTTCCGCCATGAATGCAATTTTTTGCTTTTCCCAATCTTTCAAGGGTGATGTTTTTTCTACCGCCATAACTTTCTTTCCTTCAAAATTTCGTTTATGTATTCTTCTTTTGATGTTTTCATGGAATTCTTTGATCAAGCTTTTTGTTATCATATTACACTCCAATCTTTTGCCATTTTCATTAATTCTATTCATCTTTCTTCTAACTGATTCACTGATTTATTTAATCACTTTCTTGATTTGAATATTCTCAATCAACAATCTTCAACTTTCGATCTTCAATCTCCCTGTTTCTAGCGCCATTATGTAGTTGCAGGAAATCCTACACTACACCCCTCATATGATTTCATTATTGATCAACTCATTTTTAGGTTTACACTCTTAATTTTATTGATTAATTTCTGAATGTTCTTACAAGAAAGATAAAGAAGTCAAGAATGATCTCTGCTCTGAACTTTCTCTCTCCTATTTACTTGTTTCTTACTCAAAAAGATCTCTCTTCCCTTTACAACTCGAATGACTATTTATAAGGAAATACATAGTGGATGACAGCTAATCTGTCCTTTATTTTCGGATATGGTTTGCGACATTCTCGCAACTTTACAAATGTTAATTTCGCAAGCTCTCTAATCTTCGCAAGACTATCACATCTTTCTCATGATCCTTGCTGACGTCGTTTCTGAAATTGTTCTGCGACGCTATTGTGCTGTACCATTGATAATTTCGCTGAGACATAATTGTTGCGAGATTCTGATCCTACATTTCGGTTGACAAAATAGTCACAATTTCTATTTGGCACGCATAGATTTATAATTTTTCATTGGTTATATATATATATATATATATATATATTTGTATTAAATCACCGAATTATTTATTATATATTAATTTAATAAAATGATTTTTGAATTTTTTTGTTCTTATATATTTGATTACGTGAGGTAAAATTCCTATATATTTTTTTGTCTCAATGGCTCACTGAGATTTCTTAAATATCACTCAGAGAGTCCCCAAAAATCAATAAACTTATAAAGAGTCTCCCCAAATATCTTAAGAGAAAATTCTCTCGATATCTCTAGAAATCCAAATTGACTATCCCCTTGTTAATAGGGGTATGGTTATAAAAATTCTCAAACAATTTAGTGATATTTTTATGTTAAACAAATTATAACTAACATAACTTATGGGGTATCATTTATATTTATAGGGGTATATAAAGGAACATCCTCTTATATTAGAGTGAATAAAAATATCACACGGAAAAGCGGAAAATGGATCATATGCCAAAAAACCATAAAGTATGGAGTAACAGATTGCTAAAATATGAGTATGGGTGAAATGGACACAAAAATATTTAGTCAACTACGCCCTTAATTTTTTAACTTTATTCTTTGTTCTATCATTTTCTCTCTCCTCTTTATTTTCTCTCTCTAATTTAAAATTAATCGCGAAAAACGTCATAACTTCGAAATATAAGTCGGTTTCTTGGAAAGGGCTCGAAAAAACCTATTAAACAAGATCTATTGGTGATATAAAATTCGATAAAAACTTTTAATTTGAAATCAGATTGAGGATACATTATGCACCCATGTGCAACTTGGCCAAAACTTATTTCCTATAAGAATATGCATTATGTAACCAGTTGCACCCTAACCACAACTTATTTCCTATAAAAATATGCATTATGCACCCAGCTGCAACCTGGGGAAACCTTATTTCCTTTATGAATATGCATTATGCATTGTGGTGCATCTTGTGTACTTCATGGATAAATCTATTTTATCTTAATAATCACCTGCAATATATTACACATATCTAAGAACACTAGTCCGTGATCTCAAACAATAAATCCATCACCATTACCATCACATTCACCATTAAAACATCAACCAGAAATAAGTATTAAAGAAGAAAAATAAGACGAACAATAAAAAATCTACGAAAATATACATTATGCACTCGGGTGCAACCAAGAAGAAATCCATATCGTGTCACATTATACACCCTGGTGCATCTTGTATACTTCGTGGATAAAATTAGATTCATCCTAATTGTTAGAGCACTGCTCGGTCGAACTCACAAGCGTTGTCTCAATCTTGTTTGTCAAGTTTAGTTTCCAAAACTGTAAGTCTTCATTTCTAGTCTACTTATAGCTATGTCTCGGATTAGGATAGAATGTGTACTTGAGTTTTAGACTTCACGGTGTTCATCGATTGAAAACGAAGAACTACTATGGGGAGCTTGTGGAACTTCATCAACAAAAGGTATGTGGAGACTTGAACTCATCTATCACTCAGAGGTCTATTTCTATTTTGTCTCCTATTGAGACAAAAGTCGTATATCTATATAGACTTTATTTTATACACATTTGATATTTCGAGATGAGTTTAACTCTCTTACATATTTCTCGAAATATGTGTTAGTAAGCTTTCGCTTTAGCCAAGTTCATCATTTATTCTTGAAGAAAGTCAAAATATGATCATGTGAAAATCGCCTGGTAACATCTTACATGATTTGTGTGAGACAGTCATTTGATGTAGACTCGGAATGTTTCGTGTCGATCTATTAATCACTTTAAAATTTCTTTGAAGCTAGTAGTTTGTGTGAGACAGCTATTCCCGTCATCTAAGAATGTTTCAATGATTAAAATGGAGTTTAGAACAATTAAGCATTGATTGGATGTAACACAGTATGCGTACTTGTATGCTAACTGTTGCATGTTACTCCAAGTCAGGGAACCACAGTATGCATACCCGTATGCGTACTGGTTTAACAGTTGAAGTCCGGGAACTTAGTATGCATACCCATATGTGTACTGGCTTAACATCTCAAGTCCGGGAATTTAGTATGCGTACCCGTTTGCATACTAATTCAACTGAGTTTGGTCGTGAACGACAGTATGCGTACTCGTTCGCATACTGGTAGACATACCAAGTCCGGAACTCTAAGTATGCGTACACATTTGCATACTTGAGTGGGTTAAGTTCTAAAATCGGTTTGTTCATGAAAAAATACATTTATATATAAGGAATGCAATCTTTTGTTAACCGTGGCTATAATGTTCATGAATTGATTCGAGTGAATCAAAATCGTTTTTGTTTCAATTGTGTATTGTGTACTTCTATGAGAATATAAACAATTGAACAACTCTATAACTAGTTTCATTTGAGTCTTTTGAACTAGTTGTGATAAAGATGAACAAGGTTGATATGAAAGTGTTCATATGGCTAACTTCGGTTAACTATTGTTGAGCCAACAAAGTGTACACGTTTAAGTACGGTTACCCATATCTAAATGAAGGCACATTTCAGTTGTGTTAGAGCACTGCTCGGTCAAACTCGCATGCGTTGCTATCTCAAGCATGTTTGTCAATGTCAGTGATCGAAACTATAAGTCTTGATTTCTAGTCTCTTATAACTAAGTCTCGGACTAGGATAGTAAGTGTAGTTGAGCTCAAGGACTTCATGGAGATTCATCATAAAAGTAGAAGATCTACTCAAGGAATCGGTGGAACTTCTCGACAAAAAGGTATGTGGAGACTTGAACTTATCTGTCACTCAAAAGTCTATCTATTCTATCTCCTACTCTTTGAGACAATAGTCGTATGCTATATATATATATATACTAGATCATACACATTTGGTATTTCGAGCCGAGTATACCTCGCCTATCTATATCTCGAAATATGTGTTGGTAATCTTTTCGCTTCGACCAAGTTTATCTTTACCTAGTGACGAAAGTCATGAATGTTTCAATCACTTTGAAAATTGCTTTGACGAGAAATAGTGTAACAACTATATAACGTCCTCTAAGAATGTTTCAATGATTGGAATGAGAGTTTAGATTACATGACCAATGGATTCCTTGAACCGAAGTTTTCGAACTTTGTTGATCAATAGAACCGGAAGTATGGCAAGTGCCGAGTCCGCGAACTCAGTCCGCGAACTGCCGAAGTTCTCAAATCCGAGAATTTCTGCTGGAGTTGACAAACTACTTGCGTGAGCCAAGTCCGCGAACAGGCGTAGTTCTCGAACCCGAGAATTTCTGCTGGAGTTATAAACTCTATCCAGTGTCTTAAGTCCGCGAACCTAGTCTGCGAACTTGAGAAGGTTATATATTTAAAGATGATTTCTGAACTTAATCTTAAAAGACTAAGGAATGCATTTGCAAACCGTGGCTATTAAAGTTCATGAACCGATTCGAGTGAATCAAATCATCTTTGCTTCGATTGTGTCTTATGTAGTTACATAAGATTTCTTTGCAATTGAACAACTCTCTTAACTAGTTTATTTGAGTCAATTGAACTAGTTATGGTGAAGAAGAACATGGTTGGTATGAAACGCTCATATGGTTAACCTCTTTGGGTAGACTATTGTTGAACCAACAATGTACACATTTGGGTGCGGTTAACAAACCTAGAAGCGTACAGTCATTTGTGTGTGACAAGCTAAGTTTTCGATCTAATGGTTGAGAAATATTAGCTTGAATCTAAATCAGGTTTTCATCCAACGGTGAATATTGATTGCTTTGTAACTAAGGCAAAACCCTGATTTGAAGGGCTATATAAAGGAGACATATAGTATTGTGCAAAACTAATCCCCACACCTTACGTGTGATACTAGTTTGCGTGCTAGAGTCGTTTCTCCTTTAACCTTTGTTTTTTTTCTTCTAAAACCAATTTAACGACTTAAAGACTTCATTGGGATTGTGAAACCATACCGATACTACTTTTATCGTAGTTGTGTGATCTGATCTTGCATCTTCTATCATAACAGTACAATCATATTGATTGGATTGATATCGTGAAAGTTCTCCGATAGGCAAGATATAAAAAGTAATCACAAACACCTTCGTCTCATCGTTTGTGATTTATATTAGCTTGAGTGAATCAAAACAAGAGAGAGATATTAACTCCTTGAGATACTTTTATCTAGATTGAGTCTGACTGTCTAGTTGATTCTCTAGTAAGTGTTTTGGAGTTAGTCCATACAGATTGCTAAGCGAAATATTGGGTGGTGTTGTTAGACCCTCGCTTTTTAATTTTGTGTATAACAAGCTTAGTTCAATCTAACGGTTGAAAGATATTAGCTTGAATCTAATCAGGTTTTCATCTGACGGTGAATATTGAATGCTTTGTTACCAAGGTAGCATTGATTGCAAACCCTGATTTGATGACTATATAAGGGAGAACTTTAACAACTGGGAATCCTAATCCCCACACCTCTTGTGTGATACTAATTGCGACTAGAGTCGATTCTCTTTTAACCTAGGTTTTTCTAAAACCATTGTATGTTAACGCCTTAAAGACTTCAGTGGGATTCTGAATCCAGACCCAACTATTTTCTCTGTAGTTGCGTGTTATGGTCTTGCTTTTTTCTATCGTATTGAGTACTATCTTCTCTAAGATTTGCTCGAGATTCAATCTCCGATAGGTAAGATAACAAGTAGTCACAAACATCTTCGTCTCATCGTTTGTGATTCCACAATATCTTCGTTCTCTACCATACGGTTAAGATCATTGTGAGGTGATTGATATTACTAGGATGTTTTTCGGGAATATAAGTCGGGTTTATCAATTGGTTCCTATTCACCTTGATTTATCAAAAAACGGAACAAAAACTCGTACATATTTCTGTGGGAGACAGATTTATGTATTCAATAGACTTTTCTATGTGAGACAGATTTATTTATCAAGTCTTCGACTTTGGGTCTTATCAACTCTTAGTTGTGGGTGAGATCAACTAAGGGAATCAAGTGCGTAGAGTCCTGTTGGGATTCATAGGTGTAAGGAACACGATTGTACCTTAATCAGTATGAGATTGGTTAGGTCTTATCCACATTCCAGTCCGAAGTTAACTTGTAGTAGGATAGAGTCTGTAGCGGCTTAATACATTGTGGTGTTCAAATATGGACTAGGTCCCGGGGTTTTGATGCATTTGCGGTTACCTCGTTTCCTCGATAACAAAATTTCTGGTGTCTGTGTTATTTCTTGTCCGCATTATATTTTTATATAATTGAAATATCACAGGTTGTGCATAGTTCAATCAATTAGATAATCCAACCTTTGGTTGTTTATATAAATTGATTGACACTTGAACATTGGTCTTTGGTACCATTCAAGTTATTTCTCATATTGATCCGGCTCACTGATTCTTATCTGTTCGATTGCAGATTGATTTGATAAATAGATATAAGCCTTGGATGTATTTTCCTTGATTGAGTCTGACTGTCTAGTTGATTCTCTTGGAAATATATTGGAGTTAGTTCATACAGATTTCCTAATATTGGGTGTGGTAGTTAGACCCCCGCTTTTTCACTTGGTATCAGAGCAGGCAAACACGTTTAAGACCTTATAAGTCTGTGTTTGTGACAATCTGACTCTATGGCGGAAGTACTATCTCAAGCAACGCATCACCAGTTCAGAAACATTCTGACTTGGTCCAAAGGTCTGCTTCTCCTGGGAAATCTATAACACATGTTCCATGGTCTGAAACTGTGTATAACTGGGAAAAACGCCTAGATGAACAGTTGGATGAACTTTCGGATGAAAGTGATTCAGATGATGGATACGATTTTGATGAGGAAGTCTCACAATACATCAATCTTTTTGATCATCTCATAAATAAAAAGAAGTCAACATCTTGCTTGGCTGAGTTTCTGACTCCTCTCTGTCTAGAAAACAAGAAAATGAGTTTCTGACTCCTCTCTGGATGTGAAAATCTTCGTCAAAATCTCTTTATGTTGAAATAAGAACTCGATGACTCTGAAGCTAGATATAGTTCTGAACAATGTTGTTTTAAAGACATAGAAAACATTTTTCTCTCACGAGTAAAACAATTGGAGGATGAGCTTTCTGCTGCTCAGAGCAAGGTAATTATGCTGGAGGAAAACTTGAAAATTTTTAATCTTAGTTCAACAAAATTATCCACTATGCTGGGAGCTTTTAAGATACATTGAGGTTTGGGATATGAGGGAATATAGCCTCCAAGCAGTAGTAAGACTAATTTTGTTTGTACTAATATAAATTTCCTGCAGAAAACTTGCACTAATGGCAAAAATGGATAATTACCTTCTACGTCAGAAGCTTCAATAAACAAAGGAAGTCAACCTCCTACTTATATGAGAAAGATTAATAACATTCCCTCTAGATGTTATTATTTCGGAAACAAAGGTCATCTTGAGAAAAGATGTCGTTTTCGCTTGCGGAATGAAAAACTTCATACATTCTTATCTGGATGTCTAAAGAAGTAATCACACCGGTTTCTCATATTACTGGTCCTAAATGTCCAACTCTCAGACAAGAAAAGCGTTGTGATGAGCCAAGTCTTGCTTGCAAAGATAACACAAAGGCTTTCTACAATTGTAAAACAAAATTGTGTTATAAGGACAAATGACTGCCTTGTTGATCCAATGAGTAAGGAAAATTCTTGAAACTCTTCTTTCATGGCCAAAGGAAGTGTTGGATCAAAAGTCTCAACCATTCCTGAATATACTCATATCGATAATCGTGTTTCGGAACTGAAGACCAGTATAAATCGACTCAAGCGCAGCATCAAGAAGGCCAGGAAGGCAACAACTTCAGGTATCTCTTGTCCTCCTCTTGTTAATTCTCTTGAGACTAACTCTATTGACTTTTCTGAAGATTTTCAAGAAAGAAAAAGGGAAAATATCAATACCCTTGATGAGCTATATGCTCGTCAAATTACTACTTGACACCTTTCAAAGGTGCATCCTCTTTGAGACCGTATGAGGATGCTCATAATTCTCAAGAAGCTCTTCTTCTTGACAAAGTGGTCTTTGTTGTATCTGTTTTTCGGTTTAAGAATAAAATGATCATCTTACTGTTGAGCCTTGTTCAGATTAATTATTATATAATGTAATATAATTGATCAATAACTCTTGAGAAAATTCTCTTTATCGCTCTCTTTGAAAATTCTCGTTTTTCTCCTTAATGACAGTTGATTTATTGATTTCAACAATTACCTTGTGCTCTATTTCTGAGCTAAGTTGTTCTGTCGTTAGAATTTGTTTTTATCAAATCATACTTCTAAAATAGTCTCCATTTGGTTCCTCGATTTGAACCTGGTTCCTAACCTCGAACGTTCGTGCACTCGACCCTTACCGAACGCAAACGAGTAACCCTAGGTTTTCCCTATAAAAAAATGTCGTATATATATCATGGAATCTGTCTGATATATACTCGTTCCATAACATCAAGTTTTCTTGAGATTTTTATGGAGTGCACAATGGATGGATGCAAAAAGGAAGACAAAGTTGAAGAGGGAAAAGTTATTGAGTTTCATGAGAACCCTGTTTCATAACCTGCTATCATGCAGTTGATCATGAAAAAAACTTCAAGTTCAGATGTCATCTTAATTGGAGGGAAATCTTCTTCGAAATTTTGGGGTTGTATGTGAACAACTTGAAATTGCAACAAAGAATCTTGAATTTCTGAAATACGAATTGAAGAAAGCAACTGATGAACTTGTTTTTGTTCGATCTCTGGTTGGTGATTATGTCTGAAGACCTTCAGTTTTGTTCTTCTTAGGAGTTATATTTTTTATGTCTAGGAAACTTCTTATGAGAATTTATTCTTGTGTTTTAAGAAGGATAACTAGGGTTTGGAATAGCCTATATTGTGTTTATACGTTGCTATTACCAACGATTTTCATCTTTCGATGTTTTTAAATTTATTTATTTAAATTGTAAAAGAGATCGGAATAATAAATATTAAATTAAATTTTTACACTTTTAGTTGGCAACCGAGCTACAAGATGGGCACCAACCCCGTTTTGAATAACAACACCCAATCTATGGAAAATAAAACTACCTGGTCCGCTACTAGCATCATTACTAACTAAATTTTTTTTCAAACGCTTGAAAAAATAAATAGTATCCTCACTAATCTCCCCTAAAGTAGTGAAAGCTAAAACACCTAAACCATAACCATGCGAGACACATTCGTCCAAGTATTTAGTACGTTAACATGAAATTGCCTTTGAAATGGCCTGTCCTGGAATAAAAGCACGAACTCCCTCGCCCGTGAAAGGAGAGACGCCTGTGACATCCATACACACGTCTTGGCCATTTTCCCAGTTGATAACAAGGATGTCCGTTGGACGTAAATCCTTGTGTGAGTGGGGAAAAACGATTTGCTGGTTTTACGGAATTGAAGAGTCGACCGTGTGGACACTCCTTGAACCGAGCGAAATGTTGAACCTCACACAGACGCACTGCAAGAAGGGAGTGCTTTAAGTTCGAGAGATCAATCTGTAAGACCCCGGCCTAAACCAAGAACAATGGCCGTTCCAGAGTCAATTCGGTCACAAGAGAGGATGGGTTGATCTGTAGGAGGGAAGCTCAGAAATGCGTGAGATCAATAGTGATATGAGATTGTAGGTGTGTTGTGAATTCAGCGTGAAAATGCTCTGAATTATTGAATTTTGCTCAACTGAGAGTAATTTCTGTGAGTTCGTGTAGACGACAGATTGTTTGTATGAACTTTGATGAGAAATTGCTCGTTTTGGCGAAATGTTGTTCGAATGTTCGAAAAACCATTGTTCTTTCAATCAGGATTCAGAGACATTTTATAATGACGGAGTTGAAAACACCATGATCCCATGAAGTGTGACAGTTGCTGGAATCAGAGAATGAGAAATGGGGAAATCGCGTTAAAACCAATTACTCATCGTGCAGAGACTTGGTTAACTTTCCACCCACTACTTCGGTAACTCTTCCAACTGATTGCACGAATTGCTCACATTCTCATCGTGGGTGAACACACGTGTCGTAGACCGCCAGACCAAAACCTTAGTTAATATCCCCCCATGTGACACGGTTGAAATCTCATGATTGTGGAGTCAGTTGCTGACTTTATGGGACGATGAGTCAATGTAGCGCTGAGTCGAACATGATTAGCAAATGTTCTGAAACTCATGAGTTTAACGTGTCTGCTGGGACAAGGTATCATTATAACCTAAGACGAGCAAAACTGTGTTGCTATATTGTTGAATATTGATAGTTGAACCAATATTCTTTGATTTGAGCAAATATTGCTATTCTGAGCGAATATTGCTATTCTGAGCGAATATTGCTAATTGAGTAAATATTGCCGGTTCGGGCGAATATTGCTAGTTCGAGCAAATATTGTTCTTTTGATGAATTGTTGGTAGCTGAGCCAAATAAAATATTAATTCAAGTTACTGACTGCTGAGTCGAGAAAAATAAATATGAATGTTAATCATGGAATCAACATAAAATTATCAGAGTGTTCGAATCTGCTCAGAATCACGTTTCTGCAAAGCTCTAGATTCAAAACCCTAATTTACCGAGATAATGATTTATTGCAAATCACATGAAACCGGCTACATGGGATGACAGATTCACCATATAACGCCCAGATGCTCGAATGAGCAAAAACACCAAAGTCTCTTGAGGACCAGTTGGTGAAAGAATGATTAAATGCCGGTTCAATCATTTACTGAAATAATGCTCGTGTGAGCGACAAATCATAAAACCTGGTTTTATGGAAAATACGAGGGACCGACCAAGAGGTCATGAGACCGGCTCTTGGTGGACGTGGGACCAGTAGATGGTCGTTTGAGCGAACTTCCAATTGTTTGGAAAGAGTTCGAACCTAATATGAGCAGCTGAGCAAATTAGGTTAAAATCATTAAAGCACGCGGGACCAGCTGTTGCAAGCCTCAGGTCACCCTTGGTCGGTCAAGGGGATGTTCCCGTGTCACTATGATGTCCGTGCTTCAGTCCTGAGAATTTTAATATTTTCTGGTGCACGTTTGAGCAACATTTGGAGAAAATATGCAAAACCATGGTTTTGCTGAAACCAGGGTAAAAATACATGAGATGATGGACATAATAAATAAACATGAAACCATAAGGTGTGGGACCGGCCACGGCTAGGGCATGGCCGGCCGGCTAACACGCGGTCCCACATGCTTTCCCCAGTTTTATGTGATTTCATGTATTTTTCTTTGATTTTAAGGGAAATTCCATGAAACTGGAGAGTTTGGCGAAATTAGGGAACTTCCATGAGATGAGAGACATAAATTAAAATATAAAATAGGGAATGAGAGTGTGGGACCGGCAATGGCCGTGGCATGGTCGGCCGGCCAATAGGCGCGGGTCCCAACACACTCTTCCCAATTTTATGTAATTTTGATGATTTTAGATCACTTTTAATAAAATCAAAGGGATTTGTTGAAAACCAAGATATTTTGTTGAAATCAGGGAGTTTTCATGAAATCAGGAAACCAAACACCAAATAATAATAAAATAGTTGGCGTGTGGGACCGACTAGGGCATGGACGGCCGGCTAGAGCCCGTTCCCACAAGTTTTCCTAATTTTTTAATATTTTTAATGATTTTAGAGAAAATACATGAAATTAGGTAATTTTAGGGAAAATTCATAAAATCAAGTAATTTTCATAATTTGAGAGAAATAATAAAATAATGGAGACGTGAGGTGTGGGACTGGCCACAGCCAAGACATGGCCGGCTGGTGCTCGGTCCCGCGACACCTTTCTCTAATTTTATTATTTTTTGATAAAATCATGTGATTTAGATAATTTCTTTGAAATAAAGGAAATTTGCTCGAACGAGAGGACTTTCATGAGATCATGAAATAATAAAAATATGATAAAATATAAAATTGGGCGCGGGACTGGTCACGACATGACTGGCCGGCTGGTGAGCCTAGTCCCCTGGCACTTTAGCTTAATGTTTTATTATTATTATTTTCCCTCCCTATTTTGCATAGGTTCCTCGTTCGTTCGTATTTTTGAAATGCTCATTCGTGCATTCAAAATGCTGGTCTGTGCATTATCTGCTAATTACACTTGCACCATTTTTGTCAGGGCTTATTCGATGCTCAGATGCATGTTTCGTCGAATATTCATTACTAACCTGTGGAATTCTGCCGGGAAGAACCACAGATTGAAGTAACCAAATATAACGAGGAATCGTAGAATATTGCTGGATATTCCGGCGATTAATTGACGACTCGTAGAATATTACTGGATATTCAGACGATGGCTCGTAGAATATTGCTGAATATTCAGACGATTTGAGATAATTAATTGCTGGCTCTACACTAGAAGGGCTTCCTGTCTAGGAGCATTAATTATCCGCGGGTTGAGCAATATGAACTTGCTGGAGTGTCATATTCCTCTTGCATAGTCGTGGAAAAACTGGTTACATCCCGAAGACGTTATCGCTCTATACTAGCAGACATGCTGTCTAGGAGCTGCCCAATCTTTCGATTCTATACAGTATGAGATGTGTCGTGGCCTCAGCTGAGAGACTACACATCTTCATCTTCTCTGAGAGACTTTCTCCATCAGAGGTGGCATGAGCTTTCATGCATAGAGACATGAGTCTCGATACTCATCCGATTGCCGGATCTGGAGTAATTACTAAAATTGCTCAGTTTTCGTAAGATATGCCGCGATCTCAGCTGAGAGACTACACATCTACACGTACTCTGAGAGACAGCCTTCTCAGTCAGAGATTTATGGCATGAGCTTTCACGCTTTAATGAGAGACATGAGCCTCAATACTCATCCGGTTGCCGAATCTGGAGTATAGTTTTACAATTCTACCCTTTGTCGAAAATCCACCATCTACATTAAGTCCCCTGCTTAGTGAGGAACAATCATGTTCCTCAGTCAGCATTGAATGGTGATTTTCCAGGTATAAATAAAAATAAGTAATTGAACTTGGTCATAAGATAAGATATTACCGGATTTCGACTGAATGAGAAACCATGGTTTGAGCGGAAACCTCTGTGGCATAATAGAGCGTCATACAGTGAACATAAAATTGTGTAGAACCGCTGGTTCGATGGTGGAACCTTGGCTGGTTTAGGATTCACGGGTCGGGACCAAAAGGGAAATCCTTATGGAATTAGGTTTTGGAAATAAAATTAGGTACAAAAGGGATGAGGTTTCGCCGGCGCACCATCAGCCGCCGACCGGAGCTAGCACCGTCCGACCAACTTCCGGCCGGCGCCGACCAGGTACGCGACTAATTTTTTTTTTTTTTTTTTTGCTTTTTTTTGATGATTTCATGAGTTGTTCATGTTGAAATTCTATACATGTGTACAAATTAGCGTGAGTTTTGTAGGAAAACCCTTGTTTTATCAAAAGTATGTTCGTTCGATCGTTAGTTTTGAAAACTAATAAAAACCCTGATTTATGAGGGATTTTTTTTTATGTGTGGACTTAGGTCCAGTGATAAAACTTAGTGTATGTGCTTTCATGTGAACCAAGATTTTACCTTAATAGATGTGAGCTTTCACAAAACCGAAATAAACCCGTTTTTAGAAGACAATGCTTATTCGAGGAAAATATGTATATACTTTTATGTATGTGAACTTATGTCCAGTGATAAAACTTTATTTATGAGTTTTCATGAGAGTTAGTATTTTATCACAATAGGTGTGAGCTTTCACAAAACTAGCATAAATCTTCATTTTTAATAAAACGCTAATACGAAGGAAAATAGATTTTTTTATATATGTAGCCGTGACATATTTTACGTGAAACATGATGACATATCTTATTCACATGGACTTGTTCTAATTAGATAAATTATGAAAATTTACGTGAAAAAATTGCATGAATTGTTTCTTTGTAAAATCAAGACGTGGGTTTTGAGTAACCTTCAAACTAGACAATTTATTTACGATGAAATAGTATCTTGTTTTAAATTTCATGAGGTCAGTTGTGTGAATGTTCACATTATGAAAATTATGTCTATGATTTTATGAGAAAATCATTTTTCATGAACTAATGAAGTGTTGTTCGTTATGCAGATTCCAAGGAACGAACTAATTTTGTGTGCTAACCTATGCAGCGCAATCACTACTTTAGTGGAATTGAAAAAGGTAAGAGTTAAGAGTTACCATTTTATAGATAGTGTCATTTTCCATTTGCATGATTCCACCACATTGTCGAATTTGCATTCAGACGACTGAAACATTGTGTGGATTTTCACAGCTGCTTTGCAAGGATGTCTGATTCTCCAGCCAACGATGGTTCTAGAGATGAAATGTGTGTAGATGATTATATCTCCACGGAAGAAACGTGTATGGATGAGACTTCCGTTGGTAAAGAAGAAGAAACTCCCGTGGTCAAGAATGTCCCAAACATAGATGACACATTCTTTGAGGTTCAGGAGACTGAAAATCGTCTCAAGTCCCCGGTATATCGCCTTCTGATCAATCCCAGAACGGTTACTCAAAAGAAACTGGTGACTTCTCGTGCTGCTATTCGATTCTGTCTTGAACGAGGACTATTCCAGGCTTCAATGATTGAATTCAAGCTTTCTCGACGTCCTTTAGAGAAGTTTTCTGGATGGTCCAGACACATGCTGGGATTTCCTCGTGTTAGAGCTATGTTGGACAGAGCACAAATTACCAGGGCCGTTCAAACATCTGGAGATTTGTACATCTTTCATGACGCACGAGGTATTGTAGCTCTTCTTGCTCGCTGGTGCATCCCAACTCATACGTTTATATGCAGCTAGGGAGAGTGCACTATTACCTTGGAAGATGTAGTTGCTTTGTTTCATCTTCCAATTACAGGTAACTTTCCTGAAGAACTTTGGACGGCGGAAGAGAAAACAGTTTCCAAAACTTTAACAGCTGAGATGGAGAGAATCAACAAGGTTTTTGGTAAAGGTTGTTACGCTCATTGGTTGACACATTGGTGGCCACGAGACGCCCCTCTTGATGAACCCGACGGTATGTTGTCTATTGCTGCTTTCTTGTGCTTATGGCTGTCCAGAGATGTGTTTGAAGATGCTGGTACCTTGTTGAAGACGTTTGTAATTCCTTTCGCTATTAAACTGGCTCAAGGTGAACAACTTCCGCTCGGTATCTTATTCTTGGGTTCTTTATATTCTAACCTGGACTCTTTAGTCGTAGACTCCAGTGTTTCGAACGGATTCATGAAGATTGAATGCTATGCCAATACGATGTTCCTCCAAGCTCTGATGTGGGAGCGTTTCGGAAACTATGCACCCATTCCCCGTAGTGTCTTACAAAGTCTGAACTCTGCTAGGGCAGCACATGGGTCGGTTTGGGTCGGTTTTGGCCTCACCCACCACCCAACCCACTGATGGCGGGTAACAGAAGTTGTCACCCGCAACCGACCCAACATCACAATGGGTCGGTTTTCACCCGACCCACATTACGGCGGGTTTTGGTCGGGTTGGTGGCGGGTTACCCACCCATAAAATAAAATGTACATTACATATTTACAGTAATACAGTTACAGTTACTGACAAAGTGTTTACATAATAAAAATCCAGAGAAGTAAGAAGTTGATGCAAAATTGCAAACTCCAAACTGATAAAGCTAACAATAACAAGAACATAGTTCAATTTTTCAAAGCTCAAAAGATAAAAGAGTGCATTAATATTGAGTATTGCCTACTATACTAAAGCCTAAGATCATATAAAGCGACCGGCAGAAAATATGTGGATGTTTTACCTCCAAATGCGCTGAAATCCTGAAATAAAACGAAGTATGTAAATTAGTTACAATAACAAAGATGAAATAGACAAACAATGAACTCAGAAAGATCAAGCTACTGACAATGACCCTTGGCGTCATTACCTTGTCTAAGCCAATAGTAATCAATCATCTATGACGATGGAAGAAGCATCAAGGTCACCAAATAGCTCTGCATCCATTGTGACAAGCAAACACCCACATTGTACGGATGATTTACAGAACATCAACAATCTTCAAATATCATTTCATATTTCCAATAAAGTATACCAAACACATTATGAGATAGTCCCCCTTCACCAACAAGAGAATCAAGCTTCATTCATAATAAAGTCAGAACTAGTGAAGCTATCGATATTACGTGATCAACACAACTTCGAAAGTTAACAGGACCAACATCAAAAGATAGACAACAAAGCTGAATTACTTGTAAACTAAAGTGTGTGGCCAAGTTGTGGCTTTATTGCTATCTTCAAGACTCAAACTTAGAAACCACACCAACCTAAAGTAATCAAAGACATGCCAACACCATCAAAGCCAATGCAGAGGAAACAACAACAATTTATGGAAACCCATATCTTTGGCATCATCAACAACAACACTAGATCATTCAATACTAGTTATAACAACTAAATACAGAGACAAAATCAAACCAATCTTGAAAGCATGCTAACTGAATCATTATTGATGACTGACCTATGTCTGTTTCAACAGACAAAGTAATCAATGAACCTTTGTTTTTCAATTCCAAGACTTTCGGTCTTCTTCGGTTCTAATCAATGAACCATGCGCACATGAGCTATCACACGAATATTTCCATATCTGTAACAAAAAAAAATCAATGAATCAAATAAGAGACTGAAATTGAAATCCACCAGTACCCTAATTGAAATAAAAAACAAGTAATTCATCACACCCTAATTGAAATCACCAGTATAAGCACTCAGATTACATAAAGCAGATAAACCCAAAACTGAAATTAAAAAACAACACCCTAAACAGATAAACCCTAAATTCAAAATCACATAATCAAAAAATTACAAGTTTACAACGGTTCCTAGTCTTACCTTCCGTTATTGGTTTGTGCTGGTGATGTCGGTGATCCACAAAGCGAATCTGATTTGAGAGATGAGAAGGGTTTCGTGAAAAATGGAGTCTGACTGTCTGAGAAGGAGAGAAGAGGCGGAAAATAAGGGTTTAATGAAAAATGCGATTAGGTTAGGTCTTTTATTTCATCTCTTCAACCACTGCGATTTATTCTAGGTTAGAATTAGATAATCTAAGGGTCAGGAATAGTTTTGGGCGGGTGGGTGGGTCGGTTCGGGTGACGTAAGTTTCTACCCGCAACCAACCCAACATACGGTGGGTTCTCGCGTACCTCACCCATAGTCGACCCATGCCTAGGTGGGTTGAATCGGGTGCGGTTATTTTTCGGCGGGTGTGGGTTGGGTCGGTTATGTGCAGCCCTAAACTCTGCTGATTCTCGACGTATCTTCCATGAGAAAGACAACGCTAGGATTATGTGCTGGTCTAGGAAGCAAATTCAGTCCAAGACACGCTTCATTGACGTATTAGATGACGAGTCTGAGTTCAACTTCCGTCCTTGGCTCAATTGAGAGTAATTTCTGTGAGTTCGTGTAGACGACAAATTGTTTGTATGAACTTTGATGAGAAATTGCTCGTTTTGGCGAAATGTTGTTCGAATGTTCGAAAAACCGTTGTTCTTTCAATCAGGATTCAGAGACATTTTATAATGTCGGAGTTGAAAACACCATGATCCCATGAAGTGTGACAGTTGCTGGAATCAGAGAATGAGAAATGGGGAAATCATGTTAAAACGAATTACTCATCGTGCGGAGACTTGGTTAACTTTCCACCCACTACTTTGCTGACTCTTCCAACTGATTTCACGACTTGCTCACATTCTCATCATGGGTGAACACACGTGCCGTAGACCGCCAAACCAAAACCCTAGTTAATATCCCCCCATGTGATACGATTGAAATCTCGTGATTGTGGAGTCAGTTGCTGACTTTATGGGACGATGAGTAAATGTAGCGCTGAGTCGAACATGATTAGCAAATGTTCTGAAACTCATGAGTTTAACGTGTCTGCTGGGACAAAGTATCATTATAACCTAAGACAAGCAAAACTGTGTTGCTAGATTTTTGAATATTGATAGTTGAACCAATATTATTTGATTTGAGCAAATATTGCTAGTCTGAGCGAATATTGCTAATTGAGTAAATATTGCCGGTTCGAGCGAATATTGCTAGTTCGAGAAAATATTGTTCTTTTGATGAATTGTTGGTAGCTGAACCAAATAAAATACTAATTCAAGTTACTGACTGCTGAGTCGAGAAAAATAAATATGAATTTTAATCATGGAATCAACATAAAATTATCAGAACGTTTGAATCTGCTCAGAATCACGTTTCTGCAAAGCTCTGGATTCAAAATCCTAATTTTACCGAGGTAATGATTTATTGCAAATCACATGAAACTGGATACATGGGATGACAGATTCACCATATAACGCCCAGATGCTCGAATGAGCAAAAACACCAAAGTCTCTTGAGGACCAGTTGGTGAAAGAATGATTAAATGCTGGTTCAATCATTTACTGAAATAATGCTCGTGTGAGCGACAAATCATAAAACCTGGTTTTATGGAAAATACGAGGGGACCGGACAAGAGGTCATGAGACCGGCTCTTGGTGGCCGTGGGACCAGTAGATGATCGTTTGAGCGAACTTCCAATTGTTTGGAA
Organism: Papaver somniferum; assembly: GCF_003573695.1. Classification (NCBI taxonomy): domain Eukaryota; kingdom Viridiplantae; phylum Streptophyta; class Magnoliopsida; order Ranunculales; family Papaveraceae; genus Papaver; species Papaver somniferum. The sequence continues at coordinate 19,203,906 of NW_020622381.1, forward strand.
AGAGTTCGAACCTAATATGAGCAGTTGAGCAAATTAGGTTAAAATCATTAAAGCACGCGGGATCAGCTGTTTGCAAGCCTCAGGTCACCCTTGGTCGGTCAAGGGGATGTGCCCGTGTTACCATGATGTTAGTGCTTCAGTCCTGAGAATTTTGATATTTTCTGGTACACGTTTGAGCAACATTTGGAGAAAATATGCAAAACCATGGTTTTGCTGAAACTGGCAAAAATACATGAGATGATGGAAATAATAAATAAACATGAAACCACAAGGTGTGGGACCAGCCACGGCTAGGGCATGACCGGCTGGATGACACGCGGTCCCACATGCTTTCCCCAGTTTTATGTGATTTCATGTATTTTTCTTTGATTTTAAGGGAAATTCCATGAAACTGGAGAGTTTGGCGAAATTAGGGAACTTCCATGAGATGAGAGACATAAATTAAAATATAAAATAGGGAATGAGAGTGTGGGACCGGCAATGGCCGTGGCATGGCCGGCCGGCCAATAGGCGCGGGTCCCAAGACACTCTTCCCAATTTTATGTAATTTTGATGATTTTAGATAACTTTTCATAAAATCAAAGGGATTTGTTGAAAACCAAGATATTTTGTTGAAATCAGGAAACCAAACACCAAATAATAATAAAATAGTGGGCGTGTGGGACCGGCTAGGGCATAGCCGGCCGACTATAGCCCGTTCCCACAAGTTTTCCTATTTTTTAAATATTTTTCATGATTTTAGAGAAAATACATGAAATTAGGTAATTTTAGGGAAAATTCATAAAATCAAGGAATTTTCATAATTTGAGAGAAATAATAAAATAATGGAGACGTGAGGTGTGGGACCGTCCACGGCCAAGACATGGCCGACTGGTGCTCGGTCCCGCGACACCTTTCTCTAATTTTATTATTTTTTGATAAAATCATGTGATTTAGATAAAATACATGAAATTAGGTAATTTTCATGATTTTAGGGAAAATTCATAAGATCAAGGAATTTTGATAATTTGAGAGGAATTTTCATAATTTTAGGTTCCTCGTTCGTTCGTATTTTTGAAATGCTCGTTCGTGCATTCAAAATGTTGGTCTGTGCATTATCTGCTAATTATACTTGCACCATTTTCGTCAGGGATTATTCGATGCTCAGATTCATGTTTTGTCGAATATTTATTACTAACCTGTGGAATTCTGCTGGGAAGAACCACAGATTGAAGAACGAAATATAACGAGGAATCGTAGAATACTGCTAGATATTCAGGCGATTAATTGACGACTCGTAGAATATTACTGGATATTCAGACGATGGCTCGTAGAATATTGCTGGATATTCAGAAGATTTGAGATAATTAATTCCTGTCTCTACACTAGAAGGGCTTCCTGTCTATGAGCATTAATTATCTGCGGGTTGAGCAATATGAACTTGCTGGAGTGTCATATTCCTCTTGCATAGTCGGGGAAAACCTGGTTACATCCCGAAGACGTTATCGCTCTATACTAGCAGACATGCTGTCTAGGAGCTGCCCAATATTTCGATTCTATACAATATGGGATGTGTCGTGGCCTCAGCTGAGAGACTACACATCTTCATCTTCTCTGAGAGACTTTCTCCATCAGAGGTGGCATGAGCTTTCATGCATAGAGACATGAGTCTCGATACTCATCCGATTGCCGGATCTGGAGTAATTATTGAAATTGCTCAGTTTTCGTAAGATATGCCGCGGTCTCAGCTGAGAGACTACACATCTACACGTACTCTGAGAGACATCCTTCTCAGTCAGAGATTTATGGCATGAGCTTTCACGCTTTAATGAGAGACATGAGCCTCAATACTCATCCGGTTTCCGAATCTGGAGTATAGTTTTACAATTCTACCCTTTGTTGAAAACCCACCATCTACATTAAGTCCCCTGCTTAGTGAGGAACAGTCATGTTCCTCAGTCAGCATTGAATGGTGATTTTCCAGGTATAAATAAAAATAAGTAATTGAACTTGGTCATAAGATAAGATATTACCGGATTTCGACTGAATGAGCAAACCATGGTTTGAGCGGAAACCTCTGTGGCATAATAGAGCGTCATCCAGTGAACATAAAACTGTGTAGAACCGCTGGTTCGATGGTGGAACCTTGGTTGGTTTAGGATTCACGGGTCGGGCCCAAAAGGGAAATCCTTATGGAATTAGGTTTTGGAAATAAAATTAGGTATAAAAGGGATTAATTCTCTTTTTTTTTTCCACGGACGACCACCATCATTTCTTCCTCCCTCTCCTCACGTCCAGCAGAGAACATGAGGTTTCGCCGGCGCACCACCAGCCGCCGACCGGAGCTAGCACCGTCCGGCCAACTTCCGGCCGGCGCCGACCAGGTACGCGGCTTTTTTTTTGCTTTTTCTTTTGTTTGCTGATTTCATGAGTTGTTCATGTTTTGATCATGTTGAAATTCTATACATGTGTATAAATTAGCGTGAGTTTTGTAGGAAAACCCTTGTTTTATCAAACGTATGGTCGTTCGATCGTTAGTTTTGAAAACTAATAAAAACCCTGATCTATGAGGGATTTTTTTTGTGTGTGGACTTAGGTCCAGTGATAAAACTTAGTGTATGAGATTTCATGTGAACCAATATTTTACCTTAATAGATGTGAGCTTTCACAAAACCGAAATAAACCCGTTTTTAGAAGACAATGCTTATTCGAGGAAAATATGTATATACTTTTATGTATGTGAACTTATGTCCAGTGATAAAACTTTATTTATGAGTTTTCATGAGAGTTAGTATTTTATCACAATAGGTGTGAGCTTTCACAAAACTAGCATAAATCTTCATTTTTAATAAAACGCTAATACGAAGGAAAATAGATTTTTTATATATGTAGCCGTGACATATTTTACGTGAAACATGATGACATATCTTATTCACATGGGCTTGTTCTAATTAGATAAATTCTGAAAATTTACGTGATCAAATTGCATTAATTGTTGCTTTGTAAAATCAAGACGTGGGTTTTGAGTAACCTTCAAACTAGACAATTTATTTATGATGAAATTGTGTGTTGTTGTAAATTTCATGAGGTCAGTTGTGTGAATGTTCACATTATGAAAATTATGTCTACGATTTTATGAGAAAATCATTTTTCATGAACTAATGAAGTGTTGTTCGTTATGCAGATTCCAAGGAACGAACTAATTTTGTGTGCTAACCTCTACAGCGCAATCACTACTTTATTGGAATTGAAAAAGGTAAGAGTTAAGAGTTACCATTTTATAGATAGTGGCATTTTCCATTTGCATGATTCCACCACATTGTCGAATTTACATTCAGACGACTGAAACATTGTGTGGATTTTCAAAGCTGCTTTGCAAGGATGTCTGATTCTCCAGCCAACGATGCTTCTAGAGATGAAATGTATGTAGATGATTATATCTACACATAGGAAACGTGTATGGATGAGACTTATGTTGTTGAAGAAGACGAAACGCCCGGGGTCAAGAATGTCCCAAACATAGATGACGCATTCTTTGAGGTTCAGGAGACTGAAAATCGTCTCAAGTCCCCGGTATATCGCCTTCTGATCAATCCCATAACGGTTACTCAAAATAAACTAGCGACTTCTCGTGCTGCTATTCGATTCTGTCTTGAACGAGGACTTTTCCAGGCTTCAATGATTGAATTCAAGCTTTCTCGACGTCCTTTAGAGAAGTTTTCTGGAAGGTCTAGACACATGGTAGGATTTCCTCGTGTTAGAGCTATGTTGGACATGGCACAATTTACCAGGGCCGTTCAAACATCTGGAGATTTGTACATCTTTCATGACGCACGAGGTATTGTAGCTCTTCTTGCTCGCTGGTGCATCCCAACTCATACGTTTATATGCAGCTGGGGAGAGTTCACTATTAACTTGGAAGATGTAGTTGCTTTGTTGAATCTTCCAATTATAGGTAACTTTCCTGAAGAACTTTGGACGACGAAAGATAAAACAGTTTCCAAAACTTTAACAGCTGAGATGGAGAGAATCAACAAGGTTTTTGGTAAAGGTTGTTACGCTCATTGGTTGACACATTGGTGGCCACGAGACGCCCCTCTTGATGAACCCGACGGTATGTTGTCTATTGTTGCTTTCTTGTGCTTATGGCTGTCCAGAGATGTGTTTGAAGATGCTGGTACCTTGTTGAAGCCGTTTGTAATTCCTTTCGCTATTAAACTGGCTCAAGGTGAACAACTTCCGCTCGGTATCTTATTCTTGGGTTCTTTATATTCTAACCTGGACTCTGTAGTCGTAGAATCCAGTGTTTCGATAGACTTTTCATGAAGATTGAATGCTATGCCAATACGATGTTCCTCCAAGCTCTGATGTGGGAGCGTTTCGGAAACTATGCACCCATTCCCCGTAGTGTCTTACAAAGTTTGAACTCTGCTGATGCTTGACGTATCTTCCATGAGAAAGACAACTCTAGGATTATGCGCTGGTCTACGAAGCAAATTCAGTCCAAGACACGCTTCATTGACGTATTAGATGACGAGTCTGAGTTCAACTTCCGTCCTTGTCTCAATTGAGAGTAACTTCTGTGAGTTCGTGTACACGACAGATTGTCTGTATGAACTTTGATGAGAAATTGATCGTTTTGGCGAAATGTTGTTCGAATGTTCGAAAAACCGTTGTTCTTTCAATCAGGATTCAGAGACATTTTATAATGCCGGAGTTGAAAACACCATGATCCCATAAAGTGTGACAATTGCTGGAATCAGAGAATGAGAAATGGGGAAATCATGTTAAAACCAATTACTCATCGTGCGGAGACTTGGTTAACTTTCCACCCACTACTTTGCTGACTCTTCCAACTGATTGCACGACTTGCTCACATTCTCATCGTGGGTGAACACACGTGCCGTAGACCGCCAGACCGCCAGACCAAAACCCTAGTTAATATCCCCCCATGTGACACGATTGAAATCTCGTGATTGTGGAGTCAGTTGCTGACTTTATGGGACGATGAGTAAATGTAGCGCTGAGTCGAACATGATTAGCAAATGTTCTGAAACTCATGAGTTTAACGTGTCTCTTGGGACAAGGTATCATTATAACCAAAGACGAGCAAAACTGTGTTGCTAGATTGTTGAATATTGATAGTTGAACCAATATTCTTTGATTTGAGCAAATATTGCTAGTCTGAGCGAATATTGCTAATTGAGTAAATATTGCCGTTTCGAGCGAATATTGCTAGTTCGAGCAAATATTGTTCTTTTGATGAATTGTTGGTAGCTGAACCAAATAAAATATTAATTCAAGTTACTGACTGCTGAGTCGAGCAAAATAAATATGAATGTTAATCATGGAATCAACATAAAATTATCAGAGTGTTCGAATCTGCTCAGAATCACGTTTCTGCAAAGCTCTGGATTCAAAATCCTAATTTTACCGAGATAATGATTTATTACAAATCACATGAAACCGGCTACATGGGATGACAGATTCACCATATAACGCCCAGATGCTCGAATGAGCAAAAACACCAAAGTCTCTTGAGGACCAGTTGGTGAAAGAATGATTAAATGCTGGTTCAATCATTTACTGAAATAATGCTCGTGTGAGCGACAAATCATAAAACCTGGTTTTATGGAAAATACAAGGGACCGACCAAGAGGTCATGAGACCGGCTCTTGGTGGCCGTGGGACCAGTAGATGGTCGTTTGAGCGAACTTCCAATTGTTTGGAAAGAGTTCGAACCTAATATGAGCAGCTGAGCAAATTAGGTTAAAATCATTAAAGCACGCGGGACCAGCTGTTGCAAGCCTCAGGTCACCCTTGGTCGGTCAAGGGGATGTGCCCGTGTCACTATGATGTCCGTGCTTCAGTCCTGAGAATTTTAATATTTTCTGGTGCACGTTTGAGCAACATTTGGAGAAAATATGCAAAACCATGGTTTTGCTGAAACCAGGGTAAAAATACATGAGATGATGGACATAATAAATAAACATGAAACCATAAGGTGTGGGACCGGCCACGGCTAGGGCATGGCCGGCCGGCTGACACGCGGTCCCACATGCTTTCCCCAGTTTTATGTGATTTCATGTATTTTTCTTTGATTTTAAGGGAAATTCCATGAAACTGGAGAGTTTGGCGAAATTAGGGAACTTCCATGAGATGAGAGACATAAATTAAAATATAAAATAGGGAATGAGAGTGTGGGACATGCAATGGCCGTGGCATGGCCGGCCGGCCGATGGGCGCGGGTCCCAAGACACTCTTCCCAATTTTATGTAATTTTGATGATTTTAGATAACTTTTCATAAAATCAAAGGGATTTGTTGAAAACCAAGATATTTTGTTGAAATCGGGGAGTTTTCATGAAATCAGGAAACCAAACACCAAATAATAAAAAAATAGTGTGCGTGTGGGACCGGCTAGGGCATGGCCGGCCGGCTAGAGCCCGTTCCCACAAGTTTTCCTATTTTTTAAATATTTTTCATGATTTTAGAGAAAATACATGAAATTAGGTAATTTTAAGGAAAATTCATAAAATCAAGGAATTTTCATAATTTGAGAGAAATAGTAAAATAATGGAGACGTGAGGTGTGGGACCGGCCACGGCCAAGACATGGCCGGCTGGGGCTCGGTCCCGCGACACCTTTCTCTAATTTTATTATTTTTTGATAAAATCATGTGATTTAGATAAAATACATGAAATTAGGTAATTTTCATGATTTTAGGGAAAATTCATAAGATCAAGGAATTTTCATAATTTGAGAGAAATAATAAAATAATGGAGACGTGAGGTGTGGGACAGGCCACTGCCAAGACATGGCCGGCAGGTGCTCGGTCCCGCGACATCTCTCTAATTTTATTATTTTTTGATAAAATCATGTGATTTAGATAAAATACATGAAATTAGGTAATTTTCATGATTTTAGGGAAAATTCATAAAATCAAGGAATTTTCATAATTTGAGAGAAATAATAAAATAATGGAGACGTGAGGTGTGGGACCGGCCACGGCCAAGACATGGCCAGCTGGTGCTCGGTCCCGCGACACCTTTCTCTAATTTTATTATTTTTTGATAAAATCATGTGATTTAGATAATTTCTTTGAAATAAAGGAAATTTGCTCGAACGAGAGGACTTTAAGGAGATCATGAAAATAATAAAAATATGATAAAATATAAAATTGGGCGCGGGACTGGTCACGACATGACTGGCCGGCTGGTGAGCCTAGTCCCTGGCGCTTTTGCTTAATATTTTTTTATTATTATTTTCCCTCTCTATTTTGCATAGGTTCCTCGTTCGTTCGTATTTTTGAAATGCTCGTTCGTGCATTCAAAATGCTGGTCTGTGCATTATCTGCTAATTACACTTGCACCATTTTCGTCAGGGCTTATTCGATGCTCAGATGCATGTTTCGTCGAATATTTATTACTAAACTGTGGAATTCTGCTGGGAAAAACCACAGATTGAAGTAACGAAATATAATGAGGAATCGTAGAATATTGCTGGATATTCAGGCGATTAATTGAAGACTCGTAGAATATTGCTGGATATTCAGACGATGGCTCGTAGAATATTGCTGGATATTCAGACGATTTGAGATAATTAATTGTTGGCTCTACACTAGAAGGGCTTCCTGTCTAGGAGCATTAATTATCTGCGGGTTGAGCAATATTAACTTGCTGGAGTGTCATATTCCTCTTGCATAGTCGGGGAAAACCTGGTTACATCCCGAAGACGTTATCGCTCTATACTAGCAGACATGATGTCTAGGAGCCGCCCAATCTTTCGATTATATACAGTATAGGATGTGTCGTGGCCTCAGCTGAGAGCCTACACATCTTCATCTTCTCTGAGAGACTTTCTCCATCAGAGGTGGCATGAGCTTTCATGCATAGAGACATGAGTCTCGATACTCATCCGATTGCCGGATCTGGAGTAATTATTGAAATTGCTCAGTTTTTGTAAGATATGCCGCGGTCTCAGCTGAGAGACTACACATCTACACGTACTCTGAGAGACAGCCTTCTCAGTCAGATATTTATGGCATGAGCTTTTACGCTTTAATGAGAGACATGAGCCTCAATACTCATCCGGTTGCCGAATCTGGAGTATAGTTTTATAATTCTACCCTTTGTCGAAAGCCCACCATCTACATTAAGTCCCCTTCTTAGTGAGGAACAGTCATGTTCCTCAGTCAACATTGAATGGTGATTTTCCAGGTATAAATAAAAATAAGTAATTGAACTTGGTCATAAGATAAGATATTACCGGATTTCGACTGAATGAGCAAACCATGGTTTGAGCGAAAACCTCTGTGGCATAATAGAGCGTCATCCAGTGAACATTAAACTGTGTAGAACCGCTGGTTCGATGGTGGAACCTTGGTTGGTTTAGGATTCACGGGTCGGGCCCAAAAGGGAAATCCTTATGGAATTAGGTTTTGGATATAAAATTAGGTATAAAAGGGATTAATTCTCTTTTTTTTTCCACGTCCGACCACCATCATCTCTTCCTCCCTCTCCTCACGTCCAGCAGAGAACATGAGGTTTCGCCGGCGCACCACCAGCCGCCGACCGGAGCTAGCACCGTCCGGACAACTTCCGGCCGGCGCCGACCAGGTACGCGGCTTTTTTTTTTTTTTGCTTTTGTTTGCTGATTTCATGAGTTGTTCATGTTTTGATCATGTTGAAATTCTATACATGTGTATAAATTAGCGTGAGTTTTGTAGGAAAACCCTTGTTTTATCAAACGTATGTTCGTTCGATCGTTAGTTTTGAAAACTAATAAAAACCCTGATTTATGAGGGATTTTTTTTATGTGTGGACTTAGTTCCAGTGGTAAAACTTAGTGTATGTGCTTTCATGTGAACCAAGATTTTACCTTAATAGATGTGAGCTTTCACAAAACCGAAATAAAACCGTTTTTAGAAGACAATGCTTATTCGAGGAAAATATGTATATACTTTTATGTATGTGAACTTATGTCCAGTGATAAAAATTTATTTATGAGCTTTCATGAGAGTTAGTATTTTATCACAATAGGTGTGAGCTTTCACAAAACTAGCATAAATCTTCATTTTTAATAAAACGCTAATACGAAGGAAAATAGATTTTTTATATATGTAGCCGTGACATATTTTATGTGAAACATGATGACATATCTTATTCACATGGACTTGTTCTAATTAGATAAATTCTGAAAATTTACGTGAAAAATTGCATTAATTGTTGCTTTGTAAAATCAAGACGTGGGTTTTGAGTAACCTTCAAACTAGACAATTTATTTACGATGAAATAGTGTCTTGTTGTAAATTTCATGAGGTCAGTTGTGTGAATGTTCATATTATGAAAATTATGCCTATGATTTTATGAGAAAATCATATTTCATGAACTAATGAAGTGTTGTTCGTTATGCAGATTCCAAGGAACGAACTAATTTTGTGTGCTAACCTCTACAACGCAATCACTACTTTAGTGGAATTGAAAAAGGTAAGAGTTGAGAGTTACCATTTTATAGATAGTGGCATTTTTTATTTCATGATTCCACCACATTGTCGAATTTGCATTCAGACGACTGAAACATTGTGTGGATTTTCACAGCTGCTTTGAAAAGATGTCTGATTCTCCAGCCAACGATGCTTCTAGAGATGAAATGTGTGTAGATGATTATATATCCACATAGGAAAGGTGTATGGATGAGACTTATGTTGGTTAAGAAGACGAAACGTTCGGGGTCAAGAATGTCCCAAACATAGATGACGCATTCTTTGAGGTTCAGGAGACTGAAAATCGTCTCAAGTCCCCGGTATATCGCCTTCTGATCAATCCCAGAACGGTTACTCAAAAGAAACTGGCGACTTCTCGTGCTGTTATTCGATTCTGTCTTGAACGAGGACTATTCCAGGCTTCAATTATTGAATTCAAGCTTTCTCGACGTCCTTTAGAGAATTTTTCTGGATGGTCTAGACACATGCTGGGATTTCCTCGTGTTAGAGCTATGTTGGACGGGGAACAAATTACCAGGGCCGTTCAAACATCTGGAGATTTGTACATCTTTCATGACGCACGAGGTATTGTAGCTCTTCTTGCTCGCTGGTGCATCCCAACTCATACGTTTATATGCAGCTGGGGAGAGTTCACTATTACCTTGGAAGATGTAGTTGATTTGTTGCATCTTCCAATTACAGGTAACTTTCCTGAAGAACTTTGGACGGCGGAAGAGAAAACAGTTTCCAAAAATTTAACAGCTGAGATGGAGAGAATCAACAAGGTTTTTGGTAAAGGAAGTTACGCTCATTGGTCGACACATTGGTGGCCACGAGACGCCCCTCTTGATGAACCCGATGGTATGTTGTCTATTGCTGCTTTCTTGTGCTTATGGCTGTCCAGAGATGTGTTTGAAGATGCTGGTACCTTGTTGAAGCCGTTTGTAATTCCTTTCACTATTAAACTGGCTCAAGGTGAACAACTTCCGCTCGATAGCTTATTCTTGGGTTCTTTATATTCTAACCTGGACTCTTTAGTCGTAGACTCCAGTGTTTCGAACGGCTTCATGAAGATTGAATGCTATGCCAATACGATGTTCCTCCAAGATCTGATGTGGGAGCGTTTCGGAAACTATGCACCCATTCCCCGTAGTGTCTTACAAAGTCTGAACTCTGCTGATGCTCGACGTATCTTCCACGAGAAAGACAATGCTAGGATTATGCGCTGGTCTACGAAGCAAATTCAGTCCAAGACACGCTTCATTGACGTATTAGATGACGAGTCTGAGTTCAACTTCCGTCCTTGGGTGGTGGTTCCTCCTCACGTTTCTCAATTGAAGACTTTCAATGCTGGATAAAGTAAGTATTTGAAATCCGGTGCTGATTTGAGTGATGGAGAAAGATCTTTCATGCTGAGTTGTACTCCCGGCCACATTATATCAGCAGCGTACGAATATTTTTCGGTGGAGGAGTATAATATTGACAGAACGGCCCGTCAGATGGGTATGGACCAATGTGTTCCAACCTTCAGAAGGAGAATACCATCAATGGAACAACTTAAGACTTGTTTAGATCACACACATGATGAAGGGATCTCCTATTGGTTCCCTTGTATTGATCGAACCACGTACCTGACTCCAGGTTACATGGAATTCTGGGATCAGCATCTTGAGCATCTTAATGATTATGTGACGGCCTCCCAACCTTTAGTGAAGGATCCCCCTTCTTCTGAGATGAGTGCCTCTCGTCCCAGACTAAGGAATATTTCTGGTGGTGACAAACGAAAGACATCTCCAGGAGGTTCACCGGTATGTATTCTTTTGCATATTCCTCGTACAACTCGTATAATCGTCTTTAATTACTACATCAATTTATTTTGCAGGAGGGTCGTGCTGTGATACCTCGAATTAAAGTGAATTTCTCAGAGACGGAGGCAATTTCCCACGGTGGAGAAGGCAGGAGCAAGAATTGCAAGTTGTTGCCCAACACCATAAAGCCCCCAGTCGCCTTTTTGGTGAGTTGATGATATTTTTTCGCTGTGACTTCTTCCATCCACATTATCAGGATCTAAAAACCAATATTTTTTATTTGGTTACAGGACTTTGCTCCGTCTAGTATTGACGGTCTTCGATTCTCTGTTGCTGAGCAGACGACTTCTGATTTGAGCGTTGAGGAAGAAGTCGCTGTGAGTAATTTCCTTTACCATCGGACATAAAAGTTTCATGTGAAGATGCTAATTACTTGATAATATGTCCAGGAGGATGTCATCATGGATGCGGAAAGTTCTGATGTTCGACCTTCCTCTGAGAATATAGATGAAGGCGCTTCCAAAGATTCGGAGCCAAATAGAAGTAATGAACCCCTTGTCGTTAATACGGACGATCATAATTCCTCGATTACTTCGGAGACCTCCAAAGTAAGTATATATCCTGTACCCTCTTCATAGAAGTATGAAAGTTCTGATTTGTGAATGAATGAATGAGAATCTATGTGTATATATGAAAAAAACTTGGTCGAACTTCGTCGTCAGAAAATTCAGAACCCAGTTTGTTTACCAAAAACGCCGTAAAATCTTCATCTGGAGTCGGATTTTCAATATCTGCATATGTATCCTCAAGTCCAGGAAATTTCCAAGCTTTAACACAGAAGATTTTTAAGTTTTGAGCACGTTTAGGGACTGAAAAAGACGAAATAGTAAACTTCCAGGAGACTTTCAGAACTTTTTCAGATTGCATGTTGCCCGATGTTTTGACCACAGCTCCTAGACCGTTCGCCCAATTGCCATAAAATTTTGATATGGTTTAGAGGACTTCCATACGAAGAGAATGGTATATGAACAAACTCTAGACTCCATACCAATTTCTCCCAGTTCGTCATTGAACACAGGGCAATGTAAAATTTCTTCAGCTGAGTTTCTTTGAAAACGTGTATCATGACTTTGATGCTACTTGTACACGTGTTAGATGCATGATAAGGAACTTAGATGATGTTAGTTCACTTACTTTCTTAATTTTATAATCGTATTGGATTTCCATCCTTGAATTATTCTAATCCCATGTAATCTTCGCATTAGGTGCCGAATAATGAAGTTGGGAATTATGAATCCAGTAATGATGGTTTGGGAAATCCAGGAGTTGTCGGTGAAAAGACTTCCATATCTGTGCCTCAAGATGATGAAGCGCTGGTCATTGATGCCGTGGAGGTAGAAGAAACTCTAATTGTGCCTCAGACGGTGGAACCCGAACCCGAAATAGCGGAAGCTACTTCTTCTGAAATTGTCTCTATGATCACCGATGCTGCTCCAGTAGTTGAGAACCAGATGATAGTGCATGAGTATCTGACTGCAGGGATTTCCTTTGATCCTCAATTTGGTGAGTTACTCCCGTATCACCAGCTTGTTGGAGGATTTAACGCTCCTATCGGATATGCTGCTATGTACATGGAACTGTGGGAAAATTATGGACACATTGTTGTCACTCGGGATCCAGAATGCAGTTATTTTCTGACGAAACAAGTGGAGGCTATCTTGCGTGTCATAGATGATATCCGGATTACTGCCAGAAATGTTGTTACTCAAGATGTACTCTTTGATTGGGAATACAACTTGAAGAATGCTGAAGATCTTGGCTTCAATCTGAAGTGGCTCCGTCAAAGACTTGAAGTTATCAGGAATGCAGTAAAGGGCGATTCTCCCTTCCCTACCAGTGATGCCGTGTTGAAGAAGGTGAATGAAGTTGTTGATCTAACCAAGAAGCTGGAGGTGGAAAAGGCGGCTTTGAAAGTCTTGGAGGAGGCAGAGGAGCAGAAATCTTTCTTCGATGGTTTTCTTTATTTTCCTTTCCATAATCCCATGAATTTCTGAACTTTTGTGAGAGATATGAGATCTATCTGGGTTTTGATTTTTGATAGGTGTTGATTCTATGACTGAGGATTTCCTTTTGACTTTGATAAAGATTTTCTTTTAAGTAAAGTGAACTGAAATTTTGATAAATTGCTGAATTCAAATACTGATTGCAAGTATTGCAAACGTTTTGGAGGAACTGAAATACAACGAAAGAAAATCCTGAATGCCATATCCAGACTGATGAGTGCTCAAACGCTCAGTACCTCAAATGTCTAATAATTTCAGACAATTGCCTTAAGCCGATTCTCGTGAATTATTGGCAGGGTTCTGCCATCTGAGTTGATCAATTTGTAGTATCCTCCAGTTATGGACTTAGCAACCATAAATGGTCCTTCCCAATTGGAGCTCCTTGCAGAATGAAGATCTCGTTTAGTTGCCTTGAGAACCAAATTTCCCTCCTTGAATTTGTTCGGCTTTGTAATTCGTGCCTTGAATATCTTGCGCTGATTCCATGGTTGTGGCACATACGGACACTCGCGTAGAGGAGAGTATCCAGCATATTGTCTGTTGTGTTTAGCCAGGTCTTCAGCAATAAACCTTTTGATAGAATGATCAACATTGAGATGCGCTGGATCCAACCATTGGGTATAATATTGTCGAGGTGAAGTTATCCATTCATAACTCTTGGTAATTGCTAAATTGTTCATGGGGAGAAGTCCCTGGGTCAAAGTAGCATATTTGAACATTGGTAATATTGGAGCATGGAGAGGAATAAGACTTGCCTGATCTTGAAACCTTTTGACAAAGGTATGTGAACTTTCTCCATGTTCTTGTGTAAGTCCCATCAAGGTTTTATCCTCCTGCAGATGCTCAAATGGTGGGGCATCCTCTGCGTCCTCTGACTCAAAGTCTTCATTGGCGGTGCAGCGTGCTGAAGGCTTTGGAGTGATCCTTCCAACATGAATCCATGCCCTTCCAAGGATCATGTCATATCCAGGGTCTTCCCCGATTATGTAAAATTTGGTCTCAGTGCAGATCAAACTTTCTGTAACTTTGAGAGTAATGAAGTCGTATGCATCCTGGGAAAGCCCTTCGTGGTCTCTGATTGTTATGGGAGAGTGAGTAGCTTCTTGTCGAGTAATGCCGACAGCTCTGAGAGTTTTCAAAGGGATGATGTTGACAGCAGTACCAACATCAACAAATGCCCTTTTGAATTCATTTCCTTTAATGTGCACTGTGGTGAGCAGACCTCAGTCATACATTTCTTTGTCGGTGGCTGAAGGTTCAGGAGGCACATCTGGAATCAGTAGGCGTTTTCCAGAAACCATGTGGTTCAAGGATGTGAACATGTCTTCCCTTTGTGCTTTCGACAGGTAGAGAAATTTGCAGACATGCTCTATCAATGACTGAACTGCCTCCTTGACTGGTGCTTCGGAAATGGAGAAAGTCCTGACAGGAAGAGGGTCTCTGTGTACTCCCTCGGCTCCAAGATTAAGTTCTCCCGACTCAACCTTTTCTCTGAATATGCGTTTCAAAACTTTGCAGCTCCTTGTTGGATGATTCACGAACCGATGGAATCGGCAATAACGAGGATTTTCCATGTCTTCCTCAGTTGGGTCTCTCCTGACGTATGGCAATTTGATTGCGCCATCTTGGATCCAGGCGTCTAATAGTTCGAGAACTTCTCCAATGGGGAGAGGAAAATCTGGTGCATCATCAGGAGCATCTGTGCGTTGTCCAGGAGCCTGTGTCTCTGGTTTGTCCTTCTTTTGCGTCTTCGGAGGAGCTGCAGTATGCTTGTTCGACGATTCTGCCTTGCGCTTGCTCCCTTCAGCAGTGTTTGCAGAGGTCTAGGTTGTACTGCTTGTTGATCAGGCGTCTGCTTTCTCGAGTGTCACGTGATTCCTCAGTCTTTGTAGACTTCGCTCTTTCTAAAAGGGCATGTGCAGTGGTTGCTGATCTCTTCTCAGCTTCGTGAAGCTCTGAGAAAGTATGGAATCGAAGATTCTCTAATAGAGCTCTGTAAACCGGGAGCATGTCGTTGATACACAAATCTACCAGCTGCTGCTCTGTGACATTTGGGTCATGACAGTCCAGGGCCTGGACTCTGAATCTTTTCACGTAATCATTGGGATTTTCAATGACCCTATGGAACATTCTTCCAAGATCAGAGAGAGTGACTTGCTCTGACACGAAAAAGTACTTCCTGTAGAAGGCGTTGATCATTTCTCCCCAATTATTGATAGTCCCCGGTGCGATGTTGTTGTACCAGGTGTATGCTCTGCCTTTCAAGGATTTTGAAAATTCCTTGAGGCGAACAACATTTTTATGTTCATGCTCTCCCAAGGCTTCGAGAAAGCGAGAGACATGTTCTCGAGCATTGCCCGTTCCGTCATACAAAGTGAAAGTTGGAGAAATGTAACCTTTTGGAAGGGGAATCCTCTGCATAGCGGCAGGATAAGGAGGTTGGTGACGATGGACATGTGATGTCTTGTCTTTTCCACGGTTCTCCAGAAGGCGCTCCACGTCTTCCCGAGTAATGATATTTGATGGTTCCTTTGCTGATGAATCTGTAGCTTTGCCAGTTTCATCATCATCCACTGTATGGATTGGGATTACTTCAGGATCATCAATATCTGAGGATTTCTCCTTCTCTTTTCCCTTTTCTTGAGTCTTCTCTGTCATCTTATCAGTAAGAGTTTTGAGATAATTACACAGCTCCTTCTGTGTAGCATCCATGTCAGTCTGATTCTTTGCGAGACTCTCCTTCACTTTGATAAGATCAGCAATGGTAGGTGGTGGAATTCCCCTGACTTCTTCAGGGTGTCGACCGAACAGGGGATGACCTTCAGTGTGAGGAGGAGTAATGTCACCACCATCAGTTTTGGAGGCCGAAATCGTTTCCGGGATATTCTGATTTTCATTGTTGTTGTTGATAGTACTAGCGTGGTTTGTGTTGGAACCTGTAACTAACCCAGAACTAAGCCATCTTGTAAAATCATGAGATTGCAACCGAGAGATTAACCTCCCACTGTGGTTGCCAATCTGTGAGTGGGGAAAAACGATTTGCTGGTTTTTACGGAATTGAAGAGTCGACAGTGTGGAGACTCCTTGAACCGAGCGAAATGTTGAACCTCACACAGATGCACTGCAAGAAGGAGTGCTTTAAGTTCGAGAGATCAATCTGTAAGACCCCGGCCTAAACCAAGAACAATGGCTGTTCCAGAGTCAATTCGGTCACAAGAGAGGATGGGTTGATCTGTAGGAGGGAAGCTGAGAAATGCGTGAGATCAATGGTGATCTGAGATTGTAGGTGTGTTGTGAATTCAGCGTGAAAATGCTCTGAATGATTGAATTGTGCTCAATTGAGAGTAATTTTTGTGAGTTCGTGTAGACGACAGATTGTCTGTATGAACTTTGATGAGAAATTGCTCGTTTTGGCGAAATGTTGTTCGAATGTTCGAAAAACCGTTGTTATTGCAATCAGGATTCAGAGACATTTTATAATACCGGAGTTGAAAACACCATGATCCCATGAAGTGTGACAGTTGCTGGAATCAGAGAATGGGAAATGGGGAAATCATGTTAAAACCAATTACTCATCGTGCGGAGACTTGGTTAACTTTCCATCCACTACTTTGCTGACTCTTCCAACTGATTGCACGACTTGCTCACATTCTCATCGTGGGTGAACACACGTGTCGTAGACTGCCAGACCAAAACCCTAGTTAATATCCCCCCATGTGACACGATTGAAATCTCGTGATTGTGGAGTCAGTTGCTGACATTATGGGACGATGAGTCCATGTAGCGCTGAGTCGAACATGATTAGCAAATGTTCTGAAACTCATGAGTTTAACGTGTCTGCTGGGTCAAGGTATCATTATACCCTAAGACGAGCAAAACTGTGTTGCTAGATTGTTGAATATTGATAGTTGAACCAATATTCTTTGATTTGAGCAAATATTGCTAGGCTGAGCGAATATTGTTAATTGAGTAAATATTGCCGGTTCGAGCGAATATTGCTAGTTCGAGCAAATATTGTTTTTTGATGAATTGTTGGTAGCTGAACCAAATAAAATATTAATTCAAGTTACTAACTGTTGAGTCGAGCAAAATAAATATGAATGTTAATCATGGAATCAACATAAAATTATCAGAGTGTTCGAATCTGCTCAGAATCACGTTTCTGCAAAGCTCTGGATTCAAAACCCTAATTTTACCAGCTACATGGGATGACGGGTTCACCATATAATGCCCAGATGCTCGAAAACACCAAAGTCTCTTGAGGACCAGTTGGTGAAAGAATGATTAAATGCTGGTTCAATCATTTACTGAAATAATGCTCGTGTGAGCGACAAATCATAAAACCTGGTTTTATGGAAAATATGAGGGACCGGCCAAGAGGTCATGAGACCGGATCTTGGTGGCTGTGGGACCAGTAGATGGTCGTTTGAGCGAACTTCCAATTGTTTGGAAAGAGTTCGAACCTAATATGAGCAGCTGAGCAAATTAGGTTAAAATCATTAAAGCACGCGGGACCAGCTGTTTGAAAGCCTCAGGGTCACCCTTGGTCGGTCAAGGGGATGTGCCCGTGTCACCATGATGTCCGTTCTTCAGTCTTGAGAATTTTGATATTTTCTGGTGCATGTTTGAGCAACATTTGGAGAAAATATGCAAAACCATGGTTTTGCTGAAACCGGAAAAAATACATGAGATGATGGAAATAATAAATAAACATGAAACCACAAGGTGTGGGACCGGCCACGGCTAGGGCATGGTCGGCGGCTGACACGCGGTCCCACATGCTTTCCCAGTTTTATGTGATTTTATGTATTTTTCTTGATTTAAGGGAAATTCCATGAAACTGGAGAGTTTGGCGAAATTAGGGAACTTCCATGAGATGAGAGACATAAATTAAAATATAAAATAGGAATGGAGTGTGGGACCGCAATGGCCGTGGCATGGCCGGCGGCAATGGGCGCGGTCCCAAGACACTCTTCCCAATTTTATGTAATTTTGATGATTTTAGATAATTTTCATAAAATCAAAGGGATTTGTTGAAAACCAAGATATTTTGTTGAAATCAGGGAGTTTTCATGAAATCAGGAACAAACACCAAATAATAATAAAAATGGGCGTGTGGGACCGGCTAGGGCATGGCCGGCCGGCTAGAGCCCGGTCCCACAAGTTTTCCTAATTTTTTAATATTTTCATGATTTTAGAGAAAATACATGAAATTAGGTAATTTTAGGGAAAATTCATAAAATCAAGGAATTTTCATAATTTGAGAGAATAATAAAATAATGGGACGAGAGGTGTGGGACCGGCCACGGCCAACATGACCGGCGGCCGGTCCCGCGACACCTTTCCCTAATTTTATTATTTTTTAAAATCATGTGATTTAGATAAAATACATGAAATTAGGTAATTTTCATGATTTTAGGAAAAATTTATAAAATCAAGGAATTTTCATAATTTGAGAGAAATAATAAAATAATGGAGACTGAGGTGTGGGACCGGCCACGGTCAAGACATGGCCGGATGGTGCTCGGTCCCGCGACACCTTTCTCTAATTTTATTATCTTTTGATAAAATCATGTGATTTAGATAATTTCTTTGAAATAAAGGAAATTTGCTCGAACGAGAGGACTTTCATGAGATCATGAAAATAATAAAAATATGATAAAATATAAAATTGGGCGCAGGACTGGTCACGACATGAATGGACGGCTGGTGAGCCTAGTTCCCTGGCGCTTTTGCTTAATATTTTATTATTATTATTTTCCCTCCCTATTTTGCATAGGTTCCTCGTTCGTTCGTATTTTTGAAATGCTCGTTTGTGCATTCAAAATGCTGGTCTGTGCATTATCTGCTAATTACACTTGTACCATTTTTGTCAGGGCTTATTCGATGCTCAAATGCCTGTTTCGCCGAATATTTATTACTAACCTGTGGAATTCTTCTGGGAAGAACCACAGATTGAAGTAACGAAATATAACGAGGAATCATAGAATATTGCTGGATATTCAGGCGATTAATTGACGACTCGTAGAATATTGCTGGATATTCAGACGATGGCTCGTAGAATATTGCTGGATATTCAGACGATTTGAGATAATTAATTGCTTGCTTTACACTAGAAGGGCTTCCTGTCTAGGAGCATTAATTATCTGCGGTTTGAGAAATATGAACTTGCTGGAGTGTCATATTCCTCTTGCATATTCGGGGAAAACCTGGTTACATCCCAAAGACGTTGCCACTTTATACTAGCAGACATGCTGTCTAGGAGCCGCCCAATCTTTCGATTCTATACAGTATGGGATGTGTCGTGGCCTCAGCTGAGAGAATACACATCTTCATTTTCTCTGAGAGACTTTCTCCATCAGAGGTGGCATGAGCTTTCATGCATAGAGACATGAGTCTCGATACTCATACGATTGTCGGATCTGGAGTAATTACTGAAATTGCTCAGTTTTAGTTAGATATGTCGCGGTCTCAGCTGAGAGACTACACATCTACACGTACTCTGAGAGACAGCCTTCTCAGTCAGAGATTCATGGCATGAGCTTTCATGCTTTAATGAGAGACATGAGCCTCAATACTCATCCGGTTGCCGAATCTGGAGTATAGTTTTACAATTCTACCCTTTGTCGAAAATCCACCATCTACACCTTGTTATCATCAGACAGAAAACCTAGAGAAACTTCTTTGCGTGCCGGTACACTAGCCTTGTAGCAAGTATCAACAATTACATCACGAATCAAGTCATGTCGACACTTAAGTCCGACATCGTTAGCACATTGAAGCGCATGATCCCAAAAAATATCCATAGGTTTATTACAACACGAGCACAAACCATCCTCAACAAACAAGGGGATACCAAGGTAGTAACAAACTACATCTCTGAACTGTCTGGGCCCAAGGAATCGATCCAACCCACTGATCGATATTTTCCCAATTCTAAAGTTTATTTGGAAGATGATTTTGCAGTATTACTCTTTATTGGTTTCATATATTGCAAATAATGTTATGTGATATGTGTGTTTACGTCAGTGAACTATGATTATCCCATATATGTCAAAAGTTAAGTCTATTGTGTCATTATGCAAATATTTATGGAAAATAGAATGAACTTTTGAATTGCAAAGATTAAGTCGATGATATAATTACGCGCAGTATTGATCTTTCCCTGATCCACTTCTATGTGAAAGTACTGTATGGCTCCGTAAGTTCTCTTATGTTGAGCATTTCCGATTAAATTAATCATTAAGGTTAAATTAATTGAGTTTTCTGGATACAAATTCATGGTTCATGTGATTTTTTAATGTCCAAATAAATCCTTATTTTCTTGCAAAAGTAAGGTCGCTCTTGTTGTTCTTCTGGGAATGACATTTTATGGGGGAGAGTTCTTAATTGAACTTGTGCTTGATTGCCAATTCTTTGTGGGGTGTGCGACTGTGGAATATTGTAAGAGTTTTCTTGTATCTTTATAAACTCCTTGATGATTACACTAAGTTTCGATTATGTGAAATCATCGAAACAAAGTTGATATGTTCTCTTTTAGTCATGAAGTATCTCTATGAGAATTTCATTATGATCCCACTAGTTTTCGTACATTTGCCAATTTATATTGACAAAAAGGGGGAGAATTATTGTGTAGTTCACATTACAAAAACATATGGTTTACGGATCATTATGTAAGGGGGAGTGGTTTTCATTGTGAGATGAAGTATTGACCAAGGGGGAGTGATACATATCACCGTAATATTATTGTCAAAGTTGTGATATAATTGAACTTTGATGTTGTGTAATAATACTATGACACTGTATAACAATAATTGAGAACAATGTTTTTCTTATTGTTATGGCTATGGATCTTCAACAACTATGATGTGCTGAGTTGAACACGTTCAGAATCACTGGAGTACTTGGAAGTGATGAAGATTTCAAGTAATGTTGAAGAACCAAGGAAATCAAGCATTTGGATGAGAAGCTACAAAGTTTATTTATTTTGTAATCCGTATGTATTGATAGTTTTATCACTAAAATTGACAAAAAGGGAGATTGTCAGAGCACTGCTCGGTCGAACTCGCAAGCATCTCAAGCTTGTTTGTCAAATTTAGTTTCCAAAACTATAAGTCTTAGTTTCTAGTCTACTTATAACTATGTCTCGGATTAGGATATAATGTGTAGTTGAGCTTTAAACTTCACGACGTTCATCAATTGAAGATGGAGAACTAATAAGGGGAGCTTGTGGAACTTCATCAACAAAAGGTATGTGGAGACTTGAACTCATCTATCACTCAGAAGTCTATTTCTATTCTACCTCCTATTGAGACAAAAGTCGTATAGCTGTATATACTTTATTTTATACACATTTGATATTTTGAGCTGAGTTTAACTCGCTTACATATTTCTCGAAATATGTGTTGGTAAGCTTTCGCTTTAGACAAGTTCATCTTTTATTCTTGAAGAAAGTCAAAAGATGATCATGTGAAAATCGCCTGGTAACATCTTACATGATTTGTATGGGACAGTCATTTGATGTAGACTCGGAATGTTTCGTATCGATCTATTGATCACTTGAAAAATTGCTTTGAAGCTAATAGTTTATGTGAGACAGCTATTCCCGTCTTTTAAGAATGTTTCAATGATTAAAATGGAGTTTAGAACAATTAACCATTGATTGGATATAGTATAGTATGCATACTTGTATGCTAATTTTTGCATGTTACTCCAAGTTCGGGAACCATAGTATGCATACCCGTATGCTTATGGCCCGGAACTCTTGGACGTAATCGCGTTTACGGTTTCGATTTTCCTCGTCGACCCAGCCGTGTGGTGTATAACGGTTGTATTACCATTGTCGACCCAGTCGTATTTGTTCATGACGACTGGATTTCCCTTGTAGACCCAGCCGTTTATGTGTTTGTAAAATATTTTTCTTGAAAAATGATGTGACATATTTCATTTTATTATAGATTGTACTGTACATTCCGGTGGAAGACCAACAGGTGGTTATGGACCAAACATGTGGTTATGAAAGACTAACCCCCACCTGTGCAAGTTTTCGAGGACACAAGTGCCCACTATGCCCATTACCTCCATTAAGGAAGGGTGATGGTAGTGATGGCGAAATACCAATGGGTTGGTGTAATAAGTTCGAAGAAAGATTTCAATTGTGGACGACATTACAACTGTTGAGGGATGGTGCGTGCGTACTAATGACTTCCGATGAGGATGACTATGACTAAGTATGGTGTGCAGGTTGTGATAATATGATAACAACGTTTTTTTAAGGGTGGTGATTGTAAGTGAACCTATGTATTTTGAATCACTCATTGTAAATAAACAATATAAGTTGTTCTTATTATATTTCTAGAATACCAAAGATACTGGTTATTTAGAGGTACTTATGGCTAGGTTTTACGCCGACACGATCTTGCCGTAATTACTCAATGACCAGTAAAATCAGCTTTTCGCCGATTTACGGCTACAGATACTAGCAGAAAACAGTTTTACGGCTTGAAATGCTATCCATGGTTCTGAGTTATGGCATATTTACGGCTTGAAATGCTACCCGTATTTCTGAGAACTGGCATATTTACGGCTTGAAATGCTACCCGTATTTCTGAGAACTGGCAGATTTACGGCTAGTAATGCTAGACGTAAGTTATGATACGACTTTCATTTCAGCTGATTTACATATACGACTAGGTTATTCAAAGGGTTAACCTGGTCGTAAATTACCTTGGATTGTCATTTTCAGATTTTTCATTCCGTTATACTTAAACAAGAATCCGATAATTAAAACACTAATATCCATTCATTTAAGGTAAATTAATATCTCATTACTTAAAACAAAGGAAACTCACCCAAATCCATAACCCTAAACATACTAAAACTAAGTCTTGCGAATGAAAAGATGAAATGACTTAAAAGAGTACACATAAACCACTCATCCACTACGACCAAAATTCTTGGGAACTGTTAGAGCACTACTCGGTCGAACTCACAAGCGTTTCTATCTCAAGCTTGTTTGTCAAGTTTAGTTGATCAAAACTATATACTTGATTTCTAGTCTACTTATGGCTATGTCTCGGATTATGATAGAATATGCAGTTGAGCTTTAGACTTCACGTCGTTCATCGATTGAAGACGAAGATCTACTGAGGAGATCTTGGAGTAACTTAATAAACAAATGGTATGTGGAGAATAAAAGTTATATATCACTCAGAAGTCTATTGTATTATATCTTCTGACGAGACTAAGAGTTAGCACTATGGATGGGTTCATCCCCTCCCTATCCCTCAATTTCCCTCAAAAATCAAAAAATCCAACCCCTATGGTCTCCCAAATCCCTACTCATGTAGGGATATCACCCTCCATCCCTACATGGATGATCACATTTGATCACGGTTGTAGGGAAGGGAAATCACACGACTACTGAGTTTTCGTGTGAAATTATGCTTTATGGAAACTCAGTAGCCATATAACCGTTGATACAACTACTCGGTAGCCGTAGCATTTTGCACGGAAACTCAGTAGCCGTTTCGTAAAGTTATTTGTTTGAACTTTTATCGTCGACAACTCTCTCACACCTAACCATCCATCATTAATAATGGCTCTATCTTCTCCACCGTCGGATCCCAACGGTCATTTTTTCAAAATCCTCTATAAATACCACTCTAATTCTCTACTCAAACTAGACCAAATCAATTTCTTCTTCTTACATCAATGGATTTCTTCAATACAAATTTCTTCTTCTTACATCAATATCTCCAATTTATTTTTTGTTTACGTAATAAATTTAAATTTTCTTTTGCTCAATAATGTCGGAGACTCAGACGCAAAAAAGGAAACTTAGAAAGAGATTTAGTACTTTGGAAGATCATCACATTCTTACTGAGTACATTGGTATCGGTTATAACAGTTATGAAGATAAGGAAGAGTTTTAGGAAATCCTTTTTAGAAAATTTGTGGAAGCTTTTGGTGGGAATAGACAAGAACGTACTGTAAAAAGCGTTCGTAATCGTTTTAGCAAAATCAAGACTGAAGTGGATAAGTTTTCCGATTGTGTTGCAAGAGCTAATATAAGTAATCCGGGTTTGGACTCTATTAACCGGGTATGTTATTTAACTATGTTTCATTATAGTTGTTGTATATGTGGTTTCTAAATAGTTTAATTTATGCGTATCTTATTTATGGTTTGTTTACATTGTTGTAGATGTTAATTGCAAAAAGCTTACATTTTGAAATATACAAAAAAAACTTTGAGCGAGATGTCGAGTATGAACTGCTTAAAGATGTTCAAGTGGGTGTAGCTGAAGATATGGACCAAGATTCTAATCCTCCGTCATCTCAAGTTCATGGAAATTTCTCTAATACGTTTAGTTCTCCGAACCCATTTTCCCAGAATCCAAGTACAAGCCAATTCATCGAGACTCCATTTACAAATTAATTTTGAAACCCTTATAATGTCCCTAGCGGTGTCCCTATTCCTTTAGGATATACCCCTGGTACGAACCTAAGTACAATACCTGGAATGTCATCAGGTGGATTAACAGGAGATAAACATGTTTCTAGAGCAGCGAAAAAATCCCTTATTAATAAAAAGGTCGCTGGGTCAAGCAAAACTTCCACACCTTCCTCCTAAGACTCCCAGATGAGCGACGCGGACAGTAAACTTGTTGATTTTCTAAAAGAATCACGAATGACAGTCGCACCTCGTCAGGAACAACAAAACCAAATTATGGAAAAGTTGCTAGAGACAACACAACAACAAATTGAAGCTGCTCGAGAGAAAGAAGAAAGGGAAATAATGCAATTGGATCTCGAAAAGATGACTCCAAATGCAAGAAAGTACTTTAAATTAAAACAGAATGCCATATTGGCCAGGCAGATGGAGAGGCAAGGGAACACCAATTTCTTTTTTTAATAGCTTAGTTTAAATGTTTTTTTCTTTTAAGTCAAACCGTGTTTCAGTTCCGGTAATGTAATTTCCTTTTAAGTAACATCAATTTATATATATTTCTAATTACGATAATTTGAATTATATTTTGTTATACCAACAGATCTTTAGTAACGGCTAGTTTCCAACGACCACTTTGAAGGAATATTATAAATTGACAGAAAGTTCCTCAACACAAGCAATCCAATATAATTGGCATTAGTATCATTTGTGTCTCATTATTTTTGGTTTCCATAGCTAACATGGTAATGGCTGGGTATACCGTTGAAGAAGATGTTGCAATCACCACATCGTTTGTAAATGCTGCTACTCTGCCTACTGAAGATATTCAAAACCTCTCCGCCCATGAACAATGGACACTGGTGTTCGACGGATTTGTACAAGCGTTTGGAAACGTTAATAACCGAACAAGAAGACAAGTTCAACAACGTCTATCTCGCATTGATATAATGGTTCACAAGTACGTTTCAATTCAAAAAAGGATTCATGGTTACGCCCCACAACACATGACAGTTTCGATTACTATAGGTCATCAACAATGGTTATGATATTTGAAATGTTGTTTACTTATACACACTAACCTATTGGTTTATTTTTGTTTTGCGTAGGAGGAAATGGCCAAATTTGTGTACCAGATAGATAGTTGTACATAATTTACATGTTTTGAGTGCTACTTAATCTTTAAAGCTCACCTGGGTAAATGGGATTATTACAATCCGGAAATGAATCTCGACGGTCCTCCAGAAGACGGTCCGGACGAATAGTATATGCAGTTGTTGTTTAAGATTTTATAACGAATACTTTATACGGCTATTTCAAATGACTATATCACAACAACTATTTTTTAACGGGTAGTCAACGACTACTTTGTAACGGCTACTTTATAATAGTTTATTTTGACGAATATTAAAAATTGTATAATCTATCTTGCAGAGCTTCTCACATATTTCAATACCTCTCATAACTGTTAATACGAACACATCCACGGGATCATTTGATTCAATTGAAAATATGGAAATAATCAAAGCATGGTACAAAGAAACTCGAGTAGCCGATCTCTCCCCTGTAATGCCAGAGGCAGAAACTTTTTGGGAGAAGATATATAACCAATATAGACAAGATTTTGGGTATCCAATGAGACGAATTGTTCAACAAATTTATGATAGGTACCAAATTATCCAGAAAGCCGTTTGCGATTTTATAGCTATTCAACAACGGATCTTCAATGCAAGCCATATTAGGCTGTCCCCTCAACAATTTGTAAGTATTTTAGAATTGGTTTCGTCCAAAGCCAAATTGATTGATTTTAAATTACAACAATAAGTATATTGCCTTGTGTTATTATAACACGAAGTCGTTAAAGCGCGTTATTTTGAGGAAAAGGGTGAAGCATTCACATTTGATGAAAGCTATAATTTCATGGTATCCAAAATTCCAGAGTATCAATCGCCGGATAATTCAGCTGCTTCATCCAGTGAAGATTGAAAGTATAATAAATGTTTGTGTATATTTTGTGAGTAAATCTCTGTGTAAACCCTCACGAGACTATAACTCGTCCAACAGGGTCACCTAGGGGTTTAAAGGCTTGATGCACATGCTAAGTGCAATCGTGATTACTACGACAAGTGATTTTGTTTTTTATTCAATAGTTCCGAACTTGTTGTCTATTTTGTGGAATCTCAGTTTTATTTATGTTAAACTTTAATTAAATAAAACATAAAACATCATATCATATATAGATTGCAAGAAGACTTAAAGATAAAATATTACATAAATATAAGATAGAACATTTACATTTAATCATTCTTCAGGATTGTTATTCCGAAGACTTGATCAATATATGATTGAGGAACATCTCGGCGATAATGCTACATTTCGTCAGGATTGTAGGTATCAAAAGTTTCTTTCAATAGCTGATAACATTCTTCATGCGTAAAATTGTCGCCTGTCTGGTTAAGATAGTCTAAACGAGCAACACTTTTCTGAATTTTTAAAAAATAAAGTTAGCTTAAAATAGTTATAATTTTAGGAAATAAAATAAATTTGATAATAACAACTTACCCTTTGTTCATATGACATCCCAGGATTACGTATGTTAACTTCGGCCTGAATCGTGACAAAAGTGATGATTTCCCTGTTGATCTTGATCCACCTTGCTCTAAGACCTGCTTTGACTCTTGCATTTGGATTTCCGGATATGTTATCAAAATATTCAAAAACATTACTCCATAATTGGGTGCCGGTGTCCTGAGCTCTGTTCAGAATACTGTTTTTTTCCTCAATGCATGCTTGCGTAAGAGCAACATCTTCTTCTTTGCTGAATCTCATCTTTATAAAACACAAATATGATAGAATGTTTGGATAGCTTCACTTGGGAAACTGGTTTGCTATATATAGAGATATGATGAGAGGATATACAATTAAAAAAAATGCCGTTATACAGTAAATATTACCAGTACAAATAAAACAGAAAAAGTAGCCGATATATAGTGAAAATGAGAAGTGCATTCAGATATAAACATATCTGTTAAAAAGTAAAAAAACTAGCCATTAACATTTCAAACCATGGATCATTTTCAGGACTCAAACCATGGAGAATTTGTTGAACCCTGATGTTGGTACGTGGTTGTGCTTTGATTGAGTGGCTCCGACGAATGATAAGGATGGTAGTCTTCTTGACTGTTTGGAACAAAAGAATCCGTCGACGGACCCGAATCACGTGACTAGCCCGGTGTAGAAGACTCACCTGTATGTGGTGCTACATAGTCTCTCACACATCTCTGATGGTAATCACGACCGTATTTGATTTTGTATTGCAGTTCCTTTGTGATGTCGAAATAGCATTGTTGTTGTGCCATGAGTTGTTGTTGCGACTCCATATATGCTTGTTTCCACATCTCCTATATATAGCGAACACCGGAACACCGACATGAGTTAATATTTTTTTTCACAAGTAGAATATATAAGAAATAATGACATATGATACTCACAGCTGTACCCATATTGACATTATAATTGGGTTGTGGATACTCCCCCAAATACTCCATTCCAATAGGAATATGAACCGCTTCAAAATTAGGGCCGCATACTCGAGATGTAAGATTTTTTAGTGGATATGGGAAGAGATGACGATCGACGGGCACCAAATCTTTAGTGTATCTGCTTTTTCGTTGCGGTGCTGGTTTGCGTACATAAGCATTGTTATCATGCGTACCATACAAATCCTTGTTTCCTTCATGTACAATTGCACATGTGTACTTACCAACTGACTTCTCCTTCCACCACAAATTATACTCATGATCGGGTACTTCAATGTAATCCAAGGAATTAAGTTGATGGTTGGTGTACAAATAGTCATTGTTGATTTGTACTATTAAATCCGGAGGATTGCACGGTATTACTGTCATACCAAGAACTTGTTTGAGACACCGTTCGCCCAGGTACAAGACATTGTGACCAAATGGATCGTAAAATACCCTCTGTGTTACAGACATTAGTTTAGCCTCTTCCACCTCGGGTTTAGTCTTCCATTCACTATCCTCCCATGACGACCATAATATAGAATCAAATGGAAAGTTATCAATCTGGTAACGCACCTGAATCACTGAATGGGTACCTGTATCATTTTGTCCTCCTCTTTTACTTTCTCTTTGGTATCCATCATATAACCTACCCGCTGGAAACGGATCCATATTTTCATTCTCCGCCTTTGTATAGGGAAATAGACATCGAAAACATGCCCAAAACCAAGGCTGCAACAATATTAGTTATTATTAACAACTAATTATTTGCATTATACAGTCACAAATAAAAAATAAGTAAGGAAAGTAAGATTACAAGTGGGTACGAATTTTTACCATCAATGGATACGAAAAGAACTGCAAGTCAGGCTTGTTGCACGTTACTCCAGTACTCAAGCCCCATAGCATACTACCATACAAAGCCGAACCCCAATCATAATGCCTCAGCACATCTAAATCCATCATTATACTAAGACATTTAATCTCAACAACATTGTTCCTGTTTGGGAAAAGGATATTCCCAAAACACCAAATCAGAAACCATCTTGCAATCTGTTCTTGTTCAAGAACAGTCTTATCTAAGCCGATTCTATGGTCAAGAAACGTTTTAATCAAACTCTTCTTGATCGCCTTGCCTCTATCCAGAATTTGAACTCTCAACTCGATAATGTTTTCTTGTCTAACTTCTTGTATTCCATGAAACACCATTGCTTCATCTCCTTTCTTTCTTCTTGTTGTGGACTGTGCGTTAATATATGGGAGCAAACAATCTATGGTTTGGGGAGCAATCTCATTTAGTCGTTCCATACTAGTTTCTTCCAATGTTATGTGATTTCCTTTCCCAATTGGAATTCCGGTAATTTGAGTGAAGTATAATGGGGTAAACCCAATTTCAAAACTAGGGAAGTGAAATGTATTGGTGGTATGCCACCACCTTTCAAATATACCAGTAGTTAAGCAGTTGTCTTGTAATTTCGGATAACGTATCTTGAAAATTGAACTAAACCCACAGTCTTCTACAAGTTGTCTAGCATGTGGAAATAAACAAACGACAGTATACATTTCATGAAGTTGGCTTACACTACTTCGATGTTTAAGAGCTAACTGCTTCTCATCTGTCGAGATTGGGATTTTCAGTTTATGATCACTATATTCTTTAGAAGAAACCAGAATATGTTCATTCATAATTCGTTGAAAATCAGCGGAGTACATCTATAACACACATGGGCACAAAATCATCACAAAACAATCCATTTTATTCAAAAATTCTACAATGCATATGCATATATATTGTACAAAATAATGTATCAAATAAGAACAAAATAATAATTCAATCCTAAATTATCCATTCAAATACAATCTCTACGCCAACAATCTGTCCTAGATATAGTACATATTCATTTAATCAACCATCAATCAAAAATTATGAATAATAATACCATATCTATATCAACAATCATTCATAAACAAAAACCACTTTTATTCAATCAACAATGTTTCAAACGATCAAACAACATACAAGGAAGCTTTTTAATGAACCTAACATCTCCAATTTAATCATAATCAAACTGAAATTAAATTTAAACCCTAAAATTTAAAACACTCATCTTGGAATATTTAGTTGGTGAAATACGAAATTGAAATGGGCAAATGCTTCACCGTATACTAAGGAACAAACCCATTGAATCTTAGCTCTTGAATCGCACTAGAGGGTCTTCAAATCAAAATGGGTGTGGAGAGGAGAAAAATAGAGAAGAAGAATAAGGAAGAAGAAGAACTGGGGAGCCCGACCTCGCTTCTGAGGACTTAACCCTATGATACGGCTACTCAGTAGCCGTATCGGTCAAGTCAACGAGTTGACTTATACGTCTACTCAGTTTCCGTGTGACACTATTTATACGGCTACTGAGTAGCCGTTTCATGTAGGGAAGGGATGAGGCGCCTCCATAGCAAGCTTTCCTTCCATGTGCCATCCCTTCCCTACATTTGAGGGATAGGGAAGGGATAGCCACACCATAGTGCTAGCTCTAAGTCATATAACTATATAGACATTTGATAT
Organism: Papaver somniferum; assembly: GCF_003573695.1. Taxonomy (NCBI): domain Eukaryota; kingdom Viridiplantae; phylum Streptophyta; class Magnoliopsida; order Ranunculales; family Papaveraceae; genus Papaver; species Papaver somniferum. The sequence goes on from NW_020622381.1 coordinate 19,234,766, forward strand.
TTCGAGCTGAGTTTATCTCGCATATCTATTTCTCGAAAATATGTGTTGGAAGCTTTTTTTCTTTAACTATGTTCATCATTATTCTTCACGAGTTTAGTTGGAAACAATTTATTAGTCGGAAACTAAATATTAAGTCAAAATATAATCATGTAAAAATTGCCTTGAAACATCTTACATGATTTGTGTGAGACAATCATTTAATACCGACTTGGAAAGTTTCGTATTGATCATTCGATCACTTGAAAATTACTTGAAGTTATTGGTACGTGTGAGACATCCATTGTCGTCTTCCAATGATGTTTCAATGATTTAAATGGGAGTATAAAACAATTAACCATGTCTGGATACAACACGGTATGAATACCTAGTATGCTAACTGTGTTGTTATAATTCAGGTCCGGGAAGCTTGTTTGCGTACCTAGTATGCGAACGGTTTCACCTGAGTTAGGTCCGGAACGGCTGTTCGCGTACCTGGTTTGCGAACGGCTGGACAGGCCAAGGTCCGGAGTTTTTGTTTGCATACCTGGTTTACGAACACAGTGGTTAAGTTCTAAAATCGGTTAAGTATGATTCTCATACTCATGAACTAAAACATTTATGAATTACAGAATGCAATCTTTGCAAACCTTGGCTTAATGTTCATGAATTGATTCTCGTATAAATACTTTGTACAATTACGAATCAATCTGATTTTGTTTCAATTTGTTCATACATATTTCTATGAGATAGTGAACAATTGAACAACTTTATTTGAAACACAATTAGATTCATTTGATTACCTTTCATGATTGATTGATCATCATATTTGATCTAGAAGTGTTAGATGAATGTGGTCAAGACAAAAGTGTTCATATGGCTAATTTCGGTTCACTATTATTGATCCAACTCAATATACACGTTTAGGTACGGTAACCCATATCTAAATGAAGGTATATTTCATTTGTGTGTAACAATCTAAGACCATCTAACGGTGGAGATTGATTGTTTTATTATTAAGCATACTTATCTTGAATCTTGTTAGAGCATAGCTCGGTTGAACCCACCAAGCGTTGGTATGTCAAGTTTGGTTGTCATATTTTAGTGAACCAAAACTTATTCAAAGAGTCGTTTGATTATATGCTAGAGTCAACTTCATATAGGTTAGCTTGAAAGTATTAATATATGAGACACTACAAGTATTACGTGAAGACTTGAAGAATGTGAAGAAGTAAGGAGCTACGACGACGACATCATCCTTCCACTTGAGATCAGTAATATTTGACTTGAACTGTTTCATTCCCTAACGTATCTTTCAATCCGTGCATATTGAAAACATAACTGCGAAGATATGAATGATTATACTCTAGTTAGACATAGTATTAAGGAATACAATACGACGTATAACGCTTATCTTTTGAACTTCGTATATAAGACATCGACATAATCATTTGAATGCTATTGTGATTATGTATGGGTATGAGGTGAAGATTGCGTCCTAAGAAATAATGTTTTACATTCGTTTAAAGGAGTACAATTCATAAACTTGTTTTATGAATCGAAAGGGAAATTGCTAGGCTTATTGGTATTGTTATTCATTGCAAATCTTTTGAATTAGCAATATGTGTGTTTAGTATAAATGCTCATGAGTTGCTTATGTTCTTGGTAAAACTATTCACAAGGCCTGACTTTTGTATTGGTAAGAATTTTATTAGTGAAACCGATCTTAAGTAATCACCTGAGATGGTATGATCGATTTGTTGTAATTGGTATGACCAAATCTAGACATTGGGGGACCAATCCTAGTAAGAGGTGCAACCAATCACAAAAGGGGAATCGATCCTTGTAAGAGGTGCAACAAGTTTCTAGTTATTGGGGACTGATCCTATGAACATGTGCAACACGTTTTTAGTTATGAGAACCGATCCTATGGACATGTGCACCAAATACAAGTTAGATATATATGTGGGAACCGATCCTAGTACCTAGTCAACCAAGTTTTGGTAACTAGCGTGACTAATTCTAGTACCCACATGGAGGCAGTACCGAAACTTGTTTTGGTTGAACCGTGAAACCCATGTTTGGTGATTTGATAGGATAATAAATCACATAGTTCTTGGAAGTCAGATGAACCAATTCTAAACTTGTTTGGAAGTGTACAAAATCGGTTCCAAGATTGTAAGTATGAAAAAGGACTTACAAAGTAAAGATGTCGACATACTTTGAACATGTGCACTAACGCTTATCTTTTATTGTTCAAAGATATTCCTTAGTAGCTAAAGGAGAATCCCGGATCAAAATAAATTAAGAATCTTTTAATTAAGGTTTTAGTTTTGCATATCTTTAGAAAATAAAAATTAGTAATGTGCATTTACTAGTTGGAGATTTTTTAAGAGATTTTCGGTCAATATTTGGACAAAGCATTTCCAGGAATTATGGAAACCGAATTTGGAAATATATTGCATATCTTGAGAATATTTTCAGTTTTGGAAATTCCTTGGTGTCCAAACTTCCTTGGTCTATGAATATTGAAGTTTGCATTTCGAGCAAACTAATCCTCAGAGCCAGCAAAACTACCTAGTTGTGTTGTTACTGGTGGAGCCGCCTATTCGAAGAGGAAAGTAGCCTAATTAGGAGAAATCTCTTACGACCGCTCGGTTTAAAGACTTCTTTGGGATTGAGAAGCTCTATTAGTATCATTGGTGGGAAACTAGATAATTGCGATTTATTATTAGTTTTCGATTGATTTAATTGACCAACGGTTGTTGAACTTTGATTGCACCTAGTTTGTTTATGCTTGAGAATCTTCTGTTCTGATATAAGATTCACTCAAACTAGATCGAAGTTTCGACGGGGATCTTTAGATTGTTTGTAGATCTAAAGACGTCTTGTGATAATCCATTGTTAACAGACTCCCTTATGTGTGTGATTGATCACAAGAGATTCAAGTTGATTGTGCGCAGGTGTTTATTGAAGATCTAAGAAGATTTGAAGATGAAGAAGACTTCTGATTTGGGTTCATAATATTTGGTGTGCACAATAATTGTTTCGGCTGAAAAGGATCCAACTATAACCAGTTTATCTTTGTGATAGATTGGACTGATTAGTTGAGTAGATCGGCATCAATAAAATTCTTTGTGATTAAAAGTATTGATTGCTAAATCTTGACAATTACTTTGGTAATTGTTATTGGATATATCTAAGGACCTGACAAAGGAGTTTATTGGGATAAACGGAAGAGCCTTTTGTCGAACTCATATCACTTGGTTGAAAAGAGTTGTTACCGAACAAATTTGTTGTTCCTTTACTGTTTGGAATACGAACCAAAAGGAATTATTCCAAGTGTGTGACTTATTGCAAGTTGGAGGCGCAGGGATACAAACGGAACTAGGTGAACTATAGGTTTAGTTGCTTGGTCTCAACTATACGAAGTTGGTTTAGATTTTGTATAGCGTCTTAATCCTGAGAGTATTCAATTCTGGACAGGGTCCCGGGGTTTTTCTGCATTTGCGGTTTCCTCGTTAACAAAATCTTGTTGTGTCTTTTACTTTTCTATTTCCGCTATTATAATTGTTTTATTATAATTAGAAGTAAAATACACAAATGTTAATTCTTATTTACTTGATAATAATCCTATTGTGTTTGGTTAAGTCCGAACCTTTTATCAAGTAAACATACTTCGTTGTTGTATTGCCTCGATCTTGTATCCATAGTTAATCACAAAAGTTATCTTGTTGTCGTATTGTCTCGATATAGTATCTATAAACGATCACACGAAGTGTGAACCGATTAGTTGTATTGTCTCGACTCAGTCCATAGACAATTACTTTCGGAGAAAGGACTTATAGGTGGAAAAGTTTTAGACGATACTTGGATAAGATTTCATCTAACGATGAATATTGAATGTTTTATTACTAAGATATCTTAGCTATGATTATAAGCAACCTGATTTGAAAGGATATATAAGGGAGAACTCTATAAACTAGAAAACCTAATCCTGACACTTTCTTTTGTCCTAGTTGCAAACTAGAGTCGATTCTCCTTTAACCTAAGTTTTTCCAAGACCATATTAGGTTAACGACTTGAAGACTTCATTTGAGATTCGTGAAGCCAGATCCAACTATTTTCTCTGTAGTTATGTATTCTGACCTTACTTGTTCTATAATGTTGAGTATTATCTTCTCTAATCTTTGCTCTATATTTATCTCTGATAGGAAAGATATAAAAAAAAATTAATCACAACAGTTCTTCGTCTCAGACTCTTGTGATTCCGCAATAACTTTTTCTGTTAATCAGTTGGGTTATTGTGAGGTGATTGATATTTCTAGGCGTTCTTTGAGAGTATAAGATCAGATTATCAATTGGTTCATGTTCACCTTGATTTATCAAAAGAAGGAACAAAAACCGAATAAAGAATAAACATATATGTGGGAGACAGATTTGTTTATAAGTTTTCGACTCTGGGTCGTAGCAACTCTTAGTTGTGGATGATATCAGCTAAGGGAATCAAGTGCGCAGAATCTGGTGTGGTTTGATCGAATTTTAGATAGTGGTAAGTAGAGTTGTCGTTCACTCAGACTTGATGAGATTGATTTTAAGAATTAATAAACTAAAATAATAAAAATAAAGAGGATATGTACAAAATATGGTCACAGGATGAAGAATTTACTGAGACTCGGGGTTTTACTGTTTTTCATGTTCATGGGTTCATAAATTAATCCTAGACATTTATAGCTCAAAACAAAAGAAACAATAACTCTAATCTTTGCCAAACTAGATTTCATAAAACATTAGTTGTAAGTTGTGAGCATGACGCATCAAAAGTAATTAAAACTAAGCATGCGACATCAAACAAAATAACAAATCATTAATAGAAATCATAAAAAGTTAGTGCATGTAAATCTATGATCTATTGTGAAATATTATATAATATTTATTATGTATATGCCATTTTGTATGCTAGGGATTTGGTGTTTATTATATAATATTATAATATTATGATCTACTGTCTTGTTTTGCCATTAATTATGAATATGGGTCTAATACTATTTTCATCAGATTTTTGATGATGTCTGTGCTTTTGTTATTCTCACTTGTCTGTCTAGTCTATGTTTTGCGGTTGTTAACTTGTTTTAATAAAAAGAAGAAATTTTTTTTTGATTGATGGCATGTCTATACACGAATCTATATTACTTTACTAAATATATATGGTATTGAATGATGTTCTTGGATCTGTTCTGCTTTTGTCTTGATATTATTATAATATATATTTTAGTGTATGAATGATTGCTTTGTATATGGGTCGAGTGATAAGCAATTTTCTTATTTTCTTATTATGTTACCAATCAAGCCTGTTTTCTTCTGTCACCCTTTTTTTTTATTTGTCTGCCGTATACCTTTGTTTGTAATCATATTATTACTATTATTTAAATATTATTATAAATTTTATATAGTCTATGGTGATTAGTGGGGTACAAATCCATTTCTTGATATATAGCTTCTGTGATATCTGCAATCCAATAATAATAAAATGTATAAATTGATTGTCTACTGGTGCTCTAATCCATTTTTATATGTGAACGATTATTATATTATTGATACACTTGGTAGTCTACTATTTTGTTTTATGCCATGTTGTGTGCTTAATAATTATTGGTTGCGTCATATGTAAGTTTGAATCACATGTTGATTGTAAATTTGAATCAAAAAGTCTCTGTTTGTACTTCTACTTAATCAATTTATACATTTGCGTCATATGTTGTGTGCTTAAAATAAAAAAATAAAAAAATATTGATACTAAAATAATAAATTTGTCTTTAATGCTATGTGTAACATATGCATGTGTATTTATTTGTATCATTATTTAATTCATGTGTCTTTAATGCTAAAATAATAAATTTGTCTTTAATGATATGTGTAACGTATGCATGTGTATTTATTTGTCATTATTTAATTCATGTGTCTTTAATGCTATGTGTAAAGTACGCATGCGTATTTATTTAAGTTAACTCCCTAAATTTCTCTAAATTAAGTTACAACACGTGATTAGATCTTAATAAGCTAAAGATTATTATTTCTTTCCTAATCTTAATAAATATTTTCCTAATTTAGTTATCTAAATTGTGTCTAATAATTTCAATTAAGAAATCAATTTCAATTAAAAAGATAATTTCAATTAAGGAAGGAAATTTCAATTAATAACAAATCAATCAGCAAGCAATATCGAAAATACATGCAAAAGAGTTATTAACAAAATAAATAAAAATTCGTTTCTATCTATATATATGCATGGATTGACCACTTCCAACACTACTCCATAATTCACGTTACCACTATCAATGTCAATTTTGTCTAATTAAATATGAATGAAAAAAAAATCACCAAAATAATAAACTTCTAATTATGTAATGACACCCAATAATAGCCGCTTAACCTCTCTAGTCTTATGATTTTGTTAATCATGCCTAATTAATCCAAGTATCCACCTTAATTAATATCTAAATAATATTTATTTTATGAAGACGAAGCAATAACAATTGTCACAAATATTTTCATAAATACATAATGAGGTTCGCCAAGAGAAAATCTAAATCAAAATAGTGAATTACTTAAAAATACTCATTTATGTCAAATTATGAAATTACCCTAGATGTTAAAAGACAGAAATATCCTTAAAAATTGAACTGGATATTACAACCTCACACACTTCAAGAAATTTAGTCCCTACATTTTAGGTAACACAAAAAAAAATTAAAATAAAAATAAAATAATCAAACCAAAAAAGAAAACACACAACCAATTTAATCGAAACACAATTAACATTTATTATTGTTTGCGCAACAACTTGCTCCGAAACGATCTAATTGCTGCTCTGATACCAAACTGATAGAGATATGATTCGAAAGACATTGTCTACTTTCCCTTTGTCATCTGTTATTCCAGCCAACCAATACCGCATAGAGGTTGATAACAAGAGAATAACAACTTTTAGCAAGTTGATCAACTTATTGCGGGTGGCCAAAAAGGCACAATGAAGTTCTAGCAAACAACAATGCTAGAGCCCCCAGGAAGAAGAAAATTCCCAAGGCTAACTATGGCAAGGATAACAAAGGAAAACACCTCAATGAAAAGAGGGTTAAAAATGTTGATTCGTATTCTCATGCTCCATACTCACGTGGGGATAACAACCCACGTGGAAGAGGACAAAAGGGGCATCGTGGAAGGGGCCATTGGCGTGGAGGCCATTCAAATACCTGGTCTAGAGATGTTACTTCTGGACCTAGTAGTAGGGGAAACACTGTTGAAAAAAACACATAAGAACCCCACTCCTAAGAAGGTCGATAATGGCAATGCACCTTTTTACAGGTGTGGAACCTCAGGACATTGGTACCAGCAATGCAAGGCTAAAGCCAAGGTAGCATCCAACTACAAAAAGTACCGGGAATCTATAGATCAAGAAGCTCACTGTGTGGAAGAACATGATAATGCCCCAGATGTCAAGTTCACCTTTTCAGACTTCCAGGGTAACAAGAACTATACCCTTATGGAAAAACTTGACTTTTATTGATTGTAATTTTTTTTTAGTTATCCTTTGATCCTAAAAAATTTGTTTATTTTCTTGCTTTGTGGTTTAGCAGACTTTGGTTTAAGTATTTCTTTTGATGACTTAAACTATGTTAGGTAGTCTTAAATTATCGTTTTTTTTTGTTGATGGATTACTGGTTTTTAATTTTTATGGGTACTTATTATGCTTTGGATTTAATTTTTACTGTGATAATCTATTGCATGATTGAATTATGTGACCGAATTCTCTGAAGTACCATTTATTTGTAGGAATGTCATCCTCAGAAGAGATTGAGTGCCTAGCTGATAGTGGCACCACACACACTATTTTAATAAATAGGCAATTATTTGTTGACTTAATTTCCTTATAAATCCTCTATGACTACGATGATTGGATCATCGCAAGTGATCATTGGGCGAGGTAATGCTCAACTTTTGTTGCCAAATGGCACAATGATTAAAGTCACAGAAGCTCTATATGCACCAAGAGCCAACGCACCTTGTTGAGCTTCAAAGATTTCCGTGCAAATGGTTATCACTTGGAAACTCACTGTGAAAATGGAATTGAATATATAAATATTATTTCTAATACATGTGGAAAAAAGCGCATTTTAGAGAAATTAATGAGTCACTCTAGTGGTTTGTACACTACTACTATTCGAGTTATCGAATCACATGTTATTACCAACGATGAACTGTTGAACAATGACTTATACAAGCTTTGGCACGATCGCTTGGGGCACCCAGGTCGTGATATGATCATCCGTGTTTTAAATAATTCACACGGACATCCTTTCTTTCGAGTGAAAAGTAAAATGAGACAAAGGACAATTACAATGCAAAGTAACAACGTCTGCCAGTCACTGCCATCTAAAGCAACTGATGTGAAACCTCTCTCTCATTCTACTTCGTGGACTTTGTCAAAAGCACACCACTCATTTTGCAAAGCTTGTTCTTTAGTAAAGACAGGAGCGAGACCATCCTATGCTAAAGATACAAAACAAAACATTTCATTTTTACAAATAATACAAGGTGATATTTGTGGACCTATACATCCAGAGTGCGGACCATTCAGGTATTTTATGGTTCTGGTAGATGCTTCGACCCGTTGGTCACATGTTGCATTATTGTCCACAAGAAATGCTTCCTTTGCAAAGCTCGTAGCACAAATTATACGTTTGAGGGCTCACCACCCCGATTATCCAATCAAGTCTATCAGACTTGATAATGCTGGAGAATTTACATCTAAAGGATTTGATGATTTCTGTATGTCTATCGGAATTGACGTAGAGCACCCTGTACCCCATGTACACACTCAAAATGGTCTCGTAGAAGCTACCATCAAAAGGTTACAGATGATATCTAGGGCATTGGTTATGCGTTCCAACCTGCCTATTACTGCCGGGGGGTACGCCATATTGCATGCAACATTACTTATTCGTTTTAGACCCACTATTAGCCAACCATTTTCTGCGTACCAGTTGGTAACTGGATATGAGCCTGATATTTCATATTTACGCATTTTTGGTTGTGCTGCATACGTGCCTATTACTACCCCACAACGTATTAAGATGGGTCCCCAAAGAAGATTAAGTATTTATGTTGGATATGAATCCCCAACAATTATCCGCTATTTGGAACCTTTGACAGGCGATCTCTTTACCGCTAGATTTGCGGACTGTCACTTTGATGAGACAACCTTCCCGTCGTTAGGGGGAGGTATGGAAAAGGATTTCATAAGGGAATGACAGGAATTGTCATGGTGTTTCCCCACTTTGTCTCATCTTGATCCCCGCACCTCACAATGTGAAAGTGAAGTGCAAAGAATTATTGACCTTCAGAATGTGGCAAACTCAATGCCTGATGCATTCACTGATATTGCTAAAGTGACGAGATCACACATACCGGCTGCAAACGTGCCTGCAAGGTTAGAAATCCCTAATGCGGGAAAAGGCACCTTATATAGAGGTGTCAAACCTACACTTGGTGGAAGTGTAGCTGAGGCCGTGTCCCCACAAAGGAAGAGGGGAAGACCACCTGGTTCGATGGATACTCACCCAAGGAAGAAAAGAGTGAGTAAGGCACAACCCTATACATTTATCATCAATACAGATAATCGCTCTCATGAAATTCTCTCTGACTACAGTTATGTCCATGAATCAATTACTGGAGGACGCTCCGATGTTTGAAATGATTCCAAAGAAAAAAGAAATCTCTATGGATTATGAGAGTGCATACGTGTTGATGGAAAGATCCTCCATGCATATTGATGATGCATTTGCATACACCATTGCTCAAGAGATCATTGAGCACGATGACATCGAACCACGCTCTATTGCAGAATGTCAAAAAAAGAGAAGACTGGCCTAAATGGGAAGTTGCAATCCAGGAAAAATTAAATTCACTAGCAAAGAGACGGGTATTTGGTGTGGTAGTGCTAACCCCACCAGGTGTAAAGCCCGTAGGACATAAATGGGTATTTGTTAGAAAGCGTAATGAGAAGAATGAAGTCTTGAGGTATAAGGCTTGCCTTGTGGCGCAAGGTTTCTCACAACGCCCTGAAATTGATTATGAGGAAACATACTCTCCCGTAATGGACGTCATAACGTTCCCCTACTTAGTTAGCTTGGTAGTTTCAGAAGGACTTGAAATGCAGCTTATGGATGTGGTTACAACATATCTCTATGGGGATCTAGATTCACAGATATACATGAAAGTTCTTGATGGCCTTCCATTGCCCGAATCAAGTAACTCTAAACCACGGAGTGCGTTTTCGATTAAGTTGAAACGCTCAATTTACGGATTAAAGCAATCCGGGCGGATACGGTATACCCGTCTAAGTGATTATTTGATTGGGAAGGGATATACAAATAATGAGTTAAGACCCTGCGTATTTATATATAAAACGAGTTCCGGATTTGCAATTATAGTTGTTTATGTTGATGATATAAATATAATAGGTGGTAATCTTGATGAAATAAGAGAAACTGCAGGCTACTTGAAATCTGAAATTGAGATGAAAGATATTGGGAAAACTCGGTTTTGTCTAGGACTTGAGCTAGAACACCGAGCCTGTGGAATACTAATCCACCAGTATGCATATGTCTATAAGATACTCAGGCAATTCAATATGGACAAGGTGCATACTGCTATCACTCCCATGATTGGTCGAAGTTTAGATGTACAAAAGGATCCATTTCGTCCAAAGGAAGATGGCGAAGAGGTATTGGGAGATGAAGTTCCCTACCTAAGTGCAATAGGCGCATTATTATACTTAACACAATGTAATCAACCTGATATATTATTCTTAGTGAACTTGTTAGCTAGATATAGATCAACGCCAACTGTTTGAGGGTGAAAACAGTTTCTGCTGATTTCGGTAATTTCACGTAAGTGGGTGAGAAACTGAGTCTAAACCCTAAACAATGTACTGCAAGGGAGTAATTTAGATTCGAGAGATCAATCTGTACAAATCCGGCCTAAACCAAGAAATGGCCGTTCCAGACTTGCTTCGGTCACAAAGTGAAGGAGAAGGGTTGGTTTTAGGGAGGGAAGCGAAGAAAGTGTTGAGACCAGAATAGTTGATTCTGGAAGAGTAATTGTTTGACTTGTATCAGAAAGTGAAAGCTAATAGATGGGAAAGCTAGCAAGTGATTTCTGAGTGTTGTATGCTCCTGACCAAAACCTGTCGTTTTGTGGAAATAGGTAAGAACTATTTATACAAGTCGTAACCCAAACGTACTCTGGTCTCGTAAGAAATAGAAACAGATGAGTAAAGTGGAAGGAGGTGGTAACGGGTAACGTCTGGAATTGTTATTCCATAATGAAAGAAACGTTTCACCATTATTCCTTGCATTTACTAACCGACTCATTCTTATGACACTTTCTTGTAATGGGCGTAGTGTACGCCGCACGCTGTAAACCGCCAAACCAAAACCCTAATGAGCATTCCCCAGTTTGTGACATTTGTTGATGTCTCGAGTGTTTTTGTGGAAAACATGTAGCATGTTGCTGTTGTTTCAAGTTGAGCTTGGGAGATTTGCCGGCTCGGTGGTGACCCTCGACGGTCGAGATTTTGCATCTTTAGAGGAAGGGTAGCCGTTGATTATTGCAACCCTTCTCTTTGTAGCCAGCAACATGAAAGCATGGACGGCATGACTTTGACAGAGTTAGGTGTGGCCAAGCTAGGATTTTGGCATGGTTTAGGCGCGACCAAAAGTCGGGTTTTGGCATAGTTTGGGCGCGACCAAAATTGGGGCTTGGCGTTGGGCCAAAGGTTGTTATGTGTTAGCTGGTGACTTTGGACGGCTAAAATCTGTGTCCCAGATGCTAGGATGTCCGTTGATTGTTGCGGCCCTTCGTTTTGGTAGCTAGTGGTACGAAGGAAAGGCTGACATGGTTTTGGCATAGAGTAGGCGCGGCCAAAATTAGAGTTCCGGGAAAACTATGGTGTTTGGCCTCGGGCCGCAAGATGCCATACGTTTGGTGGCGAGCTTGGAGGTCCGAGATATGCATCTCAGATGTAAGGGCGGCCGTTGATCGTTGCAACCCTTCGTTTGGAAGCCAGCGACATAGTTTAAGGCCGGCATGGCTTTGGCATAGAGTAGGCGCAACCAAAATTAAGGTTTTGGGAAAACCGTGGTGTTTGGCCTCGGGGCCGCAAGTTTCCATGTGTTTGGTAGAGAACTTGGAGAGACGAGATCTGCATCTCAGATGGAAGGGTGGGCGTTGATCGTTGCAACCCTTCGTTTGGCGTGGAGATGTGGCTGGCACGACATGTCATTGACACAATGGTGCGGATGGCATGGTTGGCATGCCTTGGCGCAGAGACGTGGCTGGCATGGTTTTACATTGGCACGGTGGTGCGGCTGGCGTGGTTGGCATGCCTTGACGCAGAGACGTGGCTGGCATGGTTTTCCATTGGCACGATGGTGCGGCTAGCATGGTTGGCATGCCTTGGCGCAGAGACGTGGCTGGCATGGTTTTCCATTGGAACGGTGGTGCGGCTGGCATGGTTGGCATGCCTTGGCGCAGAGACGTGCCTGGCATGGTTTGCCATAGGCACGGTGGTGCGCCTGGCATGGTTGGCATGCCTTGGCGCAGAGACGTGGCTGGCATGGTTTGCCATTGGCACAGTGGTGCGGCTGGCATGGTTGGCATGCCTTGGCGCAAAGACGTGGCTTGCATGGTTGGCATGCCTTGGCGCAGAGACGTGGCTAGCATGGTTTTCCATTGGCATGGTGAGAGAATTAGGGTTAGGCATATACAGAGGTGATGTCAGTTAATACTAAGGGTTCTGCCGTGGATCATGACACATGTATACATAAAAAAAGGTATCCTGGTAATTCCTACGCAAGCACGCTGATTGATTCAATAAGATAGGGTAAAAACTTACCCCCTTCTCTGGTTTTGCAGTGCATAATGGGATCTTCCAGTGACATCCGTACCTCTAACTCTTCAGAGAGAAACTTTAGAATCGACGAAAACCAGTTTTCTTCTCATGCGGAGGTGTTAGATAGAGTTGAATCTCTGTTCCGTGAAGCTGGTGGAATTATTCGGGACATACCTTCTACCTATCTAGGGAAAGTGCAGGTGCGTGTTCAGACCTTCTTAGCTTCGGTGAACATGAAGGAGGAATAAGAAGATGACGAAGTGCCCTAGTGCATTGAAAGGCTTCAGTGCAACAAAACTTCTTCACATCCCAGTGCTAGGGCGGAACGGTTTGCTTCTCGGTTGAAACGATGGAAGACTGAGTTTGTGAAATTTTCGGGGGAAAGCCCACGTAACTTCCCTGTCCCAGAAGGCATCATAATCCTTGATTCTGATGTGGGTGAATCAAGAAATCCTCCTCGAAAGGTTGCTGAGGAGACTTCCGAGGAAGGCGACGTTGCATTTAATGAAACTGAAACAACTTTCAGAGTAGACGCCGGAACTGTTGTTGGTGACATTGGGGGAGTCGTGGTGGCATATGCTGGGCCGGTTGTTGAAGCGTACGTCGGGAAGGAGACGGGTGTTGTTGCCGCTAAGGCGACTTCCGGGTAGGATATTGAGGTTGCTACTGCTGATGCGACTTCCGGGTGGAACCTTTGCTGCCCGTAAGATTGCTGGGGAAAGTGTTTGAAAGGGCTCTGATCGAGGCGTTGGCGACTCGCGCATCTGCTTTCGATAACTAGCTTCTCCTTTTTATTGTTTCTACTTGTTGCGTAGTCGATGCTTTACAGAATCATTTTTACCCTCTTTGTATTCCGAAGTTAGAACTTCGTCGATCCGCATCCCACTTGTGGTTTCACATCTTTGAATAAAACTTCTTATTTGAAAGACTCAAATCTTCCATAAGTTGTTGCCCTTCCTTATTCGTACAATATTCCTTTCAGAGCTTTGAATAATTGAATAAGGTATTTCTGGTCGTGGTTTGACGGTTTAATGGTTTCTTGATGATTTGGGATTTATTAGGTATGTGCCCTTCTTTTTTTTTCTGAGATTCGGAAGACTCATTTGAAAGGAAAGGTATGCTTTTAAATGAAAACGAAACCCTAATGAAGAATGCAAACGGTGCATTCATCTCGGGGAATACAAATATTGAGTGGAAAGAGATGTGAATACCAATATTCTGTGGAGCACGTGTCACGATCTTAGTGGCCGCATATATACCTAACTGTGTATCCTTCGCTAAACAGAGAAGCCTGAGTAACAAGGGATACCTCCGCAGATCTACTTTATCTCATCCCAAGAAAGAAGGCGTGAACGGTCAAGATAAGGAAGGAAAAAGCCTAGTCTATATAGAGTCAGTTGGAGAGGGGACAGAGTTAGATGACGCATCCAATAAGCATTAAATGCTCAAATTTCTTATCTACACTCATGAATTTAGGAACGTGGAAGAACCCGATTGGCGGAAGCTGGCGGTGAACGAAGGTACAACCTGTACTAGGTTGGGTGGTTCCCGAAGGAACGTGGGCCAGCTGAGGTGGCGAAATATAACTGGAGAAAGTACGCGGTGGACGAAGGTACCATTGGTACGAAAGGTATATCAGCAGATGATGGACCCAGAGGCAGTAAAGATATACCTGGAGCAAGAGGTTCTATAAATATCAAGCTTCACCAACAAACTAAAGGCATTCAATACCTAGGAGAGAAGATATAGTCTTAAGCTTATACCTCTTTAATGTTTAGAACTTAAGTATTTACTTCCACTTGAGTTCTCTCTATTACTTTGGGAAGCATTAAGATCTTTGTAACCACCACAACTTAATACAAAAACAAGCACTCATTACCCTGTGGATGTAGACAAATGCCGAACCACGTAAATTTCTTGTGTCTCATGATAACTTAGAAGCTTTTACATTATACTTGTGTTCTTCGTTGTTATTGTGATCTTAGATATCATTTATTACTTGGAAATATCGGTTCAACGGAGGTATCAATACTACTTAGTATCAGATCCTCAGAACTGTATACATTACGTAGACTACGGGAAAACGAGTAGTCACAGTTTGGAGCCCACCGTGTTTTGCTCACGAACATGAGTTTAAGCACAGTTTTACATTTTACTTATACATCTTCTGAAACGAAGGGATCTGTGTTTCATCGATGAATCTCACTCTCTAGTGATTCGTTCATCCATTATTTGTGTATGTTTTTGAGTTCATAGCCTCTAATAACGTGCCTCATTACAGATCCACAACAAATCTTTCAAAAAACATACTCACAAAACGCCAAAATATTTGTTTTATACTAAAACAACCTTTCTTAAACAAAGCGCATCTTAGACCTGAGAACCTTTGACTGACAGAGGAATCTCAGTAAAATTTTAAGGATAAAAGATCTTCCAACGCATTTAATAGCCTTGTTTTTCGCAAGATATGACACCCCCCTTTTTCATTGGTTTTCGATATATTAAGGTTGTATTTTCCAAGGATGTCATAAGCATTTAATACCCGTCTGTCAAAAACATTATTTCAGTCCTTTTTCTGAAAAAGCTGCTTAACAGTCTTCCGTGTCAGAGCATTAATAGCTACTTTTAACGAAGGTACCCAAGTAGGAGACTTCTTCGATTTTTCTGTAACCACAGGATAACCAAAGCCGAAGGCATGCAGAAACCAACTGATGTACCAACAAGCTCACGACCATCTATCACAAGAGGGAGATCCCAAAAGCCGTCTCAGGCAAACCAAAGGAATGAAGCGGAGGACGGACAAAGCGAAAGAGCAAGAAGAACAGTTGCTAACAAATCACCTATTCATGCTGAAGGGATGGGGCAAACATCAGGAGCTCAACCAATCTACAACATGCCATTATCGGAGAATGCTACAGCTACGAAGCCACCTGCGGCCAATGTCGGGTTACCCAGAACCTTAGATCCTATGGGGCGAGGGTTGGGAAACCTAACTCCAATTCAGATAGATCCAGACGCGCCAATTATAGAGGAAGGAGTGGAAAACTCTGAAGATCCAACAGACATCACTCCTCAGGGGGGTGAAACCCACAACGAAGACCAAATGGCGGCACAAATAGCAGCTTTGTTACTCCGTAACAAGAAAAACGAAGATGCAATGCACGAGATGGCCCAAGAGAACCAAAACCTCAAATGTATGTTAGACATACAAGTCAAAGGTTCCCAAACTCACCCTCCACAACCGAGGCGTGAAAATGGGGCTATCTCAGGTAGACGAAGGGTGGATCTCAATCCACCAAAGGAGAATTATCCTAAAGGAGCAAGGAGAGCGCACCATAATCCAGATGAAACAAATTCAACATACAAGCCCTCTCAAACCTACTACGACGAAGCATTTTCCAAATATGCTCACAATGTGAACATGGTCATGGAGCAAATGGAGAAAATGAGGAAGGAGATCCAAGGCCTAAAAACTGGCCACGCGGGCGCAAGACTAGAAGAGTACTACAGGAGGCAACCACGTCACCACTATCCTTTCGCATTTTGAGGGAAACCATCCCTACGAAATGCCCGATACCTACGTTCCAAGCATACAACTGTACCTCAGATCTCGCAGCCCACCTACGGTATTACACTCGTGTCCTTGCCTAATGGGAGAGAAACGAGGTGGTACTTTGTAGGTACTTCCCAGCAAGCTTGACGGGACCAGCACTGGAATGGTATGACAATTTACCAGCAAACTCAATTGACTCCTTCGAGCAATTATCTATGGTGTTTTTGGAGACATACATGTACAAAAAATCAACAAAGGCGGGGTTAGATAGGCTATGTGGTTTAGCTATCGGTCCCCGGGAGACACTGATGCAGTACACAGACAGGTGGAAAAAGACATGCCAAGCAATTGGAAAAGTTAATCCAGAAATTAACATAAATTGCTATAAGTACAAACTTGATAGAACCTCAACCATCTTCGTGGAGCTTCACAACAGAGCCATCGATTCCGAAGGCGAGCTCAGGGTTGTGCAGGACCGTTACATCAAACTCGAAGAAATCCAGAAGGACAACCCCAGGGCACAAGCAAAGGCAACAACGGCTCCGTAACGAACTAACTCTCTGGAACCAATTCCGTAGGTATCTAAGCGACAAAACGAAGCCGGGGGCAGAACCAATTCTCGAGACAAGCGATCCAAGAAAGGAGATGGAAAACGAGGCAAATGAGGAGAAGAATTTATGGATAAGGTCTACACGAAGTTAATCACAACTTTCTCTCACATCCTAAGCAAGGAGGGAGCAAAGCCAGGCTTTCCTTACCCTAATACTAGGGGAAAGCAGCCAGAAAAGACAAAAGAGTCTAAGGAGTACTGTGAGTACCAACAGTACTACGGACATACTACTGATACATGATACCACCTGCGCAATGTGATCTAAAGATTCATTGGAGAAGGAAAATTCATGGAGTACGTACAACTGCAGTCAGCGGAGACTGAGGAGATCCCAAAGAAAAGGGTAGAACTACCTCAGGATGGCAAATACATCAACATGATCACCTTCTCCAACGGTGGTCAAGAATAAATGCTCGAAGATATCCTCGAGTTAGCTCGAAACAGAAAGAAGATTGAATCCCATGAAGTGTTCAAGCTAAGTGGACCACCCACTAGCACTTGGGAGGACTGGATGTCCACGCTATTAACCTTTTCAACAAAGGACGTCAACCAGGAGGTTGAAATGCACAACGATCCACTAGTGATCACTCTTCCAATACATGGATGGAACGTTACGAATGTCCTTGTGGATGGGGGCAGTTCGTTAAATGTGCTATTTTACGAACCCTACCTACGTATGGGTTTGACATCAGAACAAATGGATTCTTCCACTTGCACAATATATGGTTTTAATGGAGCAGTCTCAAGACCGAAGGGAGAAATCGTCTTGCAGGTACACTCATTACCCTTAGTAACCAGTACACGCTTTTGTGTAGTGGACGCACCTTCGCCCTACAACGTAATCATGGGCAGACTATGGGTCCATCGACTGCGAGGAACAGCTTCGACGTATCACCAGTACCTACGCTTTCCTACACCTATGGGTGAAATGGAAATCAAAGGCCACCAGCAAGACGCAAGTCTATGCAATCTAGCAGAAATCAGACTCAACGAAGAAAGAACTACTACTCAACAACATGAAAGAAAGAGACGTAAGGCAAATACCAAGGAAGTACAGGACGCATCCTCCTCAGTACCCAAATCCTTCTCAGACCCAGAGACAAGAACCTCCGCCACTCCAGGCGTAGATGTCTCAGCTAAATGACAATAACAGAAAAGCACTCCTCAAATATGCTCACCGGTAGAACCAACAAAGAAAATCAACATCGGGACGGAGGCAGAACCAAAGATGCTCAACATCGGAACTTTACTTGATGAAGAAGAGGAGATACAACTACAAAGGCTACTAAAAGAATACGCAGATGTCTTCGCATGGTCAATGGAAGACATGCCGAGAATCGATCCGAATTTGGTCTCACACCACCTTAGGCTCAGACCGGAGATGCCACTGTTCAAACAACACATACGTAAAGTGGCAGACATCTACCACGAAGGGGTGGAAAAAGAGTTGCAAAAATTACTTGCAGTTGGATTCATACGAGAAGTCTAATATCCCACTTGGATATCAAACATGGTCATTGTTCCTAAGAAGAACAGAGGTGTACGCATTTGCATCGACTTTATAAATCTCAACAAGGCGTGCCCCAAGGACAGCTACCCACTGCCAAATATTGACCAGCTGGTCAATGCAACCGAAGGCCACCAAAGGCTATCCTTCATGGATGGATACTCAGTCTATAACCAAATAGCCCTTGCGGAAGAAGATCAGGAGCATACTGCATTCTTTACCCCACGAGGCCTGTATTGCTATACAAGGATGCCTTTTGGACTAAAAAACGTGGGGGAAACATACCAACGATTAGTAGAAAAAATCTTCAAGCCATGGATAGGAAAAATACTGGAGGTCTACGTAGACGACATGCTCGTCAAGAGCAAAGAAGCAAAAAACCATCTCTCGGACCTAAGGGAGATATTTGAAGCCATGAGGAGCTACCACATGAAGGTGAACCCGGACAAATGTACGTTCGGAGTTACCTCAGGAAAAGTCTTGGGTTAGTTGGTCACCAAGCGAGAAATAGTAGACCCTGAAAGTGTCAGAGCAATAATGGAGATGCCATCTCCGCAAACCCTAAAAGGAGTGCAAAAGCTAAATGGAATTTTAGCTTCCATGGGAAGATTCATATCAAGATCATCAGATAAATGCAAAGCATTTTTTGACACACTAAGGAAAGGAAGCAGGTTCACATGGACCGAAGAGTGCGAACAAGCTTTTCGCAAGATCAAAGAGTACTTAGTATCAGTACCCATCTTGCAAAAACCGGAGCCAGGCGAAATACTCACACTATACCTAGTAGTAACAAGCTACGTTGTGAGCGCAATGTTGATACGAGACCAAGGGAAAGGAGAAAAGACCGTATACTACATCATCAAGAAACTCAGTGCATCCGAGCGTAACTACACCAAGGTGGAACAACTCATATATGCCTTAGTAGTGGCAACACAAAAGCTAAGAATATATTTCGATGCACACACCATCCGAGTTTTCACGAAGGCTCAAATAAGTCAAATCCTCGACAGCACGGAGAAGATTAGAAGAGTGGCAAAATGGAATGCCATGATCAAAAAATTTCACATAATCTTAGAAACCAGGAAATCAGAGAAATCACAAATCTTAGCAGACTTCTTGGCAGACCTACCTCTGAATGATGAAGCAGAGATAAACGACATCCCAGGAATGAAGGAAGACAATCCGGAACCAGAGGATCTCTTGGAACCACGGAACTCATGAAGGTGGGAGATATTCTTAGATGGCTCCTCCAACGGAGAAGGCGCAGGTATAGGATCGTGATAACATCCCCTACTGGAGACCGACTCATCTATGCATTCATGTGAATACCAATATTTTGCAGAGCATGTGTCACGATCTTAGTGTCCGCATACGTGTATAAAACTGTATAGCCTTCGCTAGACAGAGGAGCCTGAGTAGCAAGGGATAACTCCGCGGATCTGCTTTATAACATCCCAAGAGAAAGGACGTGAACGGTCAAGATAAAGGAAGAAAAAGGCTAGTCTACATAGGGTCAGCTGGCAAAGGGACAGAGGTATATGATGCATCCAATCAGCATTAAATGCTATGATTCTTATCTACACGCATGAGTCAAAGCACGTGGGAAGAGGAAGCGTGTCAGAACCCGATTGGCGGAAGCAAGTGGTGAACGAAGGTACAACGCACACTGAGGCTGGGTAGTTCCCAAAGGAACGTGGGTCAGCTGAGGTGGCGAGATACAACTGGAGAAGCATGCGGTGGACGAAGGTACCACTGGTACGGAAGGTATATCAGCAGACGATGGACCCAGAGGAAGCAAAGATATACTAGGAGCAGAAGAGGCTATAAATACCAAGCTTCACCAACAAATTAAGGGCATTCAATATTTAGGAGAGAAGATCTAGTCTTAAGCTTATACCTCTTTAATGTTTAGAACTTAAGTAGTTACTTCAACTTGAGTTCTCTCTATTACTTTGGGAATCATTTAAGATCTTTGTAAGCACCACATACTTAATACGATTCTATCACTCATTACCCTGTGGACGTAGACAAATGTCGAACCACGTTACGTCTTGTGTCTCATGATAACTTAGAGGCTACATTACTCTTATATTCTTTGTTATTATTGTGATCTTAGATACCATTTATTGCTTAGCTTAATCAGTTCAACAGAGGTATCGATACTCCTTAGTATCAGATCCTTTGAGCTGTACACATCACGTAGGCTATGGGAAAACGAGTAGTCACCGTTTGGCGCCCACCATGTTTTGCTCACGCACCGGAGTTTAGTCACAGTTTATATTTTGCTTATATATCTTCTGAAACGAAGGGGTCTGTGTTTCAGCGGTGAATTTCACTCTCTAGTGATTCATTCATCCATTTCTTGTGTATGTTTTTGGAGTTCATAGCCTCTAAAACCGTGCCGCACTACAGATCCACAAAAAAAATTCAAAAAACACACTCACAAAACGCCAAAATGTTTGTTTTTTACTAAAACATCACACCACGTTTCAGATCTGAGAACCTTTGACTTACAGAGGAATCTCAGTAAGATTTTAAGGATAAAAGATCTTCTAACGCATTAAATAGCCATGTTTTTCACAAGATCTGACACCTCTTTTTCATTGGTTTTCGACGTTTTAAGGTTGTTTTTCCCAAGGGTGTCATAAGCATTTAATACCCGTCTTTCAAAAGCTTTATTTCAGTCCTTTTCTGAAAAAGCTGCTCAACAGTCTTCTGTTTCAGAGCATTAATTGCTACTTTTAACGAAGGCACCCAAGTAGAAGAAATTTTTCGTATTTTCTGTCACCGCAGGTTACCAAGAACCAAAGGTATGCAGAAACCAACTGATGCACCAACAAACTCACGACCAGCTATCACAAGAGGGAGATCCCAAAATCCATCTCAAGCAAACCAAAGAAATGAAACAGCGGACGACCAAAGTGAAATAGCAAGAAGAACAATTGCTAACAAATCACCTATTCCTGCTGAAGGGATGGGGAAAACATCAGGAGCTCAACCAATCTACGACATGCCGTCACCGGAGCATGCAACTATGACAAAGCCACCTGTGGCCAACGCAGGGTTGTCCAGAACCTTAGCCCCTAGGGGACGAGGGTTGGGAAACCTAACTCCAATTCAGATAGATCCAGACGCGCCAATTATAGAAGAAGGAGTAGAAAACTCCGAAAATCCAGACGACAACACTCCTCATGGAGGTGGAGACCACAAAGAAGATCAAATGGCACCACAAATAGAAGCTTTGTTACTCCGTAACAAGGAAAATGAAGATGCCATGCACAACATGGCTCAGGAGAATCATAACCTCAAAGGTATTTTAAACACACAGATCGAAGGTTCCCAAACTCACCCCCGCAACGGAGGCGTGACAACGGAGCTATCTTAGTAAAACGAAGGGTGGATACCAACCCACCAAAGGCGACTCAACCTAGAGGAGCAAACAAAGCACATCACGATCCAGACGAGAATGATTCAACATACAAGCCCTCCCAAAGCTACTACGACAAAGCATTTTCTAAAGATGCTCTCAATGTGAACATGGTCATGGAACAAATGGAGAAAATACAGAAGGAAATCCAAGGCTTAAAAACTGGTCACGCAGGCGCGCGATTGGAAGAGGTACTACAGGAAGAAACTACGTCTCCGCTATCCTTTCACATTTTGAGGGAGTCCATCCCTCCGAAATTCCCGGTACCTACGTTCCAAGCATACAATGGTACCAACGATCCCGCAGCACACCTACGGTATTACACTCGTGTTCTTTCCCATTGGGAGAAAAACGAGGTAGTACTTTGCAGATACTTTCCAGCAAGCTTAATAGGATCAGCACTAGCATGGTATGACAACTTACCAGCAAACTCAATTGACTCCTTCGAGCAATTGTCCACGGTGTTCTTGGAGACGTACATGTATAAAAAATCAACAAAGGGTGGGTTAGATAGGCTATTTGCTTTAGCCATCAGACCCCGCTAAACACTGATGCAGTACACAGACAGATGGCAAAAGACATGCCAAGCAATTGGGAAAGTCAATCCAGAAATTAGCATAAACTGCTATAAGTACGGACTTGACAGAAGCTCAACAATCTTCGTGGATCTCCACAACAAAGCCTTAGATTCTGAAGGAAAGCTCAGAGTTGTCCAAGACCGATACATTAGACTCGAAGAAATCTAGAAGGACAACCCCAGGGCACAAACAAAGACAGTAGCAGCTCCGCAAAGGACCAACTCTCTGGAACCAATTCCGGAGATACCTAAGCGACACAACGAAGCAGGGGGCAGAGCCAGCTCTCGAGACAAGCGATCCAAACACGGAGATGGAAAAAGAGGCAAAGGAAGATAAGAATTTGCAGATAAAGTGTACACGAAGCTGAACACAACTTTTTCTCACATCCTCAGCAAGGAGGGAGCAAAGCCGGGCTTTCCTTACCCTAATACTAAGGGGAAGCATCCTGGCAGAACGAAGGAATCTAAGGAGTACTGCGCATACCACCAATACTATGGGCCTACCACTGATTCATGCTACCACCTCCGCAATGTGATCCAAAGATTCATTGATGAAGGTAAATTCATGGGGTACAGCCAACAGAGACGGAGGACATCCCAAAGAAAAGGGTTGAATTACCCCAGGATGGGAAATACATTAACATGATCACCTTCTCCAACGGAGGTCAAGAAGAGATGCTCGAAGATATCCTCGAATTAGCTCGAAACAGAAAGAATGTCGAAACCCACGAAGTATTCAAGCTAAGAAGACCACCTTCTAGCACTTGGGAGGACTGGATGGCTACACCATTAACCTTTTCAACAAAAGATGTCAACCAAGAAGTGGAAATGCACAACGATCCACTGGTAATCACCCTCCCAATACATGGATGGAATATAACGAAGGTCCTCGTCGACGGAGGCATTTCGTTAAATGTGCTATTTTACGAACCATACCTACGTATGGGACTGATAGCAGAGCAGATGGATTCTTCCACTTGCACGATATATGGGTTTAACGGAGAAGTCTCTAGACCAAAAGGAGAAATTATTTTGCAGGTACACGCAGGACCCTTAGTAACCAGCACACGCTTCTGCGTGGTAGAAGCACCTTCTCCCTACAATGTGATCATGGGCAGACTATGGGTCCACAAATTACGAGGAACAACTTCAACGTATCATCAGTACCTATGCTTCCCCACACCTATAGGAGAAATGGAGATAAAAGGTGACCAGCAAGACACGAGGCTATGAAATTTAGCGGAAATCCGACTCAACGAAGAAAGATCTGTTGCTCAGCAGCATGAAAGAAAGAGGCTTAAAGCAAATACTAAGGAAGTGCAGAACGCAGCACCTTCCGCACACAAGGATGTCTCAGCACCAGAAGCAAACACCGCCACCAATCCAGGTGCAGACGTCTCCACCAAATAACAATTACAGAAAAGTAGTCCTCACATCTCCTCGCCAATTGAACCAACAAAGAAAATCAACATCGGAACGGAGGCAGAACAAAAGATGTTAAGCATCGGAACGTTGCTTGAAGATGAAGAGGAAATGAAGATACAAAGGTTACTAAAGGAATACGCAGATGTCTTTGCATGGTCAATGGAAGACATGTCAGGAATTGATCCGAACTTGGTCTCACACCACCTTCGTCTCAAACCGGAGATACCACCATTCAAGCAACGCATACGTAAGGTGGCGGACATCTACCATGAAGGGGTAGAAAATGAATTGCAAAAGTTACTTCAAGCAGGATTTATACGAGAAGTCAAATATCCCACGTGGATATCCAACATGGTCATCGTTCCAAAAAAGAACGGAGGCGTACGCATTTGCATCGATTTCGGCAATCTTAACAAAGTGTGTCCCAAAGACAGTTACCCACTGCCAAATATCGACCAACTGGTCAATGCAACAGATGGTCATCAAAGATTATCCTTCATGGATGGATACTCAGGCTATAACCAAATAGCCCTTGCAGAAGAAGATCAGGAGCACACTGCGTTCTTTACCCCACGAGGCTTGTATTGCTATACAAGGATGCCTTTTGGACTAAAAAGCGCGGGGGAAACATACCAACGATTAGTAGACAAAATCTTCAATCCATGGATATGCAAAATACTGGAGGTCTACGTAGACGACATGCTTGTCAAAAGCAAAGAAGCAAAAAACCATCTCAGACCTAAGGGAGGTATTTTAAGCTATGAGAAAATTTCACATGAAGGTAAACCCGGACAAATGTACGTTCGGAGTTACCTCAGGAAAATTCTTAGGCTACTTGGTCACCAGACGAGGAATTGAAGTAGATCCTGAAAAGGTCAGAGCAATAATGGAGATGCCATCCCCGCAAACGCTAAAATGAGTACAAAAGCTAAACGGAATTTTAGCTTCCATGGAAAGATTCATATCCAGGTCGTCAGATAAGTGTAAAGCGTTCTTCGATACGCTAAGGAAGGGAAACAGGTTTACATGGACCAAAGAGTGCGAGCAAGCTCTTCACAAGATCAAGGAATACTTAGCATCAGTACCCATCCTTCAAAAGCCAGAGCCAGGTGAGACACTCACCCTATACTTAGCAGCAACGAGCTACGTTGTAAGTGCAGTATTGGTAAGAGACCAAGGTCAAGGAGAAAATCCCATATACTATGTTAGCAAGACACTCAGTTCGGCGGAGCGTAACTACACCAAGGTGGAGCAACTCATATATGCCTTAGTAGTGGAAACACAAAAGCTAAGGATATATTTCGATGCGCACACCATCAGAGTTTTCAAAAAAGCTCAGATAAGCCAAATCCTTGACATCACAGAGAAGATCGGAATAGTGGCAAAATGGAATGCCATGATCAAACGGTTCCATATAATCTACGAAACCAGGAAAGCGGAGAAATCACAAATCTTGGCAGACTTCTTGGCGGACTTACCTCTAAACGACGAAGCGGAGATAGACGACATTCCAGGAATGGAGGAAGAAAATACGGAACCAGAAGACCTCTTGGAACCGCAGAACGCACGAAGGTGGGAAATATTTGTAGACGGCTCCTCAAATGGAGAAGGAGCAGGCATAGGGATCGTGATAACGACCCATAATGGAGACCGACTCATCTATGAATTAAGGTTAGAATTCGAGCAATACACCAACTACATCACGGAGTATGAGGCAGTCATACATGACCTACGATTGGCACAGGATTTGGGCTTGTCAGATGTTCGTTTAACTAGTGACTCGCAGCTGGTCATTAGACAAATAAAACTCAAGTATCAAACTTTGGATACAATACTATCTTCGTACCTAAAGCTGGCACATGAGCATGCGGCGAAGATCAACAACGTCGTGTTTAGGCACGTCTGCCGAAAAGACAACAGACACGCAGATTCCTTAGCATTCATATCATCAATGCTGAAGGACAAAAATACTACCTCAATCCAAATTGGGATAATTTATGAACCTTCAATAGATGGATTAACCTCCGCTACCGAAGGTACCTTAGCTGTCCAAACCAGGGCTATGAGCGAAGCAGAAAAAGAAAAAGAAGACGAAAGATTGGAGGAACCAGACAATGAAGCCGAGGAGTCTGACGAAGATAAACCCATGTCAGATGAAAACAATGAAAATGAAGCTGAGAACGATTGGAGAATTCTAATTCACCAATACCTCGACAAAGGTACTTTACCAGCAGATGTCAAGGAGGCACGAAAACTCACATCAAAAGCAGCAATGTACAGCGTGCAAGACGGGGTATTGTATAGAAGGTCATTTCTTGGACCTTTGATGCGATGCCTCTCACAAACCGAAGGTAAAAGGATATTGCATGATATACACAGCGGAGAGGCCGACAATCATAGCGGAAGAAGGTCACTAGCAATCAAAGCTAAAATGCAAGGGTACTATTGGCTGAGCATGGACGAAGATGCGAAGAATGTATCAAGGCATTGTGAAAGATGTCAATGCTACACAAGAAAAATCAAATCGCCGGAAACGGAGCTTAACTCAGTCATCAGCCCTTGGCCATTCGCCAAGTGGGGTGTTGATATCGTTGGACCTTTGATAGAAGGGTCGTCAAAAAGAAGATATCTTATTGTAGCTACGGATTACTTCACAAAATGGGTGGAAGCAAGGGCTTTGGCAAGAATTAGAGACATGTATGTCTTCAAGTTCTTGTTCGAGAAAATCATCTGCAGGTTCGGAATACCAGAAACCATAGTCTCTGACAATAGCAAACAATTGGAAGGAAGGAACATAGATATGCTCTTTAACGCCTTCAACATTCAGAAAAACAATCCCACTCTGATATACCCTAAGAGCAATGGACAAGCGGAGGCCACTAACAAGACGATAGCGACGAACTTAAAGAAGAAGCTGGGGGCATAAAAGAAGAGATGGTGCGAACAGCTACACAATGTCCTATGGGCCTACCGCACTGCAAGAAGGGCAGCCACGGGAGAATCTCCGTTCTTACTAACCTACGGAGCCGAAGAAGTCATTCCAACGGAGATAATACTGCCAACGACAAAAACAGAAGCGTGGGAAAAGAACCTAACAACATACCTCATGCTAGAAAAGCTCGACGACCTCGAAGAAAGGCGGGAAGTAGCTTTGCAAAGGATGGTGAATTATCAGCGAAGGGTAGCTCGTGAATACAACAAGCGGGTAATCCCTAGAAACTTTGTGGTATAAGAATATGTGTTGCGTCAAACACCACCATACCAAAGGAAGAAGGAATGAGGAAAGCTAGCTCCAACGAGGGACGGACCCTACATCATACACGACATTGCTGGGAAAGGTTCATACTACCTAAGGAACCTCAAAGGGGAGGTATTACAACACCCCTGGAACGCAATGTACCTAAAGAAGTATTACCCGTAAGAGAATAGTTATTACTTAGGAGAAGAAGGGAAGGGGCGGAAGCCCACCATGTTCTATCCCTGATCAAAGGTATTATAAACCTAACTAATCAATGAAAGAAACTTTTTGCTAAGAGAAAGTGTATGTTGATTAAAACACAGTGGGTTAGAATAGACACCCTCCGTCAGAATTGACGATGAGACAAGGCACGGCATAACTGCGCATATGTCAATCTCGGATCCTAAGGGCAAACGTATCCCTCCAAAAGGCAAATAATAAACAATATATCCCATAAAGAGAGATACCTTGTCGAAGTAAAGCAACAATCACGCTGAACGCGTAGGGTTACAGGAAAAATATTGCCCACGTAGGAAACCTCGCCACCACGGTACCTTCTGGCCAAAGGATACTAACGTAGGACGACGAATGTTCCACCAAAGGTTAAAAATATAAAAATACCTTAGCACCTAGTGATGACTCGAACGTGCAAATAATTAGACACAATACGTCTATATATATATATATATATATATGAATTTAAAGGTACCATAATAGAGTTACCAAAAGAGGACTAACGCACCCCAAAAGTTGCAGGTGACAAAGGTCCGACAGTTACAAATAACAGAGCATTGAAAGAAAGGAAACAACGAAGGCCCCTCAGCTGGGGGCATAATACAACAAAGGAGTTCGGTTAAAAACGAAGTCAGCGTAACACAATCAAGGATAAGGAAGACGAGGAAAGGTGACACCCTATGCTTGGAGCTCAGCCTCCGCAAAATCATTGTTGATATAATCGATGGCAGAACGCTTAAACCGCGCCTTCATCTCAGAAGCCTGAGCTGACAGATCAGAAGCCAACTTCTGACGAAGCTCCCTAAGCTGAGCACTGAGTTGATCGTTAGCTCGCTGAAGAGCCTCAGCCTTAAATTTAGCAGCAGCATCAAACTGGAGAGATATTTCCAACTGGGATATCTGACCCTCGAGGTTGGTGATCTTAGCATTTGCACCCACTAGATGCTCTTGGAGACCTACGGATACGAAGGATATTAGAGACAATGCAAAGAAACTAAAGATACGAGGAATAATACGAAGGGAATTGTCATCCTAAGCTATCTCCGACATGGATATGGGACTCTTCTAAACTATGCTGAGCTTCAGCAAGGTCCACCTCAGACGTATCAAGATCATCCAAAAGGGTATCCCTTTCAGTCTGAAGATCGTCAACATCTTTGCGGAGTGACGCATTCTCAGAAGATAAAGCTCAATACACATTCTCCAACTCTTCAAATATTTTTACTAAGGATGCATGAGACATAGTAGAAGGCACGGAGCCGTCGTCGACAAGTTTGTTCTTAAGGGAGCAGACTTCGGAGGTCAATACATTACGCTCTGTAGTGACCTTAGCTAAAGAAGCTCAAGCATCTTCAAAATCAACATGATATTTCTTACGAATAACTTCTTGAGCAGAGAGACGTTTCACAACTAAGGAAATATCCTCCTTTTGCTTTAAAATAAGACCTTCTTTCCATCTAACAGCTTCGTCATACTCCTTACGAATCGCAACCATCTGCTTCACTAAATCAGCATTATGGGCAGTCTCAAGGGAAAGCTGGGCCTCATTATGAACGGTCACATTCATCAACCTATCAGACTTCTTTTGGTAGTACTAGACGTTAGAGGTTAGCTTATCCACTTGATCTTGGAGATATCTAAGTTCACTAGAACTACTGGCTGGCAAACGAAGGTTTTCTCAGAACAAGCAACCACAAAGTAAAAGAAACAATCTAAGGAAAAGGAAAAAACTAACCAATAGATTTGGAGGACTCAGTGGCTAAGGCAGAATCAGCAGCTTTACGACCCTCCTCGGCAACCTTAGCAGCGTTATTAGCTCGCTCAAGAGCCAGTAAGCAAGCTTCCAGAGACCTCTGCGTCTTCCTCAGGTCACCCTCTAACGAAGATATCCTAGAAATTGAAGCAGCATCACTAGACGAAGGCTGCTGAGCAATAGAAAGGCATAGTCTTGACGAGCACGCTCCAGCAGGGCACTCAGATGAGTACACTTAGCCCTATATACCTTAAACAAGGTATACTAACATCAATTTGCTTGCAGAGCTGCGAACAAGGCAGTATGAGAGCAGGCGAGGGAGTAAATCGAGAAGAAAGGCGACAAAGTAAGAATCACTTACCGAGAATGCTGAGAGACGAGGGAGAAAGCTGGCGTAGGTATCCATAAAAGATTTCATTTCTTGAATGTTACCCCGACGGATCTCACCAAATCTTTGAATAGAGCGAAGACAATCAGGATCAAAAAATAAGTCTTTGGCAGCACGGTACTGAGTAGACAAGACATCCAACTGCGAAGCTATCTCAAAAGAACTACCAAGATGATGATGGTCAACTCCAACACCAAAGTGACCCTTGGAATTACGAAGGATGGCCTCAAGAATAGCATCATCAGATCTACCTAAGCTCAAGCTCTCCGACATTCGACATTGGCTAGACTCAGCAACTGCACCCTCGTTCGTTTACACGCGAGCAAGGGGCACGACAGATAAACCCTCACCACTATGGAGGGATGGCATGGTGGAAGATCTAGGAACAAAAGGAATAGCCTGAGAGCCGCCCAAATCCATATCACCAGCAGAAGGAAGATTTCCCACTATGACCCAGTCTGGTGACGAAGGTGGAACTCCAACAGCTTTGCTAGCAGGGGAAGTAGAAACAGACCGAGCACTCCCTAGTGAAGCAGGAGCAACATCGAAGGAGAAGCTGGCTAGTGAAATCACAACCTTCTTCTTCTGCTGAGAATCTGAGCTACCAGCCCTCGCCGAAGGGGCAACAACCTTAGCAAATGAACCGCTAGATTGGAGGGAAGTAGCGGGAGAGGAAGGAAGGCTCTTCGAAGCTACAACAGCAGCTCCAGCAGTAGCAGAAACGGTGGGCAAAGCCTTGCAGGGAGCAGAAAGCGAAGACATCTTCAAAGACAACGTAGGTGCAGGCGCTTGAATACTAACAGGCTCGATCAATTGAGGACCAGCACCAGCAGGGAGGTTCTCACCCTCAACGGAAGCATCTCAGACTGGTCTAGGGTTATCCTTGGCAAAATCCTCTTCAATGTCATCCAAGTGAGGACTAAATTCAGTATCCTCGATATCCTCCATATCTTTGTCAACAGGTTCCTCAACGGCGGCCTTAGGGTCATCATCCAAGGCATCAAGATCAACCACGATCTTCAGCTTTCCCTTCCTCTGATAAGACTGCAAAGAAACACATGCGACAGCTAAGAATCAGGGGAAAGGTACTAAGGAATATATAAACACAAAGGTATGATCCTTACCTCCGCAGGTGTATCCGACGAAGCCTTCCTCTTCCTAGTCCTGGTGGCCACGGAATTACCAGCAGAGCCTTGAGCAGTCCCAGTAGAAGAAACATGGGCAGACTGGAAGCCATCGAAATAAAGACGCTAAAGTTAGCAAAGATACCATAGCAGACAAAGATATCTAAGCAGGACAAAGGAGCTACAACAAGGGTACCTCGTGAGAAGCAGCAGGATTGAAAACCCAAGGCTGATAACCATCATACTTCTCAGGCAGAGAACGAGCTGAGCGAGGAACCGAAGGGTCCGCAGTGGTAAAACCATAGGCCCAAGGACCAACCACACGAAGGGAAGTACGAGCCCAGGGTCATCATGATCAATACGAATATGGTCAGACTTTGGCAAAGACAGCCTAGCGGAGTATGGGATCGTAGTCAAACCGGTCTTGTCAATTTCCTCCAGCAAACGAAGGCTGTTACCTTCCCTAATCTACCTAGCAGTAACATGGATGCGACGAGGGCCAACGCTCCAAGGAAGAAGGTTAGTCTTTTGAATAACATCAGCATACGTGCATTGAAGTTGGAGGGAGTATAGTCTTCTCGCTTAGATCTCCCCTCAGCAAAGGGATCATAAGACTCCAAGGTGGTCTTGCCTCTACTACGGTACCAGCAATCACGAAGGGCACGCCAGTAATTACCAGTATACTGATAGACTCCTCGAACTTGAGTCTTGTCCGCCGGGTCATCCCTAGTGGATAAGACATCATAATATAAAGAATCCTTTCTACTATAAAGAGGAAGAAACATACCAGCGGCCAGCTGACCAACACTAATCAAAAGGTTGTTCTCATCGTAAGGAAAATCTCGAATGAGAGACTCGGTGAGGACATCAGTGCCGTTAACAAAAAAGATCTCAAACTTGTGAAGACGAAAGTTCTTTGCAATCTCAGCAAGGGATAAGTGACCGTAGCCATCTTTATCACGTAATTGAAGCCTCTGCAGCTCATAATGAGGAGGGGGAGGAGAGAATATCTTCAACATCAAACTCATCAGCCCCAGACTCCGCGGCCTCCTCAGCAACCGTAGATATATCAGCAATCGCAGGCACGTCAGTATCCTCAGGAAGAGGGGATAACGTAGCATCAGGATGATCCATCCGCGAAGGAGGATCAGTCGATGAAGACACCCTCGGCCCTTTTACGCGTAGGTTTCTTCGGAAGCCTCATTATACCTAACACCATCAGGAAAAAATTCATCATCAACAATGGCGGCAGAAAAATTACAGTACCTCCAAAAGGCAAATAAAGGGGCAGAAACAGGAAATTTTGGGCATGGGTTTTATAAACCAACCAAAAAGACCCGTTTGAACATATCATGACGCAAAAGCGAAAATATTTGATCACACGACCAAACTGGTAGGCGAAGAAACAATCATGGCAAAATTAACATCAAAAGCCAAATTGGAACAAAACCCAAGTTCCCAATCATCATAAGCAGTTAAGAACGAGCGAAAATTCTCACATGCAAGTAAAACAATAACTACAAGAAGAAAATCATGATCGAAAGTGAGTATCACTTACTTGTACGATCGACACAGTGAAGCCAACGTACGAGGAGAATCGAAGAAGAAAACAGGAAGAAGAGCAGTTAACAACAGAAGAACATCTCCACGAAAGTGATGGAGAGCGATAGTTCGGAAGAAAATAAGGAAAGGGATTTAACGAAATTCCCTTCTCTTTGTTCTGCTCTTATAGGCGGATGGAAAATTCAAAATTTTTTGGATGTCCCGAAATTCAAGGGGAAGTTATTGCATGAAAGGACATGTACGGCCACCCAATCGGTACGTGCAAAATTGGCGGCGTAACGGAAGTTTCCTCCCACTTCTACCAAACAGCAGAAGATGAAAGAAAATGGGCAAACTGTGAATACCAATATTTTGCAGAGCACGTGTCACGATCTTAGTGGCCGCATACGTGTCTAAAATTGTATAGCCTTCGCTAGACAGAGGAGCCTGAGTAGCAAGGGATACCTCCGCAGATCTGCTTTATATCATCCCAAGAGAAAGGACGTGAACGGTCAAGATAAAGGAAGAAAAAGGCTAGTCTACATAGGATCAGCTGGCAAAGGGACAGAGATAGATGACGCATCCAATCAGCATTAAATTCTCTGATTCTTATCTACACGCATGAGTCAAAGCACGTGGAGAGAGGAAGTGTGTCGGAACCCGATTGACGGAAGCAAGCGGTGAACGAAGGTACAACGCGCACTGAGGCTGGGTAGTTCCAAAAGGAACGTGGGTCAGCTAAGGTGGCGAGATACAACTGGAGAAGCATGCGGTGGACGAAGGTACCACTGGTACGGAAGGTATATCAGCAGACGATGGACCCAGAGGCAGCAAAGATATACCAGGAGCAGAAGAGGCTATAAATACCAAGCTTCACCAACAAATTAAGGGCATTCAATATCTAGGAGAGAAGATCTAGTCTTAAGCTTATACCTCTTTAATGTTTAGAACTTAAGTAGTTACTTCAACTTGAGTTCTCTCTATTACTTTGGGAAGCATTTAATATCTTTGTAACCACCACATACTTAATACGATTCTATCACTCATTACTCCGTGGACGTAGAAAAATGTCGAACCACGTTACATCTTGTGTCTCATGATAACTTAGAGGCTTTTACATTACTCTTATGTTCTTTGTTATTATTGTGATCTTAGATACCATTTATTGCTTAGCTTAATCAGTTCAACAGAGGTATCGATACTCCTTAGTATCAGATCCTTTGAGCTGTACACATCACGTAGGCTACGGGAAAATGAGTAGTCACAATTCAGGTTAGAATTCGAACAATACACTAACAACATCACGGAGTATGAGGCAGTCATACACAGCCTACGCTTAGCACAGGAACTGGGCTTATCAGATGTCCCTTTGACTAGTGATTCGCGATTGGTCATAGACAAATAGAGCTCAAAATACCAAACTCTGGATCCGATACTATCTTCGTATCTAAATCTAGCACAGGAGCATGCGTCAAAGATCAACAAGGTCACATTCAGACATGTCTGCCGAAAAGATAACAGACACGCAGATGCCTTGGCATTTATATCATCAATGCTGAGAGACAGAAACACTACCTCAGTCCAAATTGGGATAATTTATGAACCTCCGATACAAGGAATAACCTCCGACACTGAAGAAACCTTAGCCGTCCAAACAAGGGCCATGAGGGAAGCAGAAAAAGAAAAAGAAGATGAAGCAATGGGAGAGCCAGATAACGAAGCTGGTGAGTCTGATAAAGAACTACCCACGTCAGATAAAAGCAACGAAGACGAAGCTGAGGACTATTGGAGATCCCAATTCACCAGTACCTTGATAAAGGTACCTTACCCGCAGACGTCAAAGAACCTCGAAAACTCGAATCAAAGGCAGCAATGTACAGCCTACGAGACGAGATACTGTATAGAAGGTCATTCCTTAGACCTTTGATGCGATGTCTCTCACAAACCGAAGGTAAACGGATACTGCATGATATACACAACGGAGAAGCTGGCAATCATAGCGGAAGAAGGTCTTGGAAATCAAAGCCAAAACGCAAGGATACTATTGGCTAAGCATGGACGAAGATGCGAAGAATGTATCAAGGCGTTGTGAAAGATGCCAACGCTATGCTAGGAAGATTAAAGTGCCAGCGACGGAGCTTAACTCGGTCATCAGCCCGTGGCCATTCGCCAAATGGGGAGTTGACATTGTTGGACCCTTGATAGAGGGGACATAAAAAGTAAGATACCTTATCGTAGCTACGGATTATTTCACCAAATGGGTGGAAGCAAGGGATTTGGCAAGGATTAGGGACACAGATGTCTTTAAATTCTTGTTCGAGCAAATCATCTGCAGGTTCAGGATACCAGCCGCCATAGTCTCTGACAATGGCAAACAGTTGGAAGGAAAGAACATAGACATGCTCTTCAACACCTTCAATATTCAGAAAAACAAGTCTATTCCGATATATCCTAATAGCAATGGACAAGCGGAGGCCACTAATAAGATGATAGCAATGGACTTAAAAAAGAAGTTGGGTGCATACAAGAAAATATGGTGCGAGCAGCTGCACAATGTCCTTTGGGCCTACCGTACTACTAAAAGGGCAGCCACGGGAGAAACTTCGTTCTTACTAACCTACGGAGCCGAAGTAGTCATCCCAACGGAGATAATACTGCCAACAACGAAGACAGAGGCATGGGAAAAGAATCTGACAACAGATCTTATGCTGGAAAAGCTTGATGACCTTGAAGAAAGGCGGGAAGTAGCTCTGCAAAGGATGGTAAACTACCAACGAAGGCTGGCTCGTGAATACAACAAACGGGTAATTCCTAGAAACTTTGTGTTCGAAGAATACGTACTACGTCAAATACCACCATATCAAAGGAAGAAAGAGTGGGGGAAGCTAGCTACGACATGGGACGGACCCTACATTATATACGATATTGCGGGAAAGGGTTCATACTACTTAATAAATCTCAAAGGGGAAGTATTGCAACACCCTTGGAATGCAATATACCTAAAGAAGTATTACCCGTAAGAGAATGATTATCACTCAGGAGAAGAAGGGAAGGGGCAATAGCCCGCTATGTTTTATCCATGATCAAAGGTATTACAAACCAAATTAATCAATGAAAGAAACTTTTTTCTAAGAAAGTGTGCATGTTGATTAAATACAAATTGGGTTAGAAAAGACACCCTCCGTCAGAATTGACGATGAGGCAAGGCACGGCATAACTGCAGATATGTCAATCTCGGATCCAAAGGGCAAATGAATCCCACTGAAAGGCAAATAATAAGTAATATATCCGAAAAAGAGAGATACCTTGTCGAAGTAAATCATCAATCGCGCTGAACGCGTAGGGTTACAGGAAAATTATTACCCACGTAGGAGCCCTCGCCACCACGGTACCTTCTGGCCAAAGGATACTTGGGTAGGATGATGAATGTTCCACCAAAGGTTAAAAACACCTTAGCACCTTGTGATGACTCGAATGTGCAAACAATTAGACATAATACGTCTATATATAATAATAATAAAGGTACTAAAATAAGTACTACCAAAATAAAACTAACACATCTTAAAGTTGCAGATGACGAAGGTTCAGAAAATAACGAAGCATTGTTTCAAGGAAAGGAGACAACAAAGGCCCCTTAGATGGGGGCACAATACATCAAAGGAGTTTGGTTGAAAACAAGGTCAGCATAGCACAATCAAGGGTAAGGAAGGCGAGTGTAGACAACACCCTCAACTTGGAGCTCAGCCTCCGCAAAAGCATTGTTAATATAGTCAATGGCAGAACGCTTGAACTTTGCCTCCATTTGGGAAGCTTGCGCCACTAGGTCCACAGCCGATTTCTGACGAAGCTCCCTAATCTGAGCGCTAAGCTGATCATTAGCTTGCTGAAGCGCCTCAACTTTAAACTTAGCAGCAGCATCGAACTGGCGAGATATCTCCAGCTGAGATATCTTGCCCTCAAGGCGGTTAATCTTGGTGTTAGCACCCACCAACTGCTCTTGGAGGACTGCAGACACAAAGGGTATCGACAACAAGAACAAGGAACTAAAGATACAAATGATGCTACGGAAAAAAATAATTGTCCTAAGCTACCTTCGGCATGACTAAGGGACTCTTCTAAACTATGTTGAGCCTCAGCAAGGTCTACCTCAGCCGCATCAAGGTCTTCCACAAGGGTATCCCTCTCCGTCCGAAGATCATCAATATCTATCCGGAGAGAAGCATTCTCAGAGGATAAAACTTGGTAAACATTCTCTAACTCTTCAAACCTTTTTACTAAGGATGCATGAGATATGGAAGAAGGCACGGAGCTGGCCTCAATAAGTTTGTTCTTAAGAGAACAGGCCTCAGAAGTTAAAACATTATGCTCTGCAGTAACCTTAGCTAAAGAAGCACAAGCAGCTTCAAAATCGGCATGATATTTCTTGCGAATAATTTCTTGGGCAGAGAGACGCTTCTCGACTAAGGAAATATCCTCCTTTTGCTTTAAAATGGGACTCTCCTTCCAGCAAAGGGCTTCGTCACACTCCTCACGAAACGAAGCCATCTGCTTCACTAAGTCTGCATTATGAGCGAACTCAAGGGAAAGTTGGGCCTCATAATGAACAGTTACGTTCATTATCCTATCAGACTTCTTTTGATAATACCAAACATCGGAGGTTAACTTGGACACTTGATCTCGAAGACATCTAAGTTCACTAGAGCCGTCGGCTGGCAGACGAAGGTTGTCTTATGACTATGCAACCAGAAAGTAAAGAAAAAAGCTAAGGAGAAGAAGAAACAAACCTATGGCTTTAGAAGACTCGGCAGCTAAGATATCATCAGCAGATTTGCGACCATCCTCGGAAACCTTAGCAGCATTATTAGCTCTCTCAAGATCCAATAAACAAGCTTCCATAGATCTCTGGGTTTTCCTCAGATCATCCTCCAACGAAGATATCTTAGCAGCAGAAGTAGCATCACTCGACGAAGGCTGCTGAGCAACGGCAAGAGCATACTCTTGACGAGCACGTTCTAGCAGGGCACTCAAATGAGTGCATTTAGCCCTATAAACCTTGAATAAGGTATAACCAACATCGATCTGCTTGCAAAGCTGCAAACAAATGAGTATAAGGACAGACGAAGGATCAGATTAAGAAGAAAAACAATAAGGTAAGAATCACTTACTGAGAACATTGAAAGACGGGGGAGGAAGTTAGCGTAGGTATCCATGAAATCCTCTATCTCTTGGATGCTACCCCTACGGATCTCACCAAAGCTCTGACTGGAGCGGAGACAATCAGGGTCAAAGAACAAATCTTTGGCAGCACGATACTGGGCAAATAACACGTCCAGCTGTGAAGCTATCTCGAAAGAACTACCAAGATGATGATGATCAACTCCAACAGAAAAGGGACCCTTGGAATCCCGCAGGATGGCCTCAAGAATAGTGTCATCGGAACTACCCAAGCTCAAGCTCTTCGGCAACCTACCTTGGCTAGATTCAGCGACAATTCCCTCTTTTGTTTGAACACGAACAAAGGGCACGACTGCTTAACCCTCACCACGACGAAGAGATGGCATGGTGGAAGAGCTAGGAGCAGAAAGAGAAGCTTGAGATCCGCCCAAATCCATGTCACCGGCAGAAGGAAGATTACCCAGTCGGGTCTAATCTGGTGACGAAGGTGGGGGCCCAACAGCTTTGCTAGCGGGGGAAGTAGAAACAGACTGAGCACTCCCTAGTGAAGCAGGAACAACATTGAAGGAGAATCTGGCTAGTGAAATCACAACCTTCTTCTTTTACTGAAAATCTGAGCTACCAGCCCTCACCGTGGGGGTAACAACCTTAGCAAACGAACCACTTGATTGAAGGGAGGTAGCAGGAGACCAAGGGAGACTCTTAGAAGCCACAACAGCAGCTCCAGCAGCAGCAGGAATAGCGGGCAAAGCTTTGCTAGGAGCAGAAAACGAAGGCATCTTCAAGGATAACGTAGGTGCAGGGGCTTGAACGCTAACAAGCTCTACTAGCTGAGCACCAGTACCAACAAGAAGGTTCTCACCCTCAACTGAAGCAGCTCAGACGGGGCTAGGGTTATCTTTGGCAAAATCCTCCTCAATATCATCAAAATAAGGACTAAGGTCGGTATCCTCGATATCCTCCATGTCTTCGTCACCGGGTCCCTCACCAGCAGCCTTGGGATCATCATCCAAAGCATCAAGATCAATCACGGTCTTCAACTTACCCTTCCTCTGGGAAGATTGTAAAGAAACACATGCGTCAGCTAAGAATCGGGGGCAAGGTACTAAGGAACTTACAAGCACAAAGGTATGATAATGATCCTTACCTCCGTAGGCGTTTCAACCAAAGCCTTTCTCTTCCTAGTCCTTGTGGCCACAGAATTACCAGCAGAGCCTGGAGCAGTCCCAACAGAAGAAGCAGGGGCAGACTGCAAAATAAGACCATCAGAACAAAGATATCAAAGCAGATAAAAATATCTAAGCAGACGAGGATATTAACAGCAAAGGTACCTCGTGAGAAGCAGCAGGATTAAAAATCTAATGTTGATACCAATCATACTTCTCAAGCAAAGAACGAGCTGAATGAGGGACTGAGGGGTCCGCAGTGGTGAAACCATAATCCCAAGGACCAACCACACGAAGTGGAGTGCGAGTCCAACGATCATCATGATCAAGACGAATGCGGTTAGACTTTGGCAAAGGAAGCCTAGCAGAATAAGGGATGGTAGTCAAACCAGTCTTATCAATCTCCTCCAGCAAGCGAAGGCTATTACCCTCCCTAATCTGCCTAGCAGTAACATGAATATGACGAGGACCAACACTCCAAGGAAGAAGGTTGCTTTTTTGAATAGTATCAGCATACGTAGCATTGAAGTTGGCATGGGTATAGTCCTCCTGCTTAGATCTCCCTTCAGCAAAGGGGTCATAAGACTTCAGAGTAGTCATTCCCTTGCTACGATACCATCTTTCGCGAAGGGCACGCCAGTAATTACCAGTATACTGGTAAATTCCTCGGACCTGGGTCTTGTTTGTCGGGTCATCCCTGGTGGAGAAGACATCATAATAGAAAGGATCATTTCTACTATACAGAGGAAGAAGCATATATGCGGCCAATTGGCCAACGCTAATCAAAAGATTTTTCTCATCATAAGGGAAATCCCGAATGTGAGACTAAGTGAGAACATCAGGGCCATTGACGAAGAAAATCTCGAATTTATGAAGGCGAAAAGACTTGGTAATCTCATCAATAGACAAATGAGCAAAGATGTCCTTGTCACGCAGTTGGAGCCTCTGAAGCTCATAGTGAGGAGGAGGAGGAGGTGGAAGATCCTCGATAAAAAATTCCTTCTCAGCGACCGTAGCCACCTCAGTACCAGCAGGCACCTCAGAATCCTCAGGAGGAGGATATGGCGTAGCATCAGGATGATCCATTCGCGGAGGAGGATCATTCAACGAAGATATCTTTGGACCCTTACGCGTAGGTTTCTTTGGAAGCTTCATGATGTCTAACACCAGAAGGAAGAACATCTTCATCAACAATGGAAGAAGAAGATTACAATTCATTCAAAAGTGAATTGGGGGCAAAAAACCGGCGAACTTTGGGCATGGGTTTCACTTAACCAACCAAAGGGGACAGTCTAAACATATCATGGGGGAAAATCAAAAACCTTTGATCACATGATCAAAGTTGCAAGCGAAGAAATATCATACCGAAACCATCATTAAAAATCAAAATGGAACAAAACCCAAGTTCCCATACAGCGTAAACAAGCAAAAGAAAGCAGGAATTCTCACATGCAAGCATAATAAGCATCAATAAATCTCCTAGTCCGACAACGATACAACAGGGGCAAGCATGGAGAAAATCAAGACCAAATACGGGTATCACTTACTTGTATGATCGACACAGTGGAACCAAAGCACGCGGAGAATCAAAGGAAAAAGGGGAGCAGTTAGCAGCAAAAGAGTATCTCAATAAAAGGGATAGAGAGCGACAGTTCGAATAAGAAGAGGAAAGGTAGTTAATAAAATTCCCTTATCTTTGTTCCCCTCTTATAGGCGGCTGAAAAATCCAAAAAATTTGGATGTCCCGAAATTCAAGGGGAAGTTATTGCATGAAAGGACATGTAGGGACCACCCAATCGGTACGTGCAAAATTTGCGGCGTAACGGAGGTTTTCTTCCACTTCTACCAAACGGTAGAAGATGAAAGAAAAGGGGCAAACTGTAAATACCAATATTCTGTGGAGCACGTGTCACGATCTTAGTGGCCGCATATATACCTAACTGTGTAGCCTTCGCTAAACAGAGAAGCCTGAGGAACAAGAGATACCTCCGCAGATCTACTTTATCTCATCCCAAGAAAGAAGGCGTGAACGGTCAAGATAAGGAAGGGAAAAGCCTAGTCTATATAGAGTCAGCTGGCGAGGGGACAGAGGTAAATGACACATCCAATCAGCATTAAATGCTCAAATCTCTTATCTACACGCATGAATCTAGGGCACCTGGAGACAGAAAGCGTGGCAGAACCCGATTGGCGGAAGTTAGCGGTAAACGAAGGTACAAACTGTACTAAGGTTGGGTGGTTCCCGAAGGAACGTGGGCCAGTTGAGGTGGCGAAATATAACTGGAGAAATTAGGCGGTGGATGAAGGTACCATTGGTACGAAAGGTATATCAGCAGATGATGGACCCAGAGGCAGCAAATATATACATGGAGCAAGAGGGGCTATAAATATCAAGCTTCACCAACAAACTAAAGGCATTCAATATCTAGGAGAGAAGATCTAGTCTTAAGCTTATACCTCTTTAATGTTTAGAACTTAAGTATTTACTTCCATTTGAGTTCTCTCTATTACTTTGGGAAGCATTTAAGATCTTAGTAACCACCACAACTTAATACAAAAACAAGCACTCATTACCCCGTGGATGTAGAAAAATTTCGAACCACGTAAATATCTTATGTCTCATGATAGCTTAGAAGCTTTTACATTATACTTGTGTTCTTCGTTGTTATTGTGATCTTAGATATCATTTATTACCTGGCAATATCGGTTCAACGGAGGTATCAATACTACTTAGTATCATATCCTCAGAGATGTATACATTACGTAGACTACGGGAAAACGAGTAGTCACAAGAGAAATGGCTGAAGAAAATACTAAAATAAGAGTGTTGGAAGAGAAATTGGTACAACGTCTTAGGCATTGAAAAGCTCGAGCCATCGCGAGTGAACTATCATGCCCTCCAGCTTGTCGGTGTTGATGAGCTTGCAATAACCGCCTAGAAGGACGTCTGCCACCAGATACGGATCATCTTCTTTTTATTTGGGTAAATCAGTTCGAACAACTATCTTCACCGTTATCTTTCCGACTCGAAACGAGGTCGCTTTGACCACCATATCTCCAATTTGAAACGGGTCCGGGTATTGTGCAACCGTTTGAATCTTGGTTTCATCAGTTTCGACTGTAGCTTCCAAATTCTTGGCGAAGCGCTTGAATTGCCCAGCGCCCCACTCACATCTCTTGACAGCATCCGTGCCGGTAATCGTACTGAGTCCCCATGATGGGATAAGAGAAGAAATGACTGGTTGGGGAGAAAATCGTTCGGCCAGACTTACTTGCATCTGGAATCTATGAGTCAGCGTCAACGGGCTTTCTCCAGATGATCGAGTTCCGTTGGTAAGTTTTTGACACAACAACAGGTTGGACGGCTTGTTGGAGATTCTGTCGAGTGTTGACATCGGTAGGGGGTGTTCCCAGTCTTTC
This sequence comes from Papaver somniferum, assembly GCF_003573695.1. Classification (NCBI taxonomy): domain Eukaryota; kingdom Viridiplantae; phylum Streptophyta; class Magnoliopsida; order Ranunculales; family Papaveraceae; genus Papaver; species Papaver somniferum. The sequence goes on from NW_020622381.1 coordinate 19,276,836, forward strand.
TTTGTTGTCGTACACCCAAAAACGCCCCAGGATCATGTCGTAACCTAGTTCTTTGAAAATGTGGAACTTGTTATGCGTTATAGCGTCTCCCATCTTGATCTCGAGGTAAACGTAGCCGTGCGCGTTCCAGGCTTCCTCTTCGGGGCTCTTAATTACGGACCGGTTTCCGTGGTAGGAAAAATTCGTTTGCTTGACACGATGCGATTGAGAGCCATGAAGATATCTTGACGCTGCGCCTTGGAAAAGTAGAGAATTTCACATACATGCTGCATCATGGATTGTACAGTCTCGTGCACGGAGTCCCCGCAATTCCTCACCGGAAGTGGATCTCTATGCACTCCTTCATTCCCCAGCTGACTTTCTCCTACTTATACCTTTTCCCTAAAGATAAGTTTTAGTTATTGCAATCACCGGTTAGGTGATGAACAAATTTGTAGTAGTGGCAATATCTAGGGTTTGCCATCTCGGCTTCTGTCGGTAGGCGCCTGGGAGATGGTAGTATGATAACATCATCTTGAACCCATGCCTCTAAGAGTTCGATCACCTCCTCGATGGGAAATGAAAAATCCAAAACACTTCCTTCGGTTTCGTGATGACACATGGGGATCTTAGTGGAGGCCCTCCGTGGCTGAGCTGCTCGTCGTACTGGCGCCTCTCGTTTAGGATGCTGCTCTGCAACTGGGGCTTTCCTTTTTCCTCCCTCGTCCACTACGCTCATAGAGTAGGGACCAGCGTTGTACCGTTTGTTGATGAGACGTCTACTCCCTCGAGTTTCGCACATGTCTTCGGCTCTGGTTGGTCCGGCTCTTTCTAACAATGGTGGTGTTGTTGTGGCTGATCGTTTGGAATCTTCATGGAGTTCAGAGAATGTCCGGAAACGTAGGTTTTCTAACAAGGCACGGTATATAGGAGCCATACCGTTGATGCAGGAGTTTACCAACTGTTGCTCGGTCGCGTTCGGGTCATGACAGTCTAGTGCTTGAACCCTGAATCTCTTGACGAAATCATTTGGATGTTCGTTGTCTCGCTGGTACATCCTTCCTAGATCCGAGAAGGTAAATTGTTCGGAAACTAAGAAGAACTTCTTGTAAAATACGGTAACCATGTAACCCCAGTTGGGGATACTGTTTGGCGCGATGTCGTTGTACCACGTGTATGCTCTTCCGGTAAGTGATTTTGAAAACTCCCTCAAACGAAGAACGTGATTGTATTCGTGTTCGCCGAGGGACTCTAGGAATCGGAAGATATGCTCACGGGAATTCTCAGTGCCGTCTTACAGAGTGAATTGAGGAGAAGAGTGTCCCCTAGGGAGAGGAATCCTTTGTTTTTCAGGTGGGTAAGGGGGTTGATGTTGATGTATGTATACTTCATCACTTTTGACTTGATTCCGAAGTAGTTGCTCCAAATCCTCTCGTGTGACAAAATTGGACGACCGACTTCTCTCCGATGGGGTTCCGACACGAATCCCCTCGTCCATGTCAATGCGTTCTGCCGAGGTTCCGGCGCCAGGGGTGTTGGAGGTATTTCTCATCGGCTCTAGAGGGCGTGACTCCTGTGGTAATCGTTCTGTCAGGGCCTTGATAAAGACGAGTACTTATTTCTGAGTTGAGACCATGTACGTTTGGGCTCGATCAAGAACCTCATGTCGTTCCATTAAATCGGCGATGGTGATATACGGTCGGCTCCCTCCGGCTCCTCCGATTTCTCGTCCCGTTGGCGGGGTAACTAGAGTCCTGGTGGCGGTCGGAGGTGCCATGCTTGACGAGGCATTAGGGGCAGTAGTGGCAGCTCTATCCCTGGTGATCGGTGGTGTAACACTTGAAGGAGGGCTTTCGGTGTTGCCAGGATTAGTAGGTTGCGTAGAAGCATTAGAGGCGGCAACGGCTCTGGCCCTGGTGATCGGTGGTGTAACACCTGAAGGAGCACTTTCAATGTTGTTGGGCTCAGCAGGTGGCATGGTGATGCCGCTGGAAGGAGCGTTAACACCTGGGACAGATTCCGTGTTGGTGTTCTCGTGGATCGCAGATGATCCGCATCTGAGTTCCACCATGTTGAAGTTGGAATTGAAAGATGAGGCTGAAAGCTGGAAATTGATATTGTAACCGAGAGATCGATCCTCCTGCTGCGGTCGCCAATTATTTGAGGGTGAAAATGGTTTCTGCTGATTTCGGTAATTTCGTGTGAGTGGGTGAGAAACTGAGTCTAAACCCTAAACAATGTACTGCAAGGGAGTACTTTAAATTCGATAGATCAATTTGTACAAATCCGGCCTAAACCAAGAAATGGCCGTTCCAGACTTGCTTCGGTCACAAAGTGAAGGAGAAGGGTTGGTTTTAGGGAGGGAAGCGAAGAAAGTGTTGAGACAAGAATAGTTGATTCTGGAAGAGTAGTTGTTTGACTTGTATCAGAAAGTGAAAGCTAACAGATGGGAAATATAGCAAGTGATTTCTGAGTGTTGTATGCACCTGACCAAAACCTGTCATTTTGTGGAAATAAGTAAGACCTATTTATACAAGTCGTAACCCAAACGTACTCTGGTCTCGTAAGAAATAGAAACGGCTGAGTAAAATGGAAGGAGGTGGTAACGAGTAACGTGTGGAATTGATGTTCCATAATGAAAGAAACGTTTCACCATTATTCCTTGCATTTACTAACCGACTCATTCTTATGACACTTTCTTGTAACGGGCGTAGTGTACGCCGCACGCTGTAAACCGCCAAACCAAAACCCTAATGAGCATCATCCAGTTTGTGACATGTGTTGATGTCTCGAGTGTTTTGTGGAAAACGTGTAGCATGTTGCTGTTGTTTGGCAAGTTGAGCTTGGGAGATTTGTCGGCTCGGTGGTGACCCTCGATGGTCGAGATTTTGCATCTTTAGAGGAAGGGTAGTCGTTGATTATTGCAACCCTTCGCGTTGTAGCCAGCAGCATGAAAGCATGGCTGGCATGACTTTGACAGAGTTAGGCGTGGCCAAGCTAGGATTTTGGCATGGTTTAGGTGCGGCCAAAAGTCGGGTTTTGGCATAGTTTGGGCGTGACCAAAATTGGGGCTTGGCGTTGGTCCAAAGGTTGCTGCGTGTTAGCTGGTGACTTTGGAGGGCTAAGATATGTGTCCCAGATGGTAGGATGGTCGTTGATTGTTGCAGCCCCTCGTTTTGGTAGCTAGTGGTACGAAGGAAATGCTGACATGGTTTTGGCATAGAGTAGGCGCGACCAAAATTAGGGTTTTGGGAAAACCGTGGTGTTTAGACTCGGGCCGCAAGTTGCCACACGTTTGGTGGCGAGCTTGGAGGGTCGAGATATGCATCTCATATGGAAGGGTGGTCTTTGATCGTTGCAACCCTTCGTTTGGCAGCCAACGACATAGTTTAAGGCCGGCATGGCTTTGGCATAGACTAGGCGCGACCAAAATTAGGGTTTTGGGAAAACCGTGGTGTTTGGCCTCGGGCCACAAGTTGCCATGCGTTTGGTGGCGAAATTGGAGGGTCAAGATCTACATCTTAGATGGAAGGGTGGCCGTTGATCGTTGCAACCCTTCGTTTGGCAGCCAGCGACATAGTTTAAGGCCGACATGGCTTTGGCATAGAGTAGGCGCGACCAAAATTAGGGTTTTGGGAAAACCGTGGTGTTTGGCCTCGGGCCGCAAGTTTCCATGCGTTTGATGGCGAACTTGGAGGGTCGATATCTGCATCTCAGATGGAAGGGTGGTCTTTGATCGTTGCAACCCTTCGTTTGACGTGGAGATGTGGCTGGCACGGCATGTCATTGGCACGATGGTGCGGCTGGCATGGTTGACATGCCTTGGCGCAGAGACGTGGCTGGCATGGTTTGCCATTGGCACGGTGGTGCAGCTGGCATGGTTGGCATTCCTTGGAGCAGAGACGTGGCTGGCATAGTTGCCATTGGCACGGTGGTTCGGCTGGCATGGTTGGCATGCCTTGGCGGAGAGACGTGGCTGGCATGGTTCGCCATTGGCACGGTGGTGCGGCTGGCATGGTTTGCATGCCTTGGGAGCAGAGACGTGGTTGGCATGGTTCGCCATCGGCACGGTGGTGCGGGTGGCATGGTTGGCATGCCTTGGCGCAGAGACGTGGATGAAATGGTTGGCATGTGTTGGCGCAGAGACGTGGCTGGCATGGTTCACCATCGACACGGTGGTGTGGCTGGCATGGTTCGCCATCGACACGGTGGTGTGGCTGGCATGGTTGGCATGCCTTGGTGCAAATACGTGGACGGCATGGTTTGCCATCGGCACAGTGGTGCGGCTGGCATGGTTGGCATGCCTTGGCGCAGAGACGTGGCTGGCATGGTTCGCCATTGACACGATGGTGCGGCTGGCATGGTTGGCATGCCTTGGCGCAGAGACGTGGTTGGCATGGTTTGTCATTGGCACGGTGGTGCGGCTGGCATGGTTGGCATGCCTTGGCGCAGAGACGTGGCTGGCATGGTTTTCCATTGGCACGGTGGCGCGGCTGGCATGGTTGGCATGCCTTGGCGCAGAGACGTGGCTGGCATGGTTTTCCATTGGCACGGTGAGAGAATTAGGGTTAGGCATATACAGAGGTGATGTAAGTTAATACTGAGGGTTCTGTCGTGGATCATGACATATGTATATATAAAAAAAGGTACCCTAATAATTCTTACGCAAGCACGCTGATTGATTCAATAAATGCGCTATTGGTCATAGTGATGTCATGTCAGATGTACGGTTTTACGATTTTATCCCTAAGCTAAAAACCACCATCAACACCAACGCAGCGTCATTGGAATGGTATAAAGAATGTATTCAGATACCTTAAAGGAACCATTGACATGGGTCTATTTTATCCATATGAGGACGAAAGGAGGATTGTTAAATCAACCCCCTACACTGAAACCCCAAATAATGTTTTGGTTGGTTTTGCTGATGTTGGGTACCTCTCTGACCCACATAAAGCTCGATCCCAAACTGGTTATGTATTCACCATAGGGAACACAACGATATCTTGGAGATCGACCAAGCAAACTCTTGTAGCTACCTCCACGAACCACTCAGAGATCATTTCCCTACATGAAGCGGTTCGTGAGTGTATATGGTTAAGGTCTATCATTACACATATTCGAGGGACGAGTGGTTTGAATTCCACCACTGAAGAGCCAACATGCATTTATGAAGATAATGCAGCTTGTACCGAACAGATGAAGCAAGGATATATCAAGGGTGATAATACGAAACATATTTCACCAAAGTCTTTTACAATCAACAACAACAATATCTCTTAAAAATTCAAGTCAACAAAGTACCGTCTGATGAAAATGTGGCAGGCTTATTTACTAAGTCACTTCCTAAGTCCTTATTTGAAAAGAACGTAAAGAGTATTGGACTAAGGAAATTTTCCGAAATCCCTTGATTGCAATCAGGGGGAGATGGCGACATTAGGGGGAGTATATAATGATATGATGTCTACATCAGGGGGAGCGGGTGTATGTTGAACTCTTTTTCCCTTCACCGAGTTTTATTTTGTCCCAATGGGTTTTGTTACTCGGCAAGGATTTTAATGAGACAACAACAACACTAGGTTTATGACTCTCCGATTTAAATTATCTTTTCCCCACAGGGTTTTTGTATTTTAGGTTTTTCTGAAGAGAAGTGGCCAGCTTTATCAACACGTTGTACTCTATTCCCTTCGTCAAGGTTTTTTCCCATTGGGTTTTCCTTGTCAAGGTTTTAATGAGGCAACACATTTGAAGTTCCACTTTTGAACCGCACAAGGGGGGGTGTTATAGGGCTTATGGCCCATGGATGTGCGGTCCATTAGTATACTAGGGTTGAATCCTTTACTCTTGTATAAATAGAATACTTACCTATGTAATGGGGTTCCTTTCCCTTTTCTGGTTAATGAAAAATTATTCTCTCTTCCATTTTCTCTCTTTCTCATATTACTCCAAAAATAAAAGAATTATTTTAATTACCACATGAATGAAAAACAGCCTCCTCCGTTGTCCCAGTGATGGGGTTTAGCTCCTCATGTGGTAGACACTCTCAAATTATTTTTATATTGCTCAAAAAGTGTGTACAATGGTTATAAAGAGGAGAACTAATATAAACCGGGAATTTGCAACACCCAGCGGCGGTTACAAAGTCACCATTACAACTGTTTACAAAGAACAATATCTAGATCGTGTCGCAGAAGAATTGTCGTTTAGGGATACAAAAGATGACTGTTCATGAACGACAGTTCCTAACAGTATTATGTTCTTCGTCTGGTTCTTCAGCAGCAACAACAGAAGTTGCACTGCAACTCGTGATTTCTGCTCTCTGCACCTCTCTGATCTATACCCTATCGCTCCATACCCTTCTCTGTAATGCCAGCAGACTATATATACCCACACATGCCTTCGAATATCACCCCATTACTCCAAATAATCTTCATAACTCCGGCAGTAAAGAAAAATATTCTCGAAATATTTTCTTTCCCTTCTCGTCTTCTGAAGCTGTCAATCAGCGTCTACACGTTCCAATAATGCAGAAAATACATCAAAGAATAATCCAACATGCTGAAAACACACTCAGTCTTTCCAAAACGACTCCAACAGAATCTCGTGTGTCACTTTTGTACGTGAATGCCCTGTTTCTTCGAAACTGATTATCCATCCCATTACACTCGAATCAAGCGACTATACCAAACCTTCCGAAGAGTAACATGCCCATAACAATCCATTGGAGAGATTAAATCTCTCTAGAAATCTCTCAAATCAGAAACAACAACTCTCGGGCTTTCAAAAAAAGAAAGCCCGTAACTCCCCACTTCATTTAATCCCGATGATTCATCTAATTATGATCAATTCCATCAAACTTACCACGCCTGTTAAGACAAATCTATTCATCCCAACAAATATCCGCCATTGAATCTCCTTCAATCCTGACCAAAATGCGAACCCTAATTCTGCCACTTGAATTCCCGCCAAAACTGAAATTTGAATGGGGAAGATGAAGGTGCCCCTTATCCTGTTCGGGGTGCTGATAATACTAGAGTGTAAATAGTAAATAGGGTACCCCTTAGAAAGTGGACGCCCCTTATCCAAAATGGGGGTCTGAATAGCAAATGTCCTCCAGGGGGTTTTATCAACTTTTCGAGCCAATTTTTCCACACATGTTTATTTCTCCAAAAACACCTACACACATAAAAACACCATAATAAGTACTAAATCAAGTACCAACAATATAGAAAATTGAGGACAACTTAGACACAAAAATGCATCTATCAAATACCCCCAAACTTATTATTTGCTAGTCCTCGAGCAAATCTAATCTAGAAAATAAAAATCCTAACTCACTGTCGCAGGCATCGTCGGTTGCATTTAGCATATGCAACAAGCCTTTAAACCACTAGGTGTCCCTAGTGGCCGAGTTATAGTCTCGGGAGGGTTTACTAGAGATGTACCCACAAAACCTTTACTCCAGTCCAGACCCTAGCTATCTACGCAGAACCTTGAAAGGAACTAAAGAATCTCCTTGGTTGGCATACTCTCATTGACTATAGGAGGAAGTATCCTGAAGCGAAATTCCAATTGTTGTACACGAGTTTGCTCTCAAGCATACTAAAATTCATATATAAGTGACAAAGCTCTACTCAGATAGTCTCACTATGGACATCATAATCGGAGTCAAACCAATCACATGAAAAGATCAAGAAGATGGATATAGATAAAAACGTAGATGGTTTTAAGGTGAACGGTGTTTCCCATATCTGTCTGAAGGCCACTGCCAAGATGAACCTATCCTAATGGACTAAGATACCGGTCTGACTAATATCAACACAACTGGCATATACAAGGGGACCAGTGGTCGATAATCCTAACTCTAGGTCAACACAAATGGCATATACAAGGGAACCATCGGTCGAATTTATTGAATTTATTTCGGTTGGTCTGATGGTCCGGTCTCAATTTCTTTTCTTTTCTTTTCTTTTCTTTCTTTCTTTCTTTCTTTCTTTCTTTTTTTTTTCATTTTTTTTTGTGGTATCTCAATCACTCTATTTCACCCCAACAATGGTAACAACTTGAATCCTGTGCCCCACCAAGTCATTTAAAAGAAAAGAAAAAATAAAAATAAAAGGTGAAAAGGACTCAACGAGATATCGCGAAACTACCATGTTATTTATAACACCTGAGCTTTGTGCTTTCATGAATAGACTCTATAGATGTTTCCATCCACTCAGATTGGTTCCTCAACTACTACAACCAAGATGTTTCCATCCACTTAGATTGGTTAGTGCCAACCTTAATAAGCATAAATTCCTAGGCTCTGGAGTTTATTTAATTATACTGCAACTAAAAAGTTTCTCCCATACCCCCAAACTTAAATCTAACATTGTCCTCAATGTTCTAAAGATGAAATTAAAACCATGAACAAGGAGAAATTGTTAACACTTGAAGAAAATAGTTAAGGAAAGATATTACCGTGTTGCATGAGCATGGGTTACCTCCCAAGAAGTGCTAAGTTTAAAGTCTTCAGCCAGACTAAGAAAGGATTAGTTACCTCGAAGAATCATATAGTAGCAGCCGGAATAATTGCGGGTCATCTGAGTCAAAAAAGTGTTACCAAAAAGAAAAGAAAATCGCAACAGACCATGAAGATACCGAACATACCCTTATTTAACTTGAAGACAACAATATGTAGTTGTGGTTCAGGTTCAGGCTCAGGCTCTATAAAAGGGTCTTCATAAAAGGTTTTCCTGGACTGGATTTCTTCAAAGGTAAGATCCCAAAGATCAAGTTGTAGAGTTTGAAAATACTCAACTAAGAACTTAGAGGCACATAACAATAACCTGAATAATTGGGGATCATCTAAGTCAATAAGATTTGACTCACATAGCTGACCACAATGAAAGTGGTGGTCTTCCTTGAACAAATGTGTCGACCGTAATCTCCTAAAATAATTAGGTTTAGTCTCAAAACTTAATAATTGATACATTTGAAACTTATACGTTCCCACAATTGGTTGAAAAATATTTGGTGGGAAAACAAAGTCAATTTGGGTATTATGTCCTGGGTAAACCACATCAACTAGAGTATGGGTTTCTAACACTGAACTTCCTTATGGACATTATTAGGTTCGGGAAAGCTAGTATGAAGGTAATTTGGCACAATGGTTGAGGCACATATATCAAGTCCCAAGTGAGGGACCTTTCTAAGAGTTAAAGCACATGGAAAATGATAATCACCACCAAACTTAGAGTTTTTAGTGTCTCTAGAAAGACTAGTCACAACTTCCCTAGTTTCAAGGTCATCAGATTCCTGAAAATGGTCAATTGATTCTTCTAAGTCAGGTTCATCCTCACTCATCTCTACGAGTTCACTTTCTTTGTCTAAGACTATTGTTTCTAAATCTCTATACTCAAAATAAGACCGTTCCTCTAAACCATCACTGCCTTCGTAAAAAGGAAAAACTACATCGTCTAAAACGGGGGTATTTCTAGTCAAATCCTCGTCCTTTTGAATAGGTGAATAATTATTAAAACTATTTGGATTTAAACCAGAAATAATACTATCATTATAACGCTCAATTGGGGTAACAAATTCCTGATCACTACGCCTAAAAACTTCAGATTCTTCATCAACACTATCATCATCATCATTAGTACTATCCTCATCATCATAGTAATATGAAGATGGTCGAACCTTATCTAAAGTATTGCTTCCAGTTCTAACCTCGTCATCTTGATTATGTAAATAGAAATTTTCCACATTTTCAAGGGTGATTTTTGAAGCAATGTATTGGCAATTCAGTGTAATTCGAGCAATTCTTTCTTCCGTTTCTAACTTAAGCCTACGTGTTGACTCAGAAAACTCACGTGATGACTCAGCTAACTTACATGTTGACTCAGCTAACTTCCCGAGGGTGTCTTCAAATGAAGTTTCACTCATTGTTACAGTTCTCGTTTGTGTCCGCTAACTTATGTGTCGACTCAAGTAACTTACCTGTTGACTAAAGTATCTTACGTGCCTCATCTAGAGGAAAGGAATTATAAGATTTTTTTCTCGTATGAACAGTGAGAATGTGGATAGTAGTTGGCCTCACCATGGTATGGACCGTAACCTTCAAAATCTTGGCGCTCCCAACCACTATTCACATTATGGTCATAAAAAGAGTGATGTCCATATTGTTCAGTTGGATAATCATTGTATTGGCTATTGTTATACTTATACCAGTTTGACATTATCAACACAAAATAAACCCACTGACAGGGGATTCCCGGGTGTTCTAGAAAACCTTACCTCCCGTTCCAGACGGGGGATGAACTGCTGAAGTCGACTCGGGCCACGACTCCTATGTCATGTACGAACCCGAGGGGACGAGACAATATTGTAACTGTCGTCCTTCCCTGCAGCAGTTTTATTTAAATCAACACTTCCTTAGGGTTTTTTTTTAAAAAAAAATAATGTCCAAAAGTCCCAAAAGTTCAAAAAGCGTCCAAAAATTACAAAAAAATTACAAAAAAATAAACCATATTTACAGTTTCTAAAAATAAAATAAAAAAAAATAAAATAATAATTATATACAAAATCTTCTTCTTCACTCCTTTTGGATTCCTCTTTTGTTTCCTTCTTTGGCTTCACTTTTCTTTTCAGCACGTTCTCTCTTTTTCTTTAGCTCAACTCGAAATCTGAAAGCAAACAAGAAATATCAAAACGCGTAAAAAAGAACAAAAATAAAACCTAAAAACAAATCTATACACAAGTCAGCGTCGGCGTCTCCAAAAATTGATCGAATTTTAGATAGTGGTAAGTAGAGTTGTCGTTCACTCGGACTTGATGAGATTGATTTTAAGAATTAATAAACTAAAATAATAAAAATAAAGAGGATATGTACAAAATATGGTCACAGGATGAAGAATTTACCGGGACTCGGGTTTTACTTTTTTTCATGTTCATGGGTTCATAAATTAATCCTAGACATTTATAGCTCAAAACAAAAGAAACGATAACTCTAATCTTTGCCAAAGTAGATTTCATAAAACATTAGTTGTAAGTTGTGAGCATGACGCATCAAAAGTAATTAAAACTAAACATGCGACATCAAACAAAATAACAAATAATTAATAGAAATCATAAAACAATTAAATTAAATGCAAATAGTTATAAAAGAATTATTTTAATTACCACATGAACGAAAAACAACCTCCTCCGTTGTCCCAGTGATAGGTTTTAGCTCCTCATGTGGTAGACACTCTCAAATGATTTTTATATTGCTCAAAAAGTGTGTACAATGGTTACAAAGAGGAGAACTAACATAAACCGGGAATTTGCAACACCCAGCGGCCGTTAAAAAGTCACGTTACAACTATTTACAAAGAACAATATCTAGCTCGTGTCGCAGAAGAATTGTCGTTTAAGGTTACAAAAGATGACTTTTCATGAACGACAGTTCCTAACAGTATTATGTTCTTCGTCTGGTTCTTCAGCAGCAGCAGCAGAAGTTGCACTGCAACTCGTGATTTCTGCTCTTTGCACCTCTCTGATCTATCCCATATCGCTCCATCCCCTTGTCTGTGATGCCAACAGACTATATATACCCACAAAGGCCTTCGAATATCACCCCATTACTCCAAATAATCTTCATAACTCCGGCAGTAAAGAAAAATATTCTCGGAATATTTTTTTCCCTTCTCGTCTTCTGAAGCTGTTAATCAGCGTTTACACGTTCCAATAATGCAGAAAATACATCAAAGAATGAGCCAACATGCTGAAAACACACTCAGTCTTTCCAAAACGACTCCAACAGAATCTCGTGTGTCACTTTTATACGTGAATGCCATGTTTCTTCGAAACTGATTATCCAACCCATTCTACTCGAATCAAGCGACTATACCAAACCTTCCTAAGAGTAACATGCCCATAACAATCCATTGGAGAGATTAAATCTCTCAAATCAGAAACAACAACTCTCGGACTTTAAAAAAAAAAGAAAACCCGTAACTCCCTGCTTCACTTAATCCCGATGATTCAGCCAATTATGATCAATTCCAGCAACCTTACCACGCCTGTTAAGAAAAATCTATTCATCTCAACAAATATCCGACATTGAGTCTCCTTCAATCCTGACAAAAATGCGAACCCTAATTCTGCCACTTGAATTCCCGCCAAAACTGAAATTTGAATGGGGAAGATGAAGGTGCCCCTTATCCTGTTCGGGGTGCTGATAGCACTAGAGTGTAAATAGTAATTAGGGTACCCCTTAGCAATTGGACGTCCCTTATCCAAAATGGGGGTCCGAATAGCAAATGTCCTCCAGTGGGGTTTTATCAACTTTCCGAGCCAATTTTTCCACACATGTTTATTTCTCCAAAAACACCTACACACACATAAAAACACCATAATAAGTACAAAATCAAGTACCAACAATATAGAAAATTAAGGACAACTTAGACACAAAAATGTTCTATCATGGTTCTAGAGGCGTAAGGAACGCGATTGTACTTTAATCGGTGTGAGACTTGGTTAGGGCTCAACTACATTCCACTCCGAAGTTAACTTGTAGTAGGCTAGTGTCTGTAGCGGATTAATACATTGTGGCGTTCAAATATGGACTAGGTCCCGGGGTTTTTCTACATTTGCGGTTTCCTCGTTAACAAAACTTTTGGTATCTGTTTTATTTTTTTTCTGAATTATATTTTTTATATGATTGAAATATCACAGGTTGTGCGTAGTTCAATCAGTTAATAAATCTGACCTTGTTTGTTGGATAAAAATTGATCGACACTTAGGCGTTGGTCTTTGGTACCTTCCGAGTTATTTCTCATCTAAATCAGGATCACAAATTATTATCTGTTTGATTTGCTGATTGTATTGAGAAAGAGATAAATCTCTTTGATATATCTCTTCATTGAGCTCGCTTTTGAGTTGGTGCTCTCAGAATTATATTGGAGTTTTGTCTATACAGATTTCCGAACAACTTATTGTGTGGTTATTATACCCCCGCTTTTTCAATTGGTATCAGAGCAAGCAAATCCGTTAAGACCTCATAAGTCTGTGTTTGTAGCAATCTGACTCTATGGACACAAGTGATATCTCTGTATACGTACTGCCAGTCTTCGATGGATCGAATTACTAATGGTGGAAAATTTCTATGCGTGCCTTTCTTCAAGCGCGTGATTTTCAATCATGGGTTCGTGTTGTTAATAGCTATAACCCTCCATTAGTTACAGTAGACGGTGTAACTGTTGCAAAGGATATTGGTAAGTATGATCCTGTCGAGATTCTCGCTGCAAAGAAAAATTCTGACGGATTAAATGTTATCATCCATTCCATTACCCCAGATCGTCAGCACAATGTGACTACGTGCACTCGGTCTAAAGATGGTTGAGATATCTTAGAAACCGTATTTGAATGGAATACCTCTAAGAAAGAATTTGGGATTCAAAACCTAAATTCTGATTTGGAAAACCTTCGTATGGCTGACGAAGAGTCATTTGATGAGTTTAATCACAAAGTTTCTGAAATTGTCAATGCATCTTTTGCGTTGGGTAAGATTATTCCCGAAAAGAACATTGTGATGAAAATTCTCAGATCGCTACCAGCTATATACGATTCTAAGAAACATGCCATCGTTGAGGGAAATAACCTTGAAACACTTTCCAGAAATACACTTGTTAGAAATTTAAAGATCTTTGATAATGAGCATTCATCCAAAGCTGGAAAGGATGTTGCTCTCAAAGCACAAAAGAACACTAAACTACTTGATAAAAGTAAAAGTGTTGGAAACTTGGTAGATGATCCTATTAAGAATGATTCATTAGATGAAGATCTTGACAACTAAGTCTCTCTGGTCACAAGACATTTTAGAGATCTTATTTTGAAGAGAAGTAAATGGTTCACCAGAGATAAACCCAGAACATCTGTTAAACATCATGATCGTGTTCCTCCTAAAACACAGGGACACAGTCGAAAGTGATGATGATGATATGCCACAGTGCTTCAAGTGTAAAGGTTTTGGTCATTTTGCTAATGAGTGTCCAAATCGTTGAAAATACACTGGAAACAAAGGTCTTGCTGCAACTCTTGATGAAATGTCTGATCACTATGATTCAAACGAAGATGGAAAATCAAGTGTAGCACTCCTTGGAGAAAATATTAATTTTGATAATTGTAGCAATACTGTTGATGGTGGATTTTAGTTCAGGGCTAAAATTGTAAAACCAAATTTATGCGTTGACATCCTGCAAAGGATAAAGCCACTGATAAGTGATGAATACTTCTCCACTTTACTAATTCACCTAAAATGGAGCATGTAGCAACAATCCCATATACCTTGTGAATTTATAACATTATTAATGTATGACCAGCCTTGTATTTCCTGTACTGCTCCACTCATATCATTGGCGTGGCATGACGATTGAGCGTTGCTCTCAACAGAGCAACACGAATCTCCAAGCATTAATAATGAAGCATGCACGAAATAACCGTACATGCTATAACTCTCGGAGTGTTATAATAGCCCGATTGAGCATCTGGACTGTCCATATCAGTCTCAGAAACGATCACGACCATCCAACTTCACCAGCATGATTGGATGGCTTAGATTGGATCCATAACCCCCATGAAGGTATTGCAGTATTCACCACCGACCCAATGCGGGCCCCGCATGGTCGGTCTCCCCAAAAGGGTAGCATATCTTGCTAATACGTCCAGCCAAAGCAGCGTGGACGTGAAACCCTCAATTAGGGTTTGCGGCACATTACATGTGTCGCAAAACAGTCTCAACCATCCATCTTCGCAGGCATAGATGGAGGGTGTAGATGTAGATTCAAAGGGCACAGAGCATGTCAACACAAACACCATGGGCCCGCCTACATACATGACCAATTGGTCAGGACCAACTATGGTTGGTCGTCCCAATTCGTGCGCCCAAACAAGGCATGACGCACGTCCCGCAAAATCCTAATTAGGGATTGTGTTGCGATCACGAGCGTCCATCTTCTCCTGCTCGGATGAAGGGTTTAGGAGTAGACTAAGCAGGTCCGGTGAGCATCAACATGATCACTGTGGACCATCTATCTCCGCACCCGATCGGCCAAAGCTTATCATGGTTGGTTGCCTCGATTCGCACGCCCAAACTAGGCGTGGTCACACCTCCCAATTGCAAAATAATCTCGACCACTCAACTTTGTCGGACAAATTGAGTGGCATAGATCACGTTTCTATGGGATAGTAAAGTATAAGCGTGTACACCAGCCCGCCATCTGCACGCCGGACTGATCGTCCAAGACCGACCAAGCGTGGTCGTATCGAAACGCGCGCCCGAAGTAAGCTTGTTGCGCGGCCTTTGCGGCACAAAATTTATGTCAAAAATCGATCCTATCCGCTCCTCTTTATCGAACAGATTGAGCGGTCTAGATCACGCATTCATGGGGCAGCAAGGTATAGGCGCCTACACCGGCATGCCGGTTACACGCATGCACAATCGGCTTGGCCAAAATTGCGTCCCGAGCTTGGTTTCGACCAAGATGAAGAGTGATGCTTGCGCACCTCTTCACAAACCCTAATTCCACTAACGGTCGCAGATGAGTGTCTCAAAGATCATCTCGTCCGTTCAACTTCACCTGCTTGGTTATAAAACCCTGGTCAGGAGTTAACTGGTCAATGAGGTGTCGTGGTGATTATCATCCGCCACTCTACCACACCATGTGGTTGGACAAGGGAGGACTTGCTTGCGCAGCCTCCAAACCATCACATGAAGTAGGCTGGACATGAAGCTATTTTAAGACACTCAAACAGCGATGCTTCATACATGCTGAGTATATTCGATGCATTACTTGCGTAGAATACACACGATACTTCACAAGTATCGACTTCCTAAATAAATTAGTTATTTAATATAGCATCACATGTTGCTTTCTGTGGGTCCCACGATCCACACACTCGAGACATCAATCATGTCACAAACTAGGGGATACATACTGGGGTATTGGTCTGGCGGTTTACAGCGTGCAGCGCACAACGCGCCATCACAAGAACGTGTCAGGAAGTCATGGACGGATAGTGATGATGGGAGAAGTGGGCAAGACTGATCGTATAACACTAACACACGCAACTCCACTACTCCATCACTCCACTTTCTCCACTTCCCATGAGAGAAGTGGGTTAGGCTCAATGACTTGTATAAATAGGTTCTCCTCCCTATTTTCAAACAAGACAACAGAAACCAAGTGTTGATACAATCGTATTCCAACACCAGAACTGATAGCTTTCATTCTGTAAGCCAGTTCAGCTTTCTGATACAAGTCATACATAGCCAACACCTTCACAATCTCAACACCTTCTTCGCTTCCCTCCCTAAGATCAACCCCATCTCCTTCACTTTGTGACCGAAGCAAGTCTGGAACGACCATTTCTTGGTTTAGGCCAGAATTGTACAGATTGATTTCTCGAATCACAAAGCACTCCCGTGCAGTGCATTTTTTTAGGGTTTAGATTCATTCCTCATCCACACACCCCAAATTACCAAATTCGGCAGGAATAGTTTTCACCCATAAAAAAATACATACATCAATCTTGATATTTTTCCAGGAGAAACTTCTTCGACCACTTTGGAGGATAAAATGGATTTTACTCTATTTACTGAAAATTCTATCTCACACATTTCAGGTACTTCAATTTGTTTAGCAGCATGTTCGGCTATGCTACCTGAACCATCCTCCACATTGACATGTTCTTATTGTCGTGTTAAGCGTCATGAACTCTCAAATTGTTTCAAGTACAAACACAAATTAAGATATGTCAACAAACTGTAACGGATAGCAAATCGATTAGCAAACAAGCTCAAACTTGTTCTGAAATCAGATCCATCCGAGGTATGTAAATTTAACTCACCCCTAAGAAGTTGATTTTTAAAGAAAAAGTTATATCTTTACAGAAAAGAACTAGGTCTAAACGATCTACAAAAGGGGGTATTGAAATTTTTGTGCAGGAACCTTGTGGTGCATATATTATTGTTCACCCAACACAATTTGATTGTGTTAAAGGTGCATCTTGTCTCATGTGCCCGAATTTCAAAAAGAGACAAGAGTTATCACTGTCGGGTTCTAAGGTCAGAAAATATTCTAGATCGTATTTCCTTGAATTTTTGAATTCTGAATAATATATTTTTCTTTTCATATCTTCAAATGGTGTATTGAAAAGAGTTTTTTTTTCTTTTGGTTAAGACAAGGGGGTTAAAATCGACATTCTACCATTCTTAGGGTTGTGTGTTGATCGACCTGAACCCTACTTACTTTGTACATAGGTTCCGTAACCCTATATCCTTTTTCCTCCTCTAAAACTCTTTTCATCAAAAGATTGCTTGTGGAGCTATTGTCTTGTGCATTTGTCACAATCTCATATCCTTATGGAGACTCCAAGCATCATATCTTCTGATGGAAAAGATGTTAATATGATTGTTAAGCCATCAATCATGAAGGAAAAATATAAATCCCATACCTCTACAACTTTAAAGAGAAAAAGGAAGAATATGAAGAAACCAAGGGCTAACACCTCAAATCTTCAAAAGTTTTCTGGTGTTCTTGAAGAGAAGGATGAAGATGCATCAAATAAAGGCTATTTTCCTAAGATCTCTTGAAATTCAGAATGCCCTGGTTCAACATCAGTCAAGAAGGTTTGTTGGAATTGACTCCTTTCTTCATGAAACTTATGTTCCAATGTATGTTGACGACAAGGAGTTCAGGGACGATAAAGAATTTTTCAAGAATCTTAATGTCTAGGAAACTTCTTATGAAAATTTATTCTTATGTTTCAAGAAGGATAACTAGGGTTTGGAATAGCAAATATTGTGATTACACATAGCTATTTCAACGATTTTCATCTTTCAATGTTTTCGGATTTATTTATTTAAATTCTAAGTTATTTGGAAGATGATTTTGCAGTATTAGTCTTTCTTGGTTTTATATATTGCAAAAATATTTTATGGGATATGTTGTGTTTACGTCCGTGAACCATGATTATCTCATATATGCTCAAAAGTTAAGTCTATTGTGTTATTATGCAAATATTGATGAAAGATAGAATGAAATTTTGAAAATTCCGCAGTATTGATCTTTCACTGATCACTTTTATGTGAAAGTAATGTATGGGTCCGTAAGTTTTCTTATGTTGAGAATTTCTGATTAATTAATCAATAAGGTCTTCTTGTGGTTAATTTACCTGATACAAATCCATGTGGTTTGTTAATGTCCAAAGAAATCCTTTTTTTTTTTTTGGTAAAAGTAAGGTCGCTCATGTTGTTCTTTCGGGAATGACATAAAATGAGGGGAGAGTTCTTAACTGAACTTGTGCTTAATTGTCATATCTTTGTGGGGAGTGTGGTTGTAGAATATTTTAAGAGTTATCTTTGTATCTTTATAAAATCCTTAAAGAATACACTAAGTTTCGACTATGTGAAATCATTGAAACAAAGTTGATATGTTCTTTTTAGTCATGAATTATCTCTTTGAGAATTTCATTATGATCCCAGAGTTTTCATACCTTTACCAATTTATATTGACAAAAAGAGGGAGAATTATTTGGTAGTTCAAACTACATACATATGGTTTACGGATCATTATGTAAGGGGGAATGGTTTTCATTGTGAGACGAAGTATTGACTAAGGGGGGGGGGGGGGGGGGGGTGATACATATCACAGTAGTATTATTGTCAAAGTTGTAATGCAATTAGACTTTGATTCTGTGTAATAATACTATGACACTGTATAACAATGATTGAGAACATTCGTTTTCTTATTGTTATGGCTAGGGATCTTCAACAACAATGATGCTGAGTTGAACACGTTCAGAATCACTGAAGTACTTAGAGTAGCGAAGAATTCAAGGAATGTTGAAGAGCTAAGGAAATCAAGCATGATGGATGAGAAGCTATAAGGTTTATTTATTTTGTAATCCATATGTATTGATAGTTTTGTCGCTAAAATTGACAAAGGGGGAGATTGTTAGAGCACTGCTCGGTCGAACTCGCAAGTGTTGCTATCTCAAGCTTGTTTGCCAAGTTTAGTTGATCAAAACTATATACTTGATTGAAGACGAAGATCTACTGAGGAGAACTTGGAGGAACTTCATCAACAAAAGGTATGTGGATACTAAAACTTATTTATCACTAAGAGGTCTATTCTATTCTATCTTCTAATGAGACTAAGTCGTATAGTATATAGACTTTTACATTATACACATTTGATATTTCGAGCTGAGTTTATCTCGCATATCTTACATGATTTGTGTGAAACAATCGTTTGATGTCGACTTGGAAAGTTTCGTATTAATCATTAGATCACTTGAAAATTACTTAAAGCTAATGGTATGTGTGAGAAAACCATTTTCGTCTTCCAAGGATATTTCAATGATTGAAATGGTAGTTTAGAAAAATTTACCATGTCTGGATATAACACGTTATGCATACTTAGTATGCGAACTGTATTGTTATAACTCAGGTTCGGGAACCTTGTTTGCATACTTAGTATGCGAACGGTTTTACCTGTAAAGGTCCGGGAAACTTGTTTGCGTACCTAGTATGCAAACGGTTTCACCTGAGTTAGGTCCGGGATGGCTGTTCGCATACCTGGTTTGCGAATGGCTGGACATGCCAAGGTCTGGAGCTGTTGTTTGCGTACCTGGTTTGCGAACACAATGGTTAAGTTCTAAAATAGGTTAAGTATGATTCTCATACTCATGAACTAAAACATTTATGAATTAAGGAATTCAATCTTTGCAACTCGTGGCTTAATGTTCATAAATTGATTCTTGTATAATTACTTTGTACAACTACGAACCAATCCGATTTTGTTTCAATTTTTTCATATATATTTCTATGAGATAGTGAAAAATTGAAGAACTCTATTTGAAACACAATTAGATTCATTTGATTATCTTTCATGATTGATTGATCATCATATTTGATCTAGAAGTGTTAGATGAATGTGGTTAAGACAAAGCGTTCATATGGCTAACTTCGGTTAACTATTATTGAGCCAACTCAATATAAACGTTTATGTACGGTAACCCATATATAAATGAAGGTATATTTCATTTGTGTGTAACAAGCTAAGACCATCTAACGGTGGAGATTGATTGCTTTATTATTAAGCAGACTTAGCTTGAATCTTAAATCAGGATTTCATCTAACGGTGAATATTGAATGCTTTGTTACTAAGATATCTTAGCTTTGATTTTTGAAAGGCTATATAAGGTAGAACTCTAGCAACTGGAAAACCTAATCTCGGGACTTTCTTGTGTCCTAGTTGCAAACTAGAGACGATTCTCCTTTAACCTAGGTTTTTCCAAAACCATCTTAGGTTAACGACTTGAAGACTTTATTTGGGATTCGTGAAGCCAGATCCAACTATTTTCTCTGTGGTTGCATATTCTGATCTTACTTGTTCTATCGTGTTGAGTACTATCTTTTTTAAGATTTGCTCGAGATTTATCTCCAATAGGTAAGATATAAAAAGTAATCACAACAGTTCTTCGTCTCAGACTCTTGTGATTCCGCAATAACTTTCTTTGTTAATCAGTTGGGTTATTATGAGGTGATTGTTATTTCTAGGATGCTCTTAGGGAGTATAAGACCGAATTATCAATTGGTTCATGTTCACCTTGATTTACCAAAATACGGAACAAAAACTGAATAAAGAATAGACATATTTGTGAGAGACATATTTGTTTAAAAATCTTCGACTTTGGGTCGTAGCAACTCTTAGTTGTGGGTGAGATTAGCTAAGGGAATCAAGTGCGCGGAATCCGGCGTGGTTCTAGAGGAGTAAGGAACGGGATTGTACCTTAATCGGTGGGAGACTTGGTTAGGGCTCAATTACATTCCACTTCGAAGTGAACTGGTAGTAGGATAGTGTCTGTAGCGTCTTAATACAGTGTGGTGTTCAAATCTGGACTAGGTCCCGGGGTTTTTCTGCATTTGCGGTTTCCTCGTTAACAAAACTTCGGGTCTCTGTGTTATTTCTTTTCCGCATTATATTTTTTATATAATTGAAATATCAAAGGTTGTGCGTAGTTCAATCAGTTGATAAATTCGACCTTGTTTGTTGGATAGAACTTGATTGACACTTGGGCATTGGTCTTTGGTATCGTCCAAGTTATTTCTCATATCAATCAGGCTCGCAAATTATTATCTGTTTGATTTTCTGATTATATTGAGAAAGAGATAAAGCTCTTTGATGTATCTCTTGATTGTACTCGCTTTTAAGTTGGTGCTTTCGGAATTATATTGGAGTTAAGTCCATACAGATTGTCGAACGAATTATTGGGTGTGGTTGTTATACCTACGCTTTTTCAGGAATATCCTCAGATGATGGTGAAGACCTATGGGAAGTCTGGGAACCACTGATTTAGTCATCCTCGTCGTTAGCATAGAGATCATCCTTCGTTGGATTATGTAATTTCTGAAGCCTGAGAAGCATTGTTTTTTGTTGATCGCAATTCAAATATAAAACCTCCTCTATGTTACGGGTCAGGCCCCTGACCATCCACTTAGCTCGCTCGACCTATTTTCATATCAAGTTCACATCCATGAATCAATAGTTGCACGTAATTTGATAAACGTATATAAAAATAAGAATCATATACTTAGCATACGTACCATCAATGTAGCAATATCACACATTGGTAGTTCCTAGGGTTCTTTCTCCTTTTCAGGGTTCCTAAAGATGGTGAAAAACATATAAGAAGATAGAAGCAATTCACTTAGTGTGATATAGTTACGGCTAGGAAATAACAGACGACCCATCCGTATGAAAGAATATCGGCTGGAAGTCTGAGATTACCTAACTGTAACCATAGTCTCTCGGCTAGGAAACATATAAAACGGTTCGAAATAATATGTTACGGTTAGAAATTCCCAGCTGAAACACTAATCACTCAAATATGTTCTGCAGACACGGAACAACTTACGGTTTGGAAAGTCTCATCCGTACAAAATAACTCACGGTTGGGATCTCGAATTTTCCCAACCGCGTGAGACCTAAACAGCTGGGAGTTCTTAACGTCCCAACCATGAACACAGTATTACGGATATGACGATATGATATCCTAGCCGTGATCGTTTCATAATCCTATTTTCGGAACCCTAAATTCATCAATCTAACATATTTTTCCAATCCAACACTGAAATAACCGGTGGATCTTTCGATTCTTACCTAGTAGGAGCCATTTTCGGAAGATTCAATGGTGTTTGAACAGATTGGTTCACCACATCTCCATTAAATGGAACATCAATAACTTGCCCAATTTCAGAATCAGGGTTCAATCGGTCGGATCTTATCACTCTCGATCTTATTGTCATCTTGAGAATCAACTAATAGATACGAATCAAATTGAGTTGTTTGAAGAATCAATGGAGAAGAGAAGGAGATAGGTTTAAGTTTTTGACAGTGTTTTTGAGAAGGAAAACAGAGAAAATGAAAGGATTTTGATTTAAGATTAGGTTTTGATTTTAATTAATAGGGTTAGGTTTTAATTTTAATTAATTTTATTAGAAAACAGCAAATCCGACTTTTAAATCACGTAAGGTCCCCATCCGTATTTTGGCTATCCAAATCACATCATATTAATCCCGCAAAATCCTATCGGTTTCAGGCCCCAATAATAGGATTCTAGTTTATACATCCACTATTGCAACCGTAACTATATAAAAGAAAAGAATGATAGCTTATACATCTATCACAAATTAAACTGACCCACGTGCCATAAGATTCATAAAAAATTGTACAGACAATCCAATCTTGCTTAATCAAAGCACTGGCTAGCCATCATCTATATTTACGATACCCATAATATAAATGGCGAAGAGCAACCACACTGGACGATCAAACCTATAACTATGGTTCAGAGACGAGATTTAGCGGGACGAAGTAAAGACTAAAAATCGGATCAAAACCAAATTCCAGACTATATTTGGTATGGGATCAAGACCAAAACTATATATAATGGAGCGAACGTATAATGTTCGTTTGTCACCGGGCGGGTATATAATGTGATCCTGTTGATGAGGTGTGCATATAATATGATCCTGGTGATGGGACGGACATATAATGTGATCCTCATGAGACGTACATATAAAATTCACCTGATGGATGATGGGGCGTGCATATAATATGATCTTGTGATGGGACGGGCATATAATGTGATCCTGGTGATGGGCGGGGATATAATGTGATCCTCGTGTATACTTTTTCTAAAGCGACCAAATTTACTCTTCCAACCTAATGTAACACCACGGATTAAACTTAAATTTGGTCGTTTTTTTTTTTTTTTTGGTCTTTGATTATGATCGCACCACTACAGTTGCTCTAACCTTAGTTGAAATTGATGATAAAATTGTTCTCGTAATCTCACAACTTGTTCCAGTGCCAATTTTTTATACAACACGCATGTAAGCGATCATTTTTTATACAACTTCTCTTTACCAACTTCAAAACGTTGCAACAATCATTTTGGCTTTTTTTTACAAACACCATACATTCTGCAAATGGTCTAAACACGGACTTGTTGGTAAACAGTAATATTTTGTTCCCTACAAATAATTTAATTCCATAACGAAACCATATCTCAATTATCATTTGACATTCATGAACTCTCATAAATGTCATAATTTAAAACCACATCCATTAACAGATTCTATTTCTTCTCCCTGCAAAACCAAAACCATTATCAGCCAGCGACCGTAATCCCCTTATTGTTTTTTCAGTCTTAAATTCATACCCACACCATCCTGAAAACTTGATTCATACATCATTGGATTATTCCGGCAACAACAACATTACCATGTATATCAACAATTTCATCTTTCGTATGTTCTTACATACATTCATTCAAATTATTCAAAATTTAATTTAAGTTTTAGTTCCGAAATTTATCAATTTGAAATAGGAGTATGAGCTCGGAAATGACGGTTATGAGATTTTTAGATTTTTTTAACTTTAAACAGAAGATGAAGAACAAAATATTATATCCATCGATAACCGATTAATTAGGGGCATACTCGTTAGTTATAGATACAATTTTTTACTATCTTGGGTAGAATACCTAGGTTCGGGTATTAGAAAAGTATTTTTTTAATTCTTGATAATTAGACAAGTATCATCTTTTAGACTCTGGAATTCAAAATCAACCAAAAAACTACAGGGAAAAGTAGTTGGGGAAAGTGAGCATGCACGACACACAAAATGCAGTTGAGTTAAAAAATGGATAATAAATAGCACTTGCTCAGCTGTTTGTGAAGCAAAATGGACCGTTTTAGTAAAAAATTGATCTTATATGACAATTAAATTATCGTTTGATAGCTTAGGGCCTTAGGCAGCTTCCCTGTAATGTAAGTGGCTTGCATTCACCATTTCTCATGATAACATGAGTTACTCTTATGACATGCCATAGCCATTGGCCCATTACTGTCGAAGTATAGAATTATTTACTAATTAAATATTTTTGGAAAACTAATTTCATCCCCAAAAATTATGATGAACCAACTAAGTCAAACCCACCGCTGGGTGGAAATGACGTGGCTTGAGGCAGCATCTCCGAACATATCATTATCGTCAAAAACAACAACGCCGTGATACCAAACATTGTGAGCGATGATCTCCACACTTAAGTCAGCATCTCTGCAGTCGTGTGTGAACACAAAGATCATTGTCTCCCGGCGTGTTCACAAATAATGCGCGCAGACTCACGACAATATAGTAAATAGGCTGCACCTGAGGGGGATGAATCGGTTATGTTGATTCCTTGACTCAGAGTCCTAAAACTCTTCCTCGTCTCATCAAGTACAATCATTTTTCTTAACTCGCATAATAAGATAAATAATGGATGAAGTATAAGACGTACGAACATGTACCATAAATATCGAATCGAAGATGCAAAATATAAATGCATGAACATAGATGAAACGATTAACTTATGTGATTCAGCACTCAGATCTCTGTCTGCGGGTTTGGGTTTCTCATTATGTGTACGATGGTTACAGAAATAGTCGAATGACTTTGAGATCAACGTAGGCCTGCATAGCAGGAGGGGTTTCACTTACACTTTCTCTATCTCTCTCTGTCTCTCTCCTATTCTCCTCTAAGTGTCCTTCGATCCCCCTCTTCACTTGGGAGAGAGGGGTATTTATAGGGTGGTTACGTGGGGTCCACTTCTGAAGCCCGTTATAACCTTATCCTCTTGTGTCTTGTGCCTCTTACGCAGAGGTCTTCGTGTTCTCGGTTCTCTCTGCGTGTTCCGTTTGAATATGCAGTGCTATATGCGCTTCCTCCACAGGCTGACTGACACGTATGCTGTTTGAGGGTATTTAATGCGGGTAGTTGAGATGTCTGTCCGCGGCAGACAGCTGTCCTCTTCCCCTGTCTTGTCTGCGTCAGTCAGACTATCCCCAGCCGTAGATCTTAGATCTTTCTGGGGATAGGATAAAGTGACTCTTGGGTTATCCTCCAGTGCTTCGCAGTGTTCTAGTGTTTATGTCTCCTCGATCCTCTACCGTTGGATCTGGTGGGTGGCGACGCTATCTTGACAAGGCGCGTCTCTTGGCTGTCCACGTGTGATATGATATCTTGATGCTCTCAGCCGCATGTCCTCCACGTGTGTCTTTGTGGACACGTGGCGGAAGATGAAATGTGTACCTACAATTTGCCCCTTTTCATCCTACTGGGCGGTTAGTCGAAGTGGGAAGAAAAAACATGTTACTCTCTTCATCTTCTCTTTATTATTTTCCTAGATTTTAGGGCACGTTCCCCACTATTTGCAATAACTTCTTCTTGGGTAGTGTGGAGGATTTATTTCTCTTTGTATATATATATGAGAAAGAATGTGAAAATTCTCTAGTCATAAATTTCATTCCTTCTCTTTCCTCAGAACTTTTATTTTTTGTTCTCTGCTTTTGTTTCCTTGTTATTAATTGCTGCTGCTGCTACTGTTGTTTTTGTCTTTGTTGCTGCTGCTGCTGTTGTTGTTCCTCGAAGCTTTCTGTTGCTGCTGTTGTTCGTCGAGGCTTTCTTCACGACCCTGATTTTTCATTTATAGGTAAGTGGTTCTACTGTGTTTGATTATCTTTTGATGAAAAATATATTCGTTTTCTGCTGTTGTTATATGTGTTTGTGATGAAGAACATATATATAGATGTGTGTATGATTGCCCATGTTCGTCATTACAAACAGTAATGATATCTTCCTTCGTGTATGCTTGCCCCTATTGTTATTTCCCCTTTTTATTTAGGGTTTGTTCTTATTTTCCATCTGGTTCATGATTATGAAGAACTGGATGAAATTGGGTTTTTTGATTTTCGTTTTGTCTCCGCGGAAATAGGAAACTTGTTTGTGTATTTCGCAGACATGGATGATCGTCCGCGGGTTTCTTATCAAACTCCACCGCCGAGTCCGCGTAGATATCCTCCGCGTAGAGATCCTGATGTTTCTCCGCCTGGTGGAGGTTCGTCTAAGTCTTCCCAAGGTGATGCCCGGGTTCATAGGGTTTCGTCTTCTTCTGGTCAGAGGCACTCATCTTCTAAGAAGGGTGAGTCGCAGAGAGGGAACACGCAGAAAAGGGACCGGCCAAAAGAGGCTCCTGGTTCCCGGTATGCTATTTCTCGCCCCTTTGTTAATCCGCGTGATGATCTCAAGAAAACGCGGAATGTCCCGCCTCTTCAAGTAATGGCGCCTCCTTCCGCATCTCAGCAACATCCTCTACCTCCCCCTCCAGTGTCTCAACCCAAGGGGAGGTCTTCGAAAGAAGTGGTTTCGAAGACTGAGGCATCTAAGGTTCCTCCTAAGAGAAAAGCTTCCGATAAAAATCCTTTGAAGGATTCTGCGCCTGATCCCACGGAGGAGGAAGATATTTCTCAGGAAATACGCAGCGTCGCTGTTGGGGAGAAGAAAGTGACTTTCAAACATATTGATTTGGAGGTTTTTAAGGAAAAGCATGGTCTTCAGCTATTCGATGTTTGTTTTTACGCTGTTGATGATGATATTACTTATGAGATGATATCGACGTATAAGTTTGATGAATTTCATCTGCCGACCACGGTGGGGGCCTTTGAAGCGGGTCTTATGTTGCCTTTGTACAAATCTGGGGATTCCTTTTATTATGATGTGCTGGCTGGTCGAGAGAGCTCTTCGAAGAACACTCACTTTCGCTCTATTTCCCAACTTCATGGGAATTATCTTCGTGCACCGAGGGAGTGTTATCTTCAGAGAAAAGGAGAGACAATGATGACCCTTTATGTTCCCAAACCTGAAGAAAGGGAGTGGTATACGCTTGAGAATTTTAACAAGTCTTTTGGTGACTATGTTAACAGTAGGAATCGTAAACCGTGGAGTGTGAGTCTTCGTAATATTGCCGCTCCGCGTGGTGTAATCCGTCTTCTGAGTGAAGTAAGGGGTGCTAAGGTGAAGTACGTCCCGGGTACAGAGAATTCTACTAACAAATTGGTGTTTCCTACTCGTGAGCGGATCAAGCATGATCATGATTATGAGTGGCACGCGACTGTTATTGAGGTTGTTGGTCTTTGGGCTTGGGGATGGGTTCCAGGTCCGCAAGGATGGCGTCCTACCGCAGATATCCAGATACATGAGGCTCCTCCTGCTCTTTATGCGAATTTTCGTCCTTGGCATTTGAATTTTGAGGGCATGAATTTCCAATATTCCCTCGATGTTGTTGATGGAGTTGACGAAGAGAGTTCCGATGCTGATCTTCAGACGAAGAATACTGCGGTTGTCAAGGTAAGATTTACATATGCCTTGTACTTTTTTAGTTGAGGCAGTTTTAATTCTTTTCAAAACCAGGGATTTTTATTTCTATATGCCTTGTCTTTTTAGACGAAGAAGAAGAGGAGGATAAATCCCAAGCAGTCCACCACCACAACAATCTAGGAGGCGGAGGTTCATGAAGAAGTTAACAGTCCTGTGACTGAGCTTGGAGAGGATGAAGATATGTCTGATAGGGAGGAGCGTACTGATACATCTCCCCCAGGTCATGATGATGAAGAATTTTTTGAAGGGAATACTACCGCTGGTGGCAGCGGTATTGGTGGTGAAATTAATCCCGCGGGTGGCAATGGTGCTGGTGCCGAAGCTAATCCCGCGGGTGGCAGCGATGCTGGTGATGATAACATTGCCATTGGTGATCAGGGTGTTGGTGGTGAAATTCCCGCTGCGTCCCAGGAGTTTTCCTTTGGACGGATTTACTCTGCGGGGGATAGTTTCTATATAAACGCTGCCCTGGGCCTGGCTTCTGAGTTCAACCTGCTTTCCCCAAACGATGATTGGGATGTGCTTGGTAACTCTAGCAAGGAGGATGGAAAGGGAAAGGGAGTCGTGAATGCTAGTGATATTCCAGATTTGGATGCGGGAATTGCCCCGAACTCTTCGGGCGCTAAGTTCACAGACATGGGTGGGGCCTCAGTTGGGTCTTCTGGAGATGATTTTCCTCAGTCATTGATCCTTGAAGGTGATGATGCCATCTTAGCTTGGTTCAAAAATATGAATTTGATGTTCGTACCCAATCCAGTTCCTGTGGTGGAGGGTGAGAAGAAATCCGATGCCTATACCCGTAAGATGATGCAATTGTCTCCCGAGGACCAGGTCGCAGAAGCGTGGGATAAGAATCGTAGGGCCTTGGAGGCTGCTCTAGTGATCGACGCTCCCTCGACTGTTGATGACATGATGGCCTTGGCTGATGGGTATCAGTATGGATATCCCCAGCAGCGGATGTTAGAAGTGAGTTCTCTTATCATTTCGCCTTGTATCAATATTTAGCAATTTTAGAGTCTGGGTGTTCTAATTTCTGATTCGCAGATGATGAGGAGTGAGCATTGCAACCACATGTTGTACCAGTTTTTTAAGGCCAAATCCCTCAAGTTGGAAGCTAAGCTTCGTCTTCGGGAAGAGGATCTTACCGCGGTTGAGACTGTTATCTCTGATAGGGATAGGGAGATTGGTGAGTTTAAGAGTCTCCTCAAGGCTAAGGAGCAACAAGGCAAGGAGGAGGAGAAGCTTGGCTTGGAACTTGCTATGGATCGTAGTGAGTTGGAAGAGGCTAAGAAGAATTATTCGGATGTTACAGGTTCGATTATTTGTTTTCGCTTCCTTGCTGTTGTCCTTTAATGTAATTAGTGTTATGTCTGAGTTTCCCTCCCCCACCCTATCTTCAGTGGGTGGAGTTCCCGAGTTAGTATGGCTTCGGAATGAGAGGCAACGTCAAAAATCTCACATCGCAGAGTTGGTAGAGAAGATAAAGAGCGAGGCTGATAAGTGGAATGCTCGTGCCGATGAACATAATGCTCTGGCAGAGGAGTGGCGGGTCAGACGAGTCCAAATGGTTGATATGCAGAACAAACAATGATCGTCGTTTGTTTAATGGAGCGTTGTTGTGGACGCATGATAATCTTCGTGAATACCGAGAACATGTCTCATCTTTAGAATCTAGAATCAATCTCTTGGAAGAATAATTGCGTCAAGCTCGTTCTTCTCAGTCTTCTGATGTTAGAGATTACATTCAGCGTCTTGCTAGGGAGAGAGATGACGCTAGGGCTGAGGCTGGCGCTCTTAGCAAAGCTTTAGCTGCGTCTAAGGCCGATGTGGTACGCCAAGATGAGTCTGAGAGGAATCTTGAAGTAAATATGTATCGGCTCAACAAGGGTCTAGAGGAATTAAACAACGAAGTTAACCATCTTCGTCATTTGGATTCAATGAAACAGGTAGAATTAGATGCGAGTCAGTACGCTCTTTCAACCCTTCAAGCGGATTATAAGAAGTTGTCAGATGAGTATGACTTTCTTGATGAAGCCCATGATGCTGTTGTTAACGAATATGAAATAGCTTCGGCGAGAGTCAAAGGTATATGCTTATATTATCGAGTGTGATTCTGTAATTTCCTAGACCTAACCATCTGCATTTTTCTTTTCTTTGCAGATCTCAAGGGACAGCTTCGCACTACAAATGAAGAGATTTCGAAGGCTCAATCTAAATTAGTGCATCAGGAAAGCCATATTAGTTATCACAAAGGTTTAGCTACAGCAAGGGACGAGGCTTCCCAAGCCGCTTCGAAGGAAGTGAGTCGCCTTTCCTCGTTGTTATCGAAGGCTGAGATGATGAATACTGTTATTACGTACAAGGCTCGCTGTCAACTAGTGGAAGAGACTAACAATATTCTGGACAGCATCGAATATGATCTTAAGACCGAGCATGGCCTTATCAAGGACTATCCGCTCCGTGAGAAACCCCCGCCTCCTATGTCTGGTTCTTCAGGGCCTTCCTCGGGTGGGAGCGTACCTTCGTCGCAGAAGGGGAAGACTGCTAAACCTGCTGGTGGGGTTGAACTATCCAAGTAGATTATTGTAGAAAGTTGATCTTCGTTGATTATTAGGCTTCGTGAGATTCATTTTGTATTTTCTTGTTCCCGCGTATCATTGCCAAGCATGTAATCAACTTTTAATGAATTGATCATCGTTTTAATTTTTATCTGTGTTGTCCGATTTCCTTTTAAGTATTGTTACGATTAATTTGGAATATAACTGAATGTAATCAAGGATACCGAAGTGTTTGAGTGCGAACCCGAAGATATGTGTATCTTCGTGAACGTCTTGAGACCTGTCACCCCGCTGGCTAATCCTGGGCCAGAGGATTCCCAGACGGTGGGGGTCGGGGCAGCGTTCTAGGATATGAGTTGTTTGGAATGTACATTCATTCCGTCAACCCGCTGCCATAAGATTGGTTGGGTATCTCTTTCTGCTGGATGCCTTCCCCATGGTCCTACACTTATAGACGCTGATAGAGGAGTCCTGAGAGATTGTAGGTGACTACTTTACCCAAGTAAAATAAAACAACAATTAACACAAGTATTTACGTGGTTCGACAGCAGAGTGTCTACGTCCACGGGTGAAAGAGGGTTAAAGTGTCTATTTAGTTTGTTGAGTTACATTTAGATGAATTCCATTGATGGAACCTCTGAGGTAGTAAATAGCAAAAAATAGGAGAATGAAGTATTGACGCGGAGGTCATTTCTCTGTATTTACAGGTGTAGGGTTCTCATGAGGTGTTGTATTTACACGCGGTCGTCTTGTTACTATGTTTCTCCATGTATTTTGAATATTTTTTTCCAAAAGTTTGCTTGATTGATAGGTTGAGGTTTGATACTCCTCTCTCAGAGATAGAAACATGTCGATCGCAAGCGTCGTTTTCTTCTTCTGGTGCTCTTCACGCAGATGCATGTCTGTGTTGCTTTCTACGGGTAGTATGGCTTGAGATATTTTGCATTCCATGGGTATCTGAGGATCTCCCCTTTTAGATTGCATAGATAATAAGATCCATTTCCTGCAACGTCATGTATGAAGAAGGGTCCCCCCCCATGTTGGTGCTAATTTTCCACACTTCTTTTCTCGTTGGTATTGGGGAATGGTCCTCAGCACATATTGCACTTCTACAAAATTTCTAAGCTTAACCCTCTTATTGTACTCCCTTGCTAGTTTCCTTTGATAGTTTTCCATTTTTTGTAGTGCTGCCTCCCTCCTCTCTTCTAGATCATCTAACATTTCCAACATCATGTCCGCTGTGAGGTTTTTCTCCCATGCTTCAGTCTTCGTAGTTGGCATGATTATTTCTGTTGGGATAATAGCTTCGGCTCCATAGGTAAGTAAGAATGGGGATTCTCCCGTGGATGATCTTCGAGTTGTCCTATAATCCCACAAAACGTTGTGTAGTTACTCGCACCAACGCTTCTTGTATTCGTCTAACTGCTTTTTGAGGATGAGTGCGAGGGTTTTGTTTGTGGCTTCTGCCTGACCATTGCTTTGAGGGTAAATTGGTGTTGACTTGTTCTTTCGAATTTTGAAAGTATCGAAGAGTAAGTCGATGTTTTTTTCCTGGAATTGCTTGCCATTGTCAGATACAATCTCAGATGGTATGCCAAACCTGCAAATGATGTTTTGAAAGATGAATGTGAAGACATCTGCGTCTCGGATCCTTGCCAGGGCTTTATCCTCTACCCATTTGCTGAAATAGTCCGTGGCCACTATCAAAAATTTTCTCTTCCCTGATCCTTCGATTAGGGGACCCACGATGTTTATGCCCCATTTTGAGAATGGCCAAGGGCTGTCTACTGGATTCAACATTGTTGCGGGTGCGTGGATATTTTTGGCGAAATGCTGGCATTCTTCGCATCTTTGTGACATTCTTGCAGCGTCTCGTATCATTGTTGGCCAGTAATATCCTTGAGTTTTCGCCATATCTGCTAGGGATCTCATTCCGCTGTGATTGCCTGCGTCGCCGCGGTGTATGTCTTTCAAAATCAAATGGCCTTCGGATCTGGATAGGCAGCGTAATAACGGTTCGAGAAAAGACTTTTTGTACAAAATCTCTTCTCTCAGATCATATCTTCCTACCTTTGACTGTATTTTTCTGGCTTGCTTTAGATCCGAGGGTAGTATTCCTTCTTTTAGGAAAAGATGAATCTCAGATCTCCAATCTTCTTCTTTGCTGAAGTCTTCATCTTGGTCTGCCTTAGTCATGATGTCGTCTTCTTGGAAATCATCCGCGATGAATTCTCCCACGTCATCATCTGCAATGTCTTCTTCTGCGTTGTTCCTTTGCTGTGCAGCGCGGAATTCTTGAATATCAATTGAAGGCTCGTAAATCCTGGTTACTTTGATTGCTTTGACGTCCTCGTTTCTGAGCATCGATGATATGTAGGCCAGGGCGTCCGCGTGCCTGAGCTCCTTCCTCGCCAGGTGTCGGAATTTGATGTTTGGAATTTTTGATGCCAGTGTTTGCACCAATTCCATGTATGCTGACAATGTTTTGTCATAAACATTATATTGCAATCCTATTTGTCGGATGACCAGCTGCGAATCGCTTGTCAGACGCATGTCAGTTATGCCCATTTCTATTATCAACTGAAGGGTATGCACCACTGCTACATATTCAACTATGTTGTTGGTATGCCCCTTGAATTCTAACCTGAAAGCATGTATGATCCTGTCTCCTATTGGAGTGGTGATTACGATGCCTATCCCTGCCCCTTCTTTATTTTTCGATCCATCTACGAAGACTTCCCATTGCCTAGGATTTTTTGGTTCCAAGATGTCTATAGGGTCTTTAACTTCGTCGATTTCTGGTAGTCCTGATGCCTTCCGCCCTTCGATGATGACTTCTTCGTAGTTATCCAACGGTAAGTCTGCTAGGAAATATGCTAATACTTGTGACTTCTGAGAGTGCTGTAGCTCATGGATGATATTGAATTGATCTAGGTGAGTATACCATTTTGCAATTCTTCCTACTCTCCCTACGTTTTTAAGGACTTCTTCTAGCGGAGCTTTGCATGGGATGCGGACATAGTGAGTCAAAAAGTAAGTTCTGAGTTTCAGGGTTGCCCATACTAATGCCAAGATGAGCTGCTCGATCTTCGTGTAGTTCCTCTCTGCTGCGTTCAGAGTCTTGCTGATGTAATAGATGGGATGCTCTATCTTCGTGTTGGTTTTAACCAACACTGCGCTGAATACATCTTCTGTTGCTGCTATGTATAGTGCCAACACCTCATCGGGGTCTGGTTTTTGTAGTATAGGGATCTCAGCTAGGTATTCTTTGATATTTTGAAAAGCTTCTTCACACTCTGTCGTCCATTCGAATTTGCTTCCTTTTTTGAGAATGTTAAAGAAGTGCTTACATCTATCCGAGGACCTGGATATGAACCTCCCCAGTGCAGCCAGTGAACCATTGAGTTTCTAAACCTCTTTTGAGTTCTTTGGGGATGGTATTCTTACGATGGATTCAATTTTAGAGGGATCGACCTCAATGCCCCTCTTCGTCACCAAATATCCGAGGAACTTTCCGGAAGTTACACCAAAAGTGCACTTCTCCGGGTTTACCTTCATGTTGTGCTCTCTCATTGCTTGGAAAATATCTTTTAGGTCTTGGTGATGATCTTTGCGCAGCTTGCTTTTGACGAGCATATCATCCACATATACTTCCAGTGTACTTCCAATCCATGGTTTGAAAATTGCATCCACCATTCTTTGGTAGGTTGCCCCTGCGTTTCGAAGTCCAAAGGGCATTCTTACGTAGCAATAGAGGCCGTGCGGTGTATAGAATGTTGTATGTTGCTGATCTTCTTCTGCTAGTAATAATTGGTTGTATCCAGATATCCATCCATGAATGACATTTCTTCGTACCCTTCGACTGCCTCGACAAGTTGGTCAATGCTTGGAAGTGGATAGATATCTTTTGGGAAAGCCTTATTAAGGTTGGTGAAGTCGATGCATATCCTTACTTCGCCATTTTTCTTCGGTACGATGACCATGTTAGAGATCCATGTTGGGTATTTAACTTCTTTGATGAATCCTGCGTCCAGTAGTTTGCGGAGTTCCACTTTAACTGCTCGATGGTATTCTGGAGCTACTTTGCGCACCTTCTGCCTAAAAGGGGGGGGTACCTGGTTTTATTCGAAGTTCGTGATGAACCAAAATTTGGGTCAATTCCAGGCATGTCACCCAATTTCCAAGCAAAGATATCCGCGTATTCCTTTAGAAGTTTGATTAGCGCGGTCTCTCTTTCTTCATCCATCAAGGTGCCTATTTTGATCATCTTCGGGTTTTCCTCAGTCCCTATATTGACTTCTTTAGCTGCTTCTAGGGGTGTAAACGTGGGTTTTGGTTCCCCCAAGAGAGGAACATTCTTTAATTGCTATTTGGTAGGCTCTCCGTCTTCTTTTGTCGCGGAGGTGCTTGCTTCTGCGCTGCCCGTGGTGCTTACGTTCAGAAGGATTTTTCCGGAGATTTCTTTCAGATACGCATCTATGGTTATCTTCTTATTTTTGGCTCTTCGGGACTGGTGCTTCTCTTCCTGCTCATTATTGATCTGATTCTGTAAGGTCTGACATTCCCGCGCAGTTACTTGGTCTCCTTTAATTTCCATGACTCCCAGAGGTGTTGGGAATCTAAGATATTGATGGTAGGTTGCAGCTACTCCTTTGAGCTTGTGAACCCATCTTCTTCCGATGATGGAATTGTAGGGTGAAGGTGCGTCTACGACGCTGAATCGAGTGGCCACTTTCATGGGCCCCGCGTCCACTTGCAAGACAATGTCCCCTAGGGGCTTTGTATCTGCGCCGTTGAATCCGTAGATGGTGTAGTAAGATGACAGCAGTTGCTCGTCGTTGAGTTCCATACGCTTGAACGTGTCATAGAACAGGACGTTGACCGAGCTTCCTCCGTCGATGAGAATTTTCTTGACATTGTACCCTGCTATTGGGAGTGTTAGTACTAGAGGATCATTATGGTCTTCCATGTCTTCTTCCACATCGTCCGCATCGAAGGTCATGGGCGCGTCCATCCATTGTTCGTGCTCGTTTACCTCTTTCCCATCGATCTTATAAAGCTCACAATAATCTTCGAATTGGTTTCTCAATCTCTTCCCAATTTGGGCGGTTAGGGATGGTCCTTGAACCTATGAACATGAAATCGTATTGAGGGTGCGGTTGCCTTCTGGTAATTGAACCTGCTTGCCTCTCTTGGTTCTATCTTCGTTATCAGTCTTCTGTATATATTGCTTCAGGTCTCCTGCGTCGATTAGTTTTTGAATCATTATCTTGAGATTTTTGCACTTTTCTGTTTGATGACCATCGAAACAGTTGTATTCACAGTATTCCTTGGATTTTTATGATCTAGGAGGCTGCTTTCCCTTGGACCATGGCCAATCGAGGTTCTCTCTCCCCTTGATCTCTCTCAGGATGCGCGAATAACTGGTATTCAGCTTGGTATAGACTTGATCTTCAAATTTTCGATCATTTTTTCGTCAATCATCCCTTCGTTATTTCCTTTCCTCGTTGGGACGCTCTTCTGTGATTCCTCTTTTGGACCCGCTGGCTTGATCCACGGAATTTGTGCGTTTGGGACGTTGAGTATGAGCTCTGGGATTTTCACGCTGAATTTCTTCTAACCTTGCGTGATTTTCTATGATTATCCGGAGATCTCCTTCGGTGGTTGGGATGGTTCCGTAGATCTCGACAAACAAATGACTCATCATGTCCATCTCCCATTTGTAGCAGTTGATACTAACCACGGGATCTACGTTGCCAATATCTTGGCAAATCTTATGCCATCTATCAGTATATTCTCTGATGGTCTCTTTGTATTTCATCTCCAGCGAGAATAGCTTGTCCATGCCGGTATTGACAACCTTGTTGTACATGTATGTTGCTAGAAATTTTTCTGTGAGTTGGTCGTAGGAGTCGATGGAGTTTGATGGCAAGTTGTCAAACCATGACAATGCGGACCCTTTTAAATTTGATGAGAAGTATCTGCATAGTACGGAGTCTACGTTATCCCACCGGTCCATCATTCGATTATAATATCGAAGATGAGCCGCAGGATCAGTTGACCCGTCATAGCAATCGAAGGCGGGAACCGAACACTTCTGCGGTATGGAAGCCCTGGCCAAGTGTTGCGTCAGCGTGGTAGTGTTTGCTTCCTTCATCATTTGTTCTAGTCTTCCGCCTCCCTGCCTAGTCTTTAGCTCCTTGATTTCTGCCAGCATCTCAGCACGCAGATTTTCCATTGCGACCTGGTGCTCTTCATGAATGGTAGATTTCGCTCGTAGGAGGGTGGTACCGTCGTAGTTGTCCGAGTTCTCAGGATTTTAATCAGGGTCTGATATTTGGATGCTCCTTGCTCCTCTTCGACTCAATGGAAGTAGGTTGTTTGTGACCACCATTCTTCTGTCTTGATTAGGTGCTAGGGCCTTGGAGTTAGATTCGTCGCGTTGGTTTTCTACCTCTGCGCTATGAATGATTCTTTCCTTGAGCGTTTGGTTCTCTTGTGCTAATATCGCCACAACATCTGCATATGCCTTCTGGTTCTTCCTTAATTCTGTCAGCTCGGCCATCATCTGAGCGGAATGGTTTGACCCTTTTATTTGGTGTTCCCGCCCGCAATTGTTCACCAGCGGCTATGGTTTGTTCCTCATCCACGATCTGTATCACTGGTTCTGGTGGGTCTAACCGTGTACCTTAGGATCCCGATGGTTGTTGTGCGGGTTGACCTGCTGTTAGAAGCGGTTGTTTGGCTGGAAAGGGTATGTTCTGTTCGTTGGTTAAGGGCATCCCATAGACGGGTTGTTGTATTCCTGACTCTGCTACGACTTCCTGATGTTCCTGTAGTCGAGCATTGGTTACTCTTGGAGCTCCAACTTTGGATCCGCCAGCTCTTGAATCTCCAGCCTTGGCTGCCGCGGCTTTCAATGCGTTTGCTGCGATGATGTTGACATTGATGGGGGCCGTGCTTTCTGCATTATCCTGTACCCTATCCGCTTCCTTTAGCTTTTCACCTCTCTGCTTACTCCTGGTTACAACTGGGGTTGTCCTTGGCGTCTCTTTTGACGAAGATTTTGCCTTCCCGACATCTTTGCTTTTCTCCATCTTTTAATGTTTTCCTGAAAGAGAGAGAAAAAATCACGAAGACAATGGGCCCCACGTGATATCTATTAGCGTTTTGAGTTCTCAAAGGTGTAAAATCTTGAAAATACATAAGGCGCCCATCTATTTAGATGACCGCAGATCTGTAGGAAGTTTTGATTTTCAAAGATGTGAAAACTTAGATAATGCATGGAAAATCAGATCTACTTAGATAAACGCGGATCTGTTCATAGTTTTGATTATCAAAGACGTGACATCTTGAAAATGTATGAAAACGCAGATCTACTTAGATAAACATAGACTTGTTCAAAGTTTTGATTTTCAAAGATGTGAAAACTTAGGAAATGCACGGAAAATCAGATCTACTTAGGTAAACGTAGATCTGTTCATAATTTTGGTTTTTGAAAACTTAAAAAAAAAATGCACGGAAAAAACCGTAGTGTTCTATGCATCGTTATTTTCAGAGAACGAAGCCTGAAACAAATCACAGGAGAAGATAAATCTTTTACCGGGATGAAGATCCTTGTTTCTAACGCCAGATTGTGAACACAAAGATCATTGTCTCCCGGCGTGTTCACAAATAATGCGCGTAGACTCACGACAATATAGTAAATAGGCTGCGCCTGAGGAGGATGAATCGGTTATGTTGATTCCTTGACTCAGAGTCCTAAAACTCTTCCTCGTCTCATCAACTACAATCATTTTTCTTAACTCGCATAATAAGATAAATAATGGATGAAGTATTAAACGTACGAACATGTACCATAAGTATCGAATCGAAGATGCAAAATATAAATGCATGAATATAGATGAAACGATTAACTTATGTGATTCAACACTCAGATCTCTGTCTACGGGTTTGGATTTCTCATTATGTGTACGATGGTTACAGAAATAGTCGAATGACTTTGAGATCAACGTAGGCCTGCGTAGCAGGAGGGGTTTCACTTACACTTTCTCTATCTCTCTCTGTATCTCTCCTATTCTCCGCTAAGTGTCCTCCGATCCCCCTCTTCACTTGGGAGAGAGAGGTATTTATAGGGTGGTTACGTGGGGTCCACTTCTGAAGCCCGTTATAACCTTATCCTCTTGTGTCTTGTGCCACTTACGCAGAGGTCTTCGTGTTCTCGGTTCTCTCTGCGTGTTCCTTTTGAATATGCAGTGCTATCTGCGCTTCCTCCACAGGCTGACTGACATGTATGCTGTTTGAGGGTATTTAATGCGGGTAGTTGAGATGTCTGTCCGCGGCAGACAGTTGTCCTCTGCCCCAGTCTTGTCTGCGTCAGTTAGACTATCCCCAACCGTAGATCTTAGATCTTTCTGGGGATAGGATAAAGTGACTCTTGGGTTATCCTCCAGTGCTTCGCAGTGTTTTAGTGTTTCTATCTCCTCGATCCTCTACCGTTGGATCTGGTGGGTGGCGACGCTATCTTGACAAGACGCGTCTCTTGACTGTCCACGTGTGATATCATATTTTGATGCTCTCAGCCGCATGTCCTCCACCTGTGTCTTTGTGGACACGTGGCGGAAGATGAAATGTGTGCCTACATCGTGTATGAAATGTTATTTCCTGTAAATGATTTTTACATTATTTGAAAGCCTAATTTATAATTTGAAATTAAAATTGAATGTGTGGTAGATTTTGGTTCTGGGGAAATCTTGTTGTTATCAAAATGGATATTCTTTTCTAAAGTCAATTTCTTTTTTATTTCACGGTGCTACTGCATATCGTTGTTACTTACGGATGATCCAAAATTACCAAGGCTCTGCAATATTTTCCTGTTGATTTTTAATTTGCCGCCAGAACTAATAGTTAACGGTTGGTGTTAATTTTTTTTCTTATTTTACTTGGAACCAATTACTCTTAGTCCTTAGAATATTTGACACCACCCTTCGCCGCATTGGTGATGACATCACTGATGCTTGTTTAGATGGGTCTCTGTGACTGTATTTTCTTGGTAATTATAAACCAAAATTTCATAAAGTCGCGAAGTTATTAGAAAAATAAAAAAATAAAAATCAAAGAAATAGCAACGACCAGAAAGATAAGCTATTAAGCGTGTCCACATACTTTGATTTCTACAGAATATGTAGGTATAGCAGACCTTAAAGCACGAACGCTTACACCGAGCACTCTAGTTGAATATAGGAACATATCAGATGGTTTGAAATTCGTTTACTTTCTTTTAGTTTCCAATTGACGCAAACCTTCAGATGCATGCTCCACGGTCCTAAGGAAGATATCTCCCTTTTGGAGGTTGTTTAGTTTTGCTAATGCTTTCCACCTACTTGCTAACACTCTGAACTGGATCTCTCTTGGTAGAATACTGGTCACTTTCTCATGACAGAATCTCTGAGCACTACAATTTTTTTCCAGAAGGATTCCTTCCTCTGACAGCAAAAGATGGTAGATAAACTGCCAATACATGATGTGTTTAAAGCAAACCAATAAGCATTAACTGAGATTTTGCACACGATAAATCATTATCCTTTCAGCCATCAGAAATGCATATCGTAATCTGGTGAAAACTCTATAACCAAGGAAATTAAAATGTACTCTAAGAACATTATGGAGAAACTTACATAATAAGATTGAGTTTCTGCATGAGTTGAAGTTGAGAAATCGACGACATCCGGAGACGGGGGAGAATTGTTATCAATGTTTTCTGTTTTTTTCCCATGTGCAAGCTTCGTGTTCAAATTCTGGTCCCGCTTTAACAAAATTTGTTATATTAGTTTGAGCGTTAGTTGTTCCAGGAACATAATTCAGTCCGAACAGAAAATGCTACCAAAGTTGTAATATGGCTTTTGTGCGTCAATGGTATTGGAACATAAAACATTTTTCTTCTCGCGGCTCAGAACCCATGTTGGCTTATCTTGGATATTTCATGGTTTTCACTATATGGGCTACGAATTGGTATTCAAGAAGAGAATTAGTTACAGGGACCTAAGAGTTCAGGACGGTAAACTTAGCTACTGACACTTTGGAAAGGATCAAGTCCCGATGCAGGTGTCAGAACTGTTGAAATGGGAAGATTTAATTCTCATGTAAGAGTTAAAATGCCTGATACTTGCTACTTTAAGTTTTGTAATTAGGAGTGTTTGTTGTTGATTCTTATTCTTTGTAATTCCTTGAGTTGTGAATCAATAAAATTGAGTAATTTAGCAAAATAATGGTTTGTGATTAAAAACCAAGATAAGTGCATAAAAAACCTATTGTCAGACAACATAAAACATTAGATTTCAGACTTCACAACTAAACTAATTTCTCCTTTGGATAAATCTATTGTAAAAAATTTCTTGTAGCGGAATCGTATTATGTTGCAAAGTCTCGCCTCCATGTAAGCAGGTATCCTGGTACGCACATCGTCCAACATTCACGAAATTTGGACTTCTCCATGTTGTAAAGATTTACACTTTTATACACAGTCTCTCGCCCATTTTGAAATCTCAAAGTCCTTGATTTTTATATAATACAAAAATTTTGTTAATTATTTAATAAATATTTGATCCTCAAAAGAATCAAGTACCATAAACGCAGTGAAGCAATGAAAATTAAATATTCAGAGTGTTGAGACATGAACCATGTACCATTTTTTAGGGGATTATATCTACTATCATTATTACGATCATCAATGAGAAAACATTTGTTTATACGGAAACTTAGATGAAGCAATAGTATCCCCGTAGTAGCCACCATCTTGACGAATGCTCCACGCGCAATCAAATTCACAGTTTAATGTGGAACAAGGTAAAAGAAAGCAATACTAGATTGCTATAAGCAAGAAGAGAAGAGAATTCAAGCAAGAAGAGAAAGATAAGTTTTGTGTTTAATAATTTGATTGAGTAATAGATGGATCTTACAAGACTTAATTTAGCCTTTATATAGGCTTGAAGAATAACTAAACTAGGAAACAGAAAACTAAAAGGAAATCTAAAAGAATCCTAAAAATAAGAAAGACTGAAACTAGGAAACCATGGAAGCCAAACCTCTAAGCGGAATCATCTGGAATTGTAGTATGCCCTGCATCAGTCCCCCCTTCTAGATTAAAACTCGTCCTCGAGTTGTCCAAACAAACCAGAAGTTCATTGTCACCATGAAACGTAAAAATCTCTTGAACATTAAATGTGTTGGAGATATTCCAATCATTTGGTAGATCAATAACATAAGCATTATCATTGATCTTCTTTAAAACCTTGAAAGGACCATATTTCTTCATCTTGGTTTTGTTATAAGTACCCACTGGAAATCTCTCTTTTCTTAGATGTATCATCATGAGCTCCCCTTCCTTGAAGGTTTTAAACCTCTTGTGTTTATCAGCATCCTCTTTATATTTAGAATTGGACTTCTCCAGTTTAGATTTTACTTCATTATGTAATTCAGTTGCTTTGTCTACAAAAGAGTCGGCTGCAGTGTTTGTACTCTGTGTGGTGGATAAGGCTACCAAATCAAGAGTATGATTAGGTACTTTAGAGTACACAATCTCAAATGGAGTTTTCCCAGTATAACGATTCACAGAAGTGTTGAAAGCGAATTCCATATGTGGCAATAACACATCCCACTGCTTACTATTATCCAGGCACTTAGCTCTAATCAAATTCCCAAGTGATCTATTAACAACCTCAGTCTGTCCATCAGTTTGCGGATGTGAAGTTGTGCTGAATTGTAGAACTGTGCCTAAGCGCATCCATAAACTTTTCCAGAAATAACTCAAAAATTTGGTATCTCTGTCAGAAGTTATAGACTTTGGAACCCCATGCAATCTTACTACTTCTTTAAAGAACAAAGAAGCAACATTAGAAGCGTCAGTTGATTTCTTACAAGCCACGAAGTGAGTCATTTTAGAGTAACAATCAACTACGACCATAAAAGAATCATTACCTCTAGCAGTACGAGGTAAACCAAGTATAAAATCCATACTTATATCAACCCAAGGTGCATCAGGAACTGGTAAAGGAGTATACAACCCGGTATTTTGAATTGTACCCTTTGCTCTCTGACAGACCATGCATTTTTGTACGAACTTTTGTACATCACGTTTCAAAGATGGCCAGAAATATCTTTCTTCAATCAGGGCAATGGTTTTATCTCTCCCAAAATGACCACCAAGACCACTCCCATGTAATTCTCGCATAAGATGTAAACGTAAAGACCCTTAAGGAATACATAATCGATTCCCTTTAAAAAGAAAACCTTCTTGTATAAGAAAATCATCAACCCCATGAGTTTGAGAACTGCATTGATCCCATAGTTTGCCAAAATCTTCATCTTTTGGATAAATGTCTTTGATATAGTCAAATGCATAACTCTCATTACGAATTGTAGTTAATAGATGACTTCTTCTACTTAAGGCATCAACAACTTGATTCAATTTGCCACTTTTATGTCTCATGGAGAAAGTGTATTTGTTGAGTGTGGAAAGCCATCGATCATGAATTCTGTTAACTTTAGCAGAAGTATTCAAAAACTTCAAAGCATGGTTGTCAGTATTGACAACAGATTCCCTATGTATAAGATAAGTATGTCACTGCTTAAGAGATTGAACAAGAGCCGATAACTCTAATTCATATGTAGACCATTTCTTTTGTGCATCTGAATTCTTCTCACTGTAATATGCAATTGGATGACACTCCTGTGATAATACTGCACCAATACCAACAACTGATGCATCACAATCTATTTCAAAAGGCTTGTTGAAATTCGGAAGTGCAAGAATTGGTGTCGTACAAAGCTTTTATTTAAGAAGAATAAAGCTTTTACCCATTGCTTCCGTCCACTCAAACTTCTCCTTCTTGAGACAGTCAGTCAAAGGTGCACAAATAGAGCTAAAGTTCTTCACAAATCTTCGATAGAAAGAAGCCAAACCATGAAAACTACGAACATCACGAATAGAATTAGGAACTGGCCAATCTTCAATTGCTTGAACTTTAGAAGGATCGACATGAATACCATCTGTAGAAATCACATATCCCAAAAATGTTACTGAAGAAGCCATGAAGGTACACTTCTTCAAATTAACATATAAAGAGTTGTCAGCAAGAACTTGAAACACTTGTGAAAGATGTTGGAGGTGTTCTGGCTCACTGCGACTAAAAATTAGTATGTCATCAAAATAGACAATAACAAATTTACTGAGAAAGGGTTGGAGAACCT
Source organism: Papaver somniferum (assembly GCF_003573695.1). Lineage (NCBI taxonomy): Eukaryota > Viridiplantae > Streptophyta > Magnoliopsida > Ranunculales > Papaveraceae > Papaver > Papaver somniferum. The sequence goes on from NW_020622381.1 coordinate 19,320,415, forward strand.
GATTCATAAGTCGCATAAAAGTATTAGGTGCATTAGATAACCCAAATTGCATGACCAGCCATTCATATAAACCTTCACGTGTCTTGAATGTTGTTTTTCACTCATCTCCACCTCGAATGCGTATTTGGTGGTAACCACTGCGTAAATCCAACTTAGTAAAAATAATAGAGCCCGACAGTAAATCAATCATATCATCAATACGCGGGATCGGAAATCTATAAGGAATGGTGATGCGATTTAATGCTCTGCAATCGATACACATCCTCCATCCATTGTCTTTTTTACTAACCAAGAAGGCAGGACTGGCACAAGGACTGTTGCTAGGTCGTATCAAACCATTTGTAAGCAAATGATTTACCTGTCCCTGTAATATCTCATGCTCAGCAGGACTCAAGCGATAGTGTGCTTGGTTTGGTAAAGAGGCTCCAGGAATAAAATCGATGCAGTGTTGAATATTCCGTAAAGGAGGTAATGCAGTTGGTAGTTCATCTGGAAATAAAACATTATATTGAAATAATAAGGGCTTCACCTTTGCAGGCAACTCAATCATAGGCTTAGAATCTTCATGGGAATGTAAATAATGTTGTGGGTGCAAAGAACGAATAACAGTGGCTACGACAGCATCAGCCTGCGCACAAGAGTTTGAAGTGGAATTGGATGGACTAAGAACCTTGGTTTTACCCTTATGAACAAAAGTGTAAGTATTCTCGAATCCATTGTGAACCGCTTGAAGATCGTATTGCCAAGGTCTGCCAAGAAGAAGATGGGTTGCCGTCATATTAATGACATCACATAGAACTGTGTCTTCATAACCCTCAAAAGAGAATGACACATAACACTGAAGAGTAATATTCTGTGTGCTAGAGGCATTAACCCATCCCACAGTGTAAGGTTCTGGATGAGAAGTTACTGGTAGTTCAATCTTCTTAACTACGTGATCAGCAATATAATTATCCACACTGCCACTATCAATTATCATCTTGCAGATTTTACCCCCAATATAACATCTTGATTTAAAAATACTGTGTCTCTGAGACTTGCATTGTTGAGTAAGAAATAATGGACGAATCATCCCAACAAACTCGTCGTCATCACCAGGTGATTCTTCATCTTCGAACTCATTAAGCGCACCAGTGACTTCATTAATGAACTGAGGTTCACCAATCAAAGCATTTAATTTCCGACAATCACTAGAAGTGTGCGCCGATTGCTGACATTTATTGCACTTATCTCCACGAAATTTTATATAAGCATTATTAGCTCGCTGTTGCGGTGGAAATTGTTGTTGCCTTTTACGAAACCGATTCCCTGTAGTAGGAGGAGTTGGTTGCAGAGAGTGAGACTGCTGACCCGGCTGAAGATCAACTGGATTGGCTAAGATAGGTGTAGCCAGAGGTGGAGTATATGGCACAATATGGCTAGGTTGTCGATGTGAATGGCTAACATCATCATAAGGAGGCCTGGGAATATTCAAAACAGTATCTGGAGAAAAGTTTTGAGATGAATTGGTACCCCTGTAAGTATTTTGATAACGCCCTTGTCTGGATGGATAAATCCTAGAAGAACGAATAAGACGATTTTCTATCTTAATAGCTTGCTGCACAGCTTCGACCATAGTAAAAACTGAATGAGTCATACCATTTTGTATTAATCTATTCAGTCCCTCAATGAATCTTGCAACTAACTGTTCTTCAGATTCTTTGAGTTGATTTCGTGCGACCAAATTATAAAAATCTGACACATATTCTTCAACAGTTCGTGCCCCCTGCTGAATGTTTTGTAATTTGATGAAAAGTTGCTGCATAAAGTCTCTAGGTAAGAACTTATCCCTTATCAAAGTTTTCATACGTTTCCAAGTACGTATTTTCGGTTTGTTAGCGTTTCTACGATCATCACAGATCTTATCCCACCAAGCTGCAGCTCCTCCTTTGAGTTTGTATGTCACAAGTTTAACCTTAGAATCTTCATGGAATTCCATGAATTCGAAAAAAGCTTCTACCTCAAAGAACCAATCAGTTAGTTCTTCAATACGGAAATTTCCAGAGAAGTTGGGAATATCAGCTTTTAGATTATATTCTGGTAAAGAACTGTAAGGGTTGTGACCAGTTTTTAAACGTCGTTCTTCAATCCAATTCTTCTCTAGATCGTTCTCACGTTCATCTTCATCATCACTGTCAAGTGCAGGAGAAACTATCTTCTTCTTTGAATGACCTGTGAAACCTTCATATGGTTTCTTAATGTTTAAAGTACGCAATACATCTTCAGGTACTTCATCATTCTGTAAAAACTGAAGTATATCTTCTTTAGTTTTTACTTCTAAGTCTACAAGCTCAGGCATATCCAAATCTAGATTTATATGTTTTGCAACCTTCAAAAGTTGATTCTGCATGGTTTCAAGCTTGGTATCTCTTAACCCTAATTTGTCCTCCATGGACTTCTCAAGAGCTTCAGTAATGTTTTTTGCCAAAATCTCGGTATGAGATTTGATGAGAGCTTCGATTGCTGCTAGAGTAACTGGTTGAGCAGTCATATTTTTTTTTGTTTTTTTT